>NC_090311.1:43532500-43837500 GCF_039906515.1 Pseudorca crassidens | reverse complement strand
ATATTGGTGTTTATTTCTCTTTATTGCTGGATAGTATTCCACTGTATACCACATTCTCCTGTTCATCCACCCCTGGGTCCTTTCTAGTTTTTGGCCATTATGAATAAAGCTTCTAAGAACATTACTGTTTAAGTCTGTTTGAGAGCATGTTCTCATTTCTCTTAGGAAAATATCTAAGACTGGAATTGTTGGGTCATAGGTTGGGGTATTTGTGTGTGTGTGTGTGTGAAATTGCCAGAACTTAAAAAGAAAAAAAGCTTGGATCATATTTTAATCTCACTATCAAATTATGAAGATTTTCATTTCTCCACATTCTAGTTACCATTTAGTATTATCTGTCTTTTTAATTCTAGCCATTCTGATAGGTGTAGGTAGATATCATGGTTTTAATTTGTAGTTCCCCGGACACTAATGCTTTAAGCACTTCTTGTGCTTATTGGCTGTTCTTATATCATCTTTTGAAAAGTGCATATGTTTAAACAAGATTTGTTTCTTACATTTTCTGGATACTAGTTGTTTGTCATATAAATGTTTTGCAGACATTTTCGTTTGGTCTGTAATTTACCAATTTAATTTCTTAATGGTAGCTTGGAAGAGCAAAATACTTTAATTTTGATGAAATTTATCTTTTTATATTTCTGCCTAAGAGAATTTACCAACTCCCATGATACAAAGATATCCTTCTGTGTTTTCTTCCAAAACCTTTATATATTTAGCTTTTAGGCTTAGGACTATGGTCTACCTCAGATTCATTTCTGTGTATGGTGGAAGGTAGGAGATGGACCATCATTGTGTTTTTCCATATGGATTTCTAGTTGTTCTAGCACACTTTGTTGAAAAAAAAAGTCCTTTCCCCTTTGAATTGCTTTGTTTCCTTTTTTTAAAAATTATCAAATTACACTGTAAGTGTAATTTCTACTCTGTTCTGTTGATGTATTTTTCAGTCTTTATGCCAATACCACATAATCTGAATATTCTAGCTTTATAGTAATTCTGAAGTCAAGTAGCCTAAGTCCTTCAGCTTTGTTGTTCTTTTTTCAAAATCCTTTGGATTTTCTAGTTTTTTGCCATGCTATATAAATTATAGGATACATCTGTCAATTTCTGCATAAAAGCATGCTAGGAATATGATAGGGATTTTATTGACCCTAAAGATCTATTTGGGGAGAATTGATATCTAAACAGTATTGGATATTTTTATCCACGAACATGGTTTATCTCTCCATTCATTTAAATTCTATTTAATCTGTTTTAGGTGGTGATTTATTTGGTTGTTCTCAAACTATAGCTCTGACTCTTGGACAGTGGAGTGGTTTAGTTATTAATTCAGTTTCTTTAGCTTCTTGAAATCTACCCATGTGTGCATTCTTCAGAGGTTCACCAGAGAATGGGCAAAATTTATACATAGAGTTTTGGGCCCCTGCTCTCTGGCTCTGTTTTCCAGTTTGCTTCTCTCACTTTTCAGTGGCTTTGGTGCTCTCAAATGCTGCCCCTGGTTCTTTAAGCTAGAAAGATGGTGGGTTTTCTCTTGGGATCTTAGCTACCATGCAAGGTGTTGACTGGGGCTGCTCAACTAAAAGCTCTGAAAGCAGGGAACTGACCCAGTGCTAGTCCCTTTTTTCAAATATCAGCTCTCCTAAAGAATGTGTATGCTTTTCTTAGCTTTCCAATATGTTCATGTAATTTTTTTTGTCTAGAGTTTATAGTTGTTATCTGTGAGAGTGTCACTTCTAGGAGTTGACTCAACCATTGCTGAGAGAAGAACCCGGTTAATTTAGTTTGGACATCTGGTTTTTAGCAGTGCATGAGGGCTTCTTTAATTTGTGACTTTAATGTTAAAAAAAAAAAAAGGATTACTAGTGAATCATTGAAGAGAAATTCTGTAATAAGAACTCTGCATAGTTTACTGAGTCTATTAATTTTAGTAGAAATATGCATACAGTCATAATATGCAGTTCAGTTCTTTTTCAACTTCATAACCCAGTGAAAACCTTCAAGCTGAGGGTGGTTGTAGGAAAGACCTCTTTGTCATAATCTTTCTTCATTTGCCTGAATCTGCATTTAATATATTGCCTCTCTTCTATATTCTTCATCTTACCTTTACTATTACATATATTGTCTCACGGATTTTAGTATTAATTAAAAAATTCCTTTGTTTCTCCATATGCTGCTGTTCAAAGGTGGCACCTAGGCACCAAGTCTTAAGAAACAATTTTTATGGAGCATATTGCATTTTTTAAATTGGAATTTAAGGTTTTTAAAGCTAGCACATACTGCAACATTTCTATTGTATTTTCCTTGTATGTTTTGCTCTTTTGTATTTTTTTTCCTTTATTCCTCTCTGACTCCATTACATTCCTTGACATACTGGTAGAAAGAGAATTTAGTTTGAAAATCACCTCAAAATGACTCCTATCATATTCCTTTGATTATTGACTCTGATACTTTGTATGTTGTGAAATCAGACACCTTTCCTGACTGCACACATTTCAAGAATTGTGTATTTGTTCTCTATTATGAATAGATGCCACTTATTCCTAGACCAATGCTGTTTTTCTATTTCAAAAAATCTTTAAGTTTGAACTTCAGAAGTACCCTATTAACTTAATAGATCATTTCCTGGACCCTCAACTTCAGAGATTCTGATGCAGTAGATCTTGGATGAGGCCCTGGTATCTGGGTTTTCATAAAGTTACTGTCATCATAAGAATCTGTAGTATCTTACGTCAAATTATCTGGTGCACTTTAACAAATGAGTGGGTGGTGGGCAGGTGCCACTGTGTTCCTGGTGTAGATGGAAAAAATAAAGACATAGGGAAGAAGCACCATGAAGAGTTAAAGAGCTTTACAGTTAGCAAATTCCATGTCTGCTATTAATGGCTTCAGTTTCTTCCTCTGTAAAAGTGAGATTTTTCTTATCAAGCCATTGAAAGAATTAAATGGAATAATTTTGTTCCTAGTCCTTATTGTATGCAAACTAAAATTAAGTTCCGTAAATAGTAGAAAAAGCAGAAATGTGTTTTTATGCTCTGAATCATCTTTTATGAATATACTTGCTGAGATCTCACTTGGGACTCTGGGTGGTGGCCTTTATAGTGCCTTTTTCTTGGGTTGAATCTAGTGGCAGGAATTCCACCAAAGAGAGAAGTGCTGGGTCTTGTAATATCACCCTTAAGTGAGTATCTACTAACAGTATTCTGCACATAGCAGAGACTCAGAAATGTTTGTTGAGCAAATGCATCCTTCCTAAAAAACCAACCAAACAAAAAACCTTCGCCCTTCTCCTGGTTTTTGTTACACTAATAAGCCTCTCTGTGCAACACTTACCCTATTAGAAGAAAGAAATGAGGGTTCTAGTATTTTTGTATACTCAGTGAGACAGTAAAACATTTTCACAAGTTGAGTAATTGGTTTTTAACAGCGGGGGGGGGGGTGCTACCTGCAATTTGATAGTGATTAGTTGAAATGGATGATGTTTATACATGCAATGTTTCATGGAATTGTGGAGGGGCCCTCTCGCATAATAACCTGTGAAGTTTTCTTGGAAATCTTGAAAACACAGGATGAAGCTCCCACTTTAGCCCTTATATCACATCTCCTAGATGCTTCTCCTATAATGGTGTTCTTTGTTTTCAGGACCCCAAGCTCTACAGAAGATATTATGCCTCTTATTAACTGTTAATTCCACTCTTATACAATTCCTCATACCGGTTTAAATGCCTAGAGACACATCTTAGCAGCAAGACAAGCCCCATAGTCTTGATTTCTTGTTCCTTGTTTTACCTTTTAATTAGTCTTGATTTTTTCATGCTATTCCCCAGTTTAAGAGCTACTAATAATTGCATTGTTTATTGAACACTTGCTATGTACCAGACACCGTGCTCAGTGCTTCACATTGCCTCACATAAAGCTCTCAATTTATTTATTTATTTTTAACATCTTTATTGGAGTAAAATTGCTTTACAATATTGTTAGTTTCTGCTGTATAACAAAGTGAATCAGCTATATGCATACACATACCCCATATCCTCTCTCTCTTGTGTCTCACTTCCACCCTCCCTATCCCACTCCTCTACATGGTCACAAAGCACCGAGCTGATCTCCCTGTGCTATGCGGCTGCTTCCCACTAGCTAGCTATTTTACATTTGGTAGTGTGTATATGTCCATGCCACTCTCTCACTTCGTCCCAGCTTACCCTTCCCCCTCCCCATGTCCTCAAGTCCATTCTCTACGTCTGCAGCTTTATTCCTGTCCTGCCCCTAGGTTCTTCAGAACCATTTTTTTTTTTAGATTCCATATATATGTGTTAGCATACAGTATTTGTTTTTCTCTTTCTGACTTACTTCACTCTGTATGACATTCTCTAGGTCCACCCATCTCACTACAAATAACTCAATTCTGTTTCTTTTTATGGCTGAGTAATTTTCTATTGTATATATGTGCCACATCTTTATCCATTCATCCGATGATGGACACTTAGGTTGCTTCCATCTCCTGGCTATTGTAAATAGATCTGCAGTGAACATTGGGGTACATGACTCTTTTTGAATTATGCTTTTCTCGGGGTATATGGCTAGTAGTGGGATTGCTGGGTCATATGGTAGTTCTATTTTTAGTTTTTTAAGGAACCTCCATACTGTTCTCCATAGTGGCTGTATCAATTTACATTCCTGCTAACAGTGTAGGAGGGTTCCCTTATCTCCACACCCTCTCCAGCATTTATTGTTTGTAGATTTTTTTTGATGATGGCCATTCTGACTGGTGTGAGGTGATACCTCATTGTAGTTTTGATTTGCATTTCTCTAATGATTAGTGATGTTGAGCATCCTTTCATGTGTTTGTTGGCAGTCTTTATATCTTCTTTGGAGAAATGTTTATTTAGGTCTTCTGCCCATTTTTGGATTGGGTTGTTTGTTTTTTTGATATTGAGCTCCATGGGCTGCTTATATATTTTGGAGATTAATCCTTTGTCAGTTTCTTCATTGGCAAATATTTTCTCCCATTCGGAGGGTTGTCTTTTCGTCTTGTTTATGGTTTCCTTTGCTGTGCAAAAGCTTTTAAGTTTCATTAGGTTCCATTTGTCTTTTTTTGTTTTTATTTCCATTACTCTAGGAGGTGGGTCAAAAAGGATCTTGCTGTGATTTATGTCAGAATGTTCTGCCTATGTTTTCCTCTAAGAGTTTTATAGTATCTCGTCTTACATTTAGGTCTTTAATTCATTTGAGTTTATTTCTGTGTATGGTGTTACAGAGTGCTCTAATTTCATTCTTTTATATGTAGCTGTTCAGTTTTCCCAGCACCACTGTTTTTTGGATATTAAGCTGCATGAGCTGCTTGTATATTTTGGAGATTAATCCTTTGTCAGTTGCTTCATTGGCAAATATTCTCCCACTCGGAGGGTTGTCTTTTTGTCTTGTTTATGGTTTCCTTTGCTGTGCAAAAGCTTTTAAGTTTCATTAGGTCCCATTTGTTTATTTTTGTTTTTATTTCCATTTCTCTAGGAGGTGGGTCAAAAAAAGGATCTTGCTGTGATTTATGTCATAGAGTGTTCTGCCTATGTTTTCCTCTAAGAGTTTTATAGTGTCTGGCCTTACATTTAGGTCTTTAATCCATCAGTTTATGAGGTAGCTTCTATTACTATCTTCATATGATACAAAGACTATTATTTTGGAACAGTTCTTTGAGGCAGTGCTATGTGCAGTCATTGCCTGATAGTACAGACAATTCCTGTGGAAAACAATGAGGAAAACCTAATAAGCAGGTTTTTTTTTTTTTTTTGGTGAACTGCCTAATACCTCAGTGATGAAATGTATAGACCAGCATGAAAGCTCTTATCTGCATGAACCAGTGGCAGCCTTATTTGTTTCATTTGGGAAAAATTGACAAAGTAGGAGACAAACTGGCTGTATAATGTGGCATTAACTCAGAAAATGCGATGACTTTATATGACCTGTACCTTTTTATAATAGTGGATGGAAAATGGGCTGTCATTTCTGATATATGGGACATTATCACTGTGCTGTACAATGGTTGTATGATTCACAGTAATGTAATTTACTTTTCAGTAGTTTTATAAAGAATCATTTGACTTCTGGCTGCTAATTAGAATGGAGCTACATTGGAAATTATTTTGTAGGCAATTTGTGTATTATGTGTCAAAATCGTGTTGCAGATTCTGAAAAAATTTTCTAATATCACTCCTTTAAAAGGGTTTTCCATAAAATGTTAATGGTGTAATTTTAGTGGAAAGAATATTTATGCATATTTTAAAGGAATTTATATTTTAAGGGCATTATGACATTTGAAAAGCTTTGATATTTTACCAAATGCTTTTAAAATTTGTATTTTCTTAAAGTTTCTAGGTCACCTCTTAGCAAGTTCTATCTAGATGATCTGTTACCTCTCTTTAGAATATATGGGCACTTAACACCCTTTACTTGCAGCTTCAAAATCCCCATTGAAAATATGAGGCCACAGGAAAAGTGTGATTTAATGTCTTACATTAGTGGCCTGTACACTAAAG
Source organism: Pseudorca crassidens (assembly GCF_039906515.1). Classification (NCBI taxonomy): domain Eukaryota; kingdom Metazoa; phylum Chordata; class Mammalia; order Artiodactyla; family Delphinidae; genus Pseudorca; species Pseudorca crassidens. Next base: position 43,830,976 of record NC_090311.1, on the reverse strand, counting down.
CTAAATAGCTTGAATTTGATAGGCATGTGTACAACTTAAAATGATTTAGTGTAATTTTGGTTTCCGTTTTTGTGTTGTAAATATTCACACTTCTCAAACTGTTACTATTTTATTTGGAAGATATTTTTTAAATCAATAATATATGAACATAGCTTTAAGAGTTAAATAGTTCTAAAAAAAACAAATCAGGTCCTTTGTATCTTCCCCTCCTTGGCCCTGCTTCTCTATGACAAGCTTTTAAAACTTCTTTTGCTATTTCCTTTGGTATTTAACTCCATATTTCTGTATATTCCTTTCTTTTGATTTATTAATTTTAGACATGTCTACTATTCCATCTCTCTACCCTCATAGCAGAGAGTTATTAGGTTGAACATGTGAAATTGCCAACATTTTTTACCTATAAAAATTGCAAGTTAGGCTTCCCTGGTGGCACAGTGGTTGAGAGTCCGCCTGCCAATGCAGGGGACACGGGTTCGTGCCCCGGTCCGGGAAGATCCCACATGCCGCGGAGCGGCTGGGCCTGTGAGCCATGGCCGCTGAACCTGCGCGTCCGGAGCCTGTGCTCCGCAACGGGAGAGGCCACAACAGTGACAGGCCTGTGTACCACAAAAAAAAAAAAAAAAAATTTACAAGTTATGTAGTTAAATCTAATGATTGCCTAATATTTTCTTCTGCTTAATTTTTTGAGCCTATGACTGTATCCTACGTCCTATTATCTGTTAACTATTTCTGAAAAATTCTAACAAAGTCAAAACTTCTATATTACCTATTCCACATTTTCCTTTTCTGGAGACAGCCCTCTTGGAGTTCTTCATACTCCTGCTCCAATCTCGACTGACATAAAGCCATAGTCTGGGAATTATTTTTTTCTTCATTTTTTTTCATGGGCCTCTTAGTTTCCCAAGAAGAGTGCACAGCAAATATATTATTTAAGCCACTGCCTTTCTGAAATACCTTTATTCTGTTTTCTTATTTAAAAGATAGTTCAGCTGGATATAGAATAATTTCAGGATTTTCAAGGCATTTATTCTTTTTTTTTTTTTTCCTCGTTTCCAACTTTGCTCCTAAGAAGTCTGGTCTTATTCTTATTTCTGGTGTCAAGTAATTTTTTTCTCTTGAAACTTTAACATTTTCCCTTTTATTCCCAGAGTTTTGAAGTTTCATTAATGATTTTCTTTGGTGCAAATAGCATTCTAATTCATTATTCTGGGCACATAGTTGGTCATTTAAATCTGGAGACTCATTGATACTGAATTTCTTGAATTATTTATTTGATTATATACATTTTTCCCATTTATTTGTAATTTTTGCCTTTTTATGTATCCTTAGAGCAAATATTTTGGAATACATGGTGCTTTTGCTGTGATAGTTAAATATTTTGAAAATCATCCCTTCTTATCCTGTTTTACCATCTGACTTGTACTTTACATTTCAGTGAGGGGGTTTTATTCATGATACTGAAATATGCTAGGCTCAAATTTCTTCATGCTATTTCTCTAATCTGGAGTACTTTTATACTGCTGCTTTTTTTTTTTTTTTTTTTTTTTATGTTTTAGTCTTTTGGCCACAAGGCATGTGGGATCTTAACTCCCTGACCAGGGATCGAACCCACATCCCCTGCATTGCAAGGTGGATTCTTAACCACTGTACCACCAGGGAAGTCCCTAATCTGGAGTACTTTATCAGCTCTCAATTACTTCCTTCTAATAAGTCAATATTAATATATACTATTCCTCTTTTAGTCTTCTACCCCTCATGATGTTGTCATTAATCACTTAAATCGTAATTGGTTTATCTCCTTGAATATCATATTCCTTGCTTGAAGCATTCTATTTAGCTCTTGATTGTATTCTATATTCAATTTATAATAAAAATAGGGGATAAAGAAGATAAAATAGTTAACATGAATGTTTAAATATACAGTATAGCCACTGACATTAAAAATCCAATAGATGAGATCAGCTCTAGACTATTCACAATTAAAGAGAGCTTGGTGAACTGAAAGATAGAACTGAGGAATTCATCCTGAATATAGTACAGGGAGAGAGCTAGAGTTAACAAGTGTGAAGGAGCAGTTGAGACAAAAGTGTTAATTGAGTTACTCCAACATATGTTTACTAGGAGATTCTGAAGATGAGAAGTGAGGGAATGGAAGAGAAGCAATATTTGAAGAGATAGTTTAGAATTTTCCAAAATTAAAGAAACTTTTTTTCCCCTTCAAATGGGAGAAATAGCAGCTTATTTATTTGTACGGGGGATGATAGCCATAGCTATATGTATAAGTAGATGGGAGGGGGTTAGATCAAATACTTAAGTGAAGACAGTGACTTTATTTAGGAGTGAGGCACTTCTCCACTGTAACCTATGTGCCCATTGTCAGAGTAGCAGATTGATGAGATATAGTGGTGAGAAGCATGGAGATTATCTTCTGATTCTTTCAGTGTTCTCGGTGAACCAGGAACTAGAGTCATCAGCTGAGGATGATATATGGGAAGAGATGTTGGAAGTCTGAGAGGAGGAGAAGATGAAATAATACTCTAGGAGAGTGGAAGTATGAGTGACTAGGGAAATGTCTATTGCTGGACAGCACTAAGAATCCACTTGGGGTCAGTGGTCATTTTCAGTGAGAAGAGTCAGCTATGTCCTTCTTCAGACATATTCAGCAGTCTGGCATGAAGGAGGGATTGACCTGAATTTAACTAAAGATAGAGTCAAAAGAGACATAGAGGATCTGAGACTATACATAAAGGTGGGGTTATAGCTATTAACCATGAATTTAAGTTGGTAAGAGTAAAGTCAGAACATGAAAGGGTGAAGGGTAGATAAAGGTGGAAGGATTATTGTAGAATTAGTTCCGATGGGGTTGATGAATTATTGGAATTGGGTACTAGAGAGATGGTTTGAATGGTTAGAGAATATGGTCAGACAGTGGGATGTTTGAAATCAGTATCATGGAGGGGGTGAAGTTATTGGTAATGACAAGTTTTGCAAAGAGCTTTCCAACCAAAGTGACACAAATAGGTCACAGTTTTGCTCCAGTGATTAATCCAGGAATCTAGGGACTCACAGAGCCAACTAAATCTGGAGTGGCCCGAGTCCCCAGGCCCAAGGGCAGCCTCCTTCTCCTCTTAGTGATTTGCATGCGTGACGTGAAAGTAGTTGGAATACAGTGGTCTAGTGTATGACTATAGGAATGAGTGGATGAAATAATGGGGAGGATAGGATTACTAGAGAAGAGGAGATCAAGCAACTCAGGGGCCAGGGTTTTGGAAATATTATTTCTGGGGTTTTAGAAATGACAAAGAATTATGTCAGGAGCAGTGTTTGAGAAAGTAATTGAGAAGCAAGAATGGAAATCTTCAGGGAGTGAGAGGGAGCAAGTCAGGGAGCTAAAGGTGACTGACAAATAGGGGTAGGGTGGTGATGGATAGCCTGATGACATGACATCAGGATAGCCTGATGACATGAGCTTAAGAGCTTAATGGAAGAAATGATCTGGACATAGCAATGAATAGAGAATTATCCATGTTATAAAAGGGCTGCAGGGTCTTTAGGAGTCGATCAGAGTTTTGCTGTAACAAGAAAGAATGTTCCAAAAAAAGGTTGTTGCCTGACCTTGCATTCCAAAAGCCACTTTGGATAGGGGTGGAAATAAGGTTAGAAAGAGGAATGGACAGAGCATTATGGATTTAGAGTCCAGGGGTAAGGGATAGCTTGAGTCTTGGGCTTTCTATGGTGAGTGACAGGAACAGGGATAAAGCACATTATGAAATTATCACTAATGCTCTTAAGGTAGATAATGGAGATGAGTCTGGATATTTAGAGAGTTGGAATGGTGGAATATTTGACAGAAACAACTGCTAAACTTCCACTCCTTTCTTGTACACTCCCTTCTTCTTCTACTCCCTCTCTTAATCTCTTCCCAGTTTGACTTTGTTGCTACAGGAGCTGGCTCCTGGTTTAGTTCAAGATAAACAATTATCTACAAAGTTCTTTGTTTTTTTGTTTTGATTGAAAGGAAAGAGTTAAGTGTGTGTAAAGTGCAGTGAGCAAAGGGGAGAGTAGTATGAGAGATATGATATTGAAGTATCAGGCAGGGACTGAATCATTTGGAATCTTTTAGACCAAGGAAAGGGGATTAGAATTTATCCTAAACGTTAGAATAAATAGAACCACTCAATAGATCTGTGTTTTGCTGAGATGGAGAAGACTGTGGGAGTATCAAATTAGGGGGAAAATCAAGACATGTTTCTGTTATGGTAAGCTTGAGATAGATCCCCACTAGAAGGTACATTCCATCAGGGCAGAGTTATTTGTCCATTTAATTCATTGCTCAATCCTCAACACCTTGAACAGTGCCTGACACATAATGCAGGCTCTTTCTTTATATTTGTTGAAAGAATGAGTGAACAGGTGAATGAATAAATGAATGAAAGAGTGAATGAATAAAAGAATAATAGGTTTCCAAGTCAAGATGGAAGGTAGACATATGGATATAGGGTCTGGATTTCAGGGGAGAGAGGCCAGTGCTGGAGATATAAATACATGTTCATTCAGGAAAAATTTGCAAGTATGATGATGGTGAAGATGATGACACAAATGATGTTAATATTTTTGTACATAATCTTTCTATGTATATGTACTGGAAAAAATAAAATCATACTGTATGTAGTCTGTAATATTTTGGTTTGAGTTAATATTTTGTGACTACCTTTAACTATCACTACATATTATTTTGTATTTGAAACGATGGCATGTTATTGCATACCTATAGCATTGTTTATTCAGTGTTTATTATTCAAAACTCAAATTCTGTTGGATTTTTAAAACTGAACTTCCCACTAGCTAGATCTTGTGCATATTTTACATTATTTCCTCAGGATAAATTTTCTAGAACTGGAAATGAGTCAGAAATGATTAGAACTGCACATATTAAAGGCTTAATGAGCATTGCTCCTCAGAAAGGTAAACTCCCCTTGACAATGTATGAAAGTGCTTTCTTCTCCAATACCAAACATTACCTTTTCCTTTTATATCATTATTTTTTCTGACAGGTCTCTGTTGCTTTGAAAACTTCTACATAATGTTACTTTATATGAGGACACTTTGAGGGAAGAAACTTATTTTTTACTAAGAGTAGGAACAGTTTTGATCACAATGCTGATCTGTAACATATTACTGAAAGCACATCAATAGGGGACACATTTTCTTGGAAACATGAATTGGATGTTTCCAGAGTATCTGATTTTAAATTCTTTAGGACAAAGAAACTCGGTATCATGTCAGTACAAACATTCAATATCACACTAATTCAATCAGCAGCTATTTTATTCTCTGTAAAGTCAGACTGATTAAAAAGTCTCTCCTATATGCTTTGAGATCTATAAATGACATAATACAGAGAGGACCTAACATAAAACAGAAAAATATTTAAACCTAAGTTGGAAAAATTTTAGAGGTGCGGATTTACATATACATTCCTTGGAAATACTTACAAACTTTCACTCATATGTCCTAATATCTTTTCTTATCACATCTCATATTTTGTATTTAAACAAATATTTTCTCTGGGGCTAGTGATAAAACTCAGTTAATGTCTCAGCATAGGGTTTTTATCCTCTTTTCATATTATGAATCCCCTCTTGTTGAGAAAAATACCCATCTGCAGTCCTAAACAGCCACACTCTTTATTTTCAGACAGGTCGATTCTGTAGATGTTAATCCCATGACTGGAGGTGATGTGGAAGGCAATAAACCCCTCCTGTTTCATAAACAGTGAGATGTGAAACCTGAGAGCTTAGGACAGCAGGAGACATTTACTGCTGAGTGACAGGTTCTACCACTCTGGAACTACCACGCAAACAAAGCAAGATTATTAGACCAAGGATGTGAAGATTTTTCTTCACTCTTTTAAACAATTTTGTTCTGTAGGAAAATTTGAAGAAAAATACTTGAAGACATAAAATCAGCAAGCAGTGGAGCTTATTATTATACAAAAGAACTGGGTGAGATGTGTCTTCAATCGGGATATCAGAGGCAGGAATTTAGATCCACCCTGAGACGAACAGGAGGGTCAATGGGTCACTCACACCAATGGTATGGCTAGAAGCAGTCTCAGATGCCTAGGAAAAATCAGACACAGGAGAAGGACCAGCAAGCAAACACGGTTGTACAACAAAACACAGCATCAGACTGTGCGTTTAAAACATACATATTGATTACTTTCCTTTTTTAAAATTAATACATGCTTACTAAGAAAAAAATAAAAACAGATGGAAGATTTTTAGAAAGTCTCTATAATTCTACCACTCAAATACTTTTCCATTGTGATGTATATTTTTCCTCTATCCTTTTAGAAATACAGTTTTTTTTTTTTTTTTTTTTTTTTTGCCGTACGCGGGCCTCTCACTGTTGTGGCCTCTCCCGTTGCGGAGCACAGGCTCCAGACGCGCAGGCCCAGCGGCCATGGCTCACGGGCCCAGCCGCTCCGCGGCATGTGGGATGTTCCCAGACCAGGGCACGAACCCGTGTTCCCTGCATCGGCAGGCAGACTCCCAACCACTGCGCCACCAGGGAAGCCCAAGAAGTACAGGTTTTTAAAAAATCCTTTTTAAATAAAAAAAAAGAATTCTTTTTTATTATAATAAATGAAGTAATCCAGAAATTTATATGGTAAAGAGTTAAAGATCCTCCAGCTTTCTAAATTTCTCTCCACAGAATAAAGCACTGTTAAATTTTATTTATATATTTCTAGTTTTGGTCTATGCACATGATACCCACTATACATATATGGCATATGTATGATATATAGTATATATTATCTACTATCTATAGTAGATATATATGTGTATATTATATATACATTACATTATTAAATATAATATTTATATTTTACATAACTATAATCATATTATATATGAAAGTTGTAAATCTCAGCTCTAGAGGTGCAAACATAAAACCTGATTACCCTTTTACTGTTGTGGTTCCCAGGCCTTTCCAAAGAAACATTTTTCCCCTAACTCATTCCAGAACCTTGACACCTTGGTCCATATTTGTTCCATTTCTTTCTTTGTCTCTCAGGTAACAAGCTCTATTTATTTTGTTCTTTTGACAGGTGATAGATAATCTAATTATACAGTTGAATTTCTTGTAGATCACAAAATGATAAATTGTTTGTGTCTCATTATGTATGGATTCATGCACCATTTGCAATGCAGTTGGCCCAGAGAAATACAGTTACTGCTGTTACAGTTCATTTTGAAGAGTTTTCAACAGTGTAAGATGTTATCATTTCAGAACTGATAGTCTTTTAGAGAGATAGACATTCATATATATGTAAATTATCTTGCCAGACCTAAAAAAAGTGAATCATAGATTCCTATAACATATTTTTAGTTTTCCTTGATAAGAAGAAAAAGACTCTTTAATCCTCATAGTTCACAGTTTGACAGTTTAGAAAGCGAAAAATCTGTTTCTTCACATCACTGAGTTTTGTTGACTTCGTATAAAGTCCAACAGATTATATCATACAGAGTATACAAATAGGGCCTGTTAAGTGATTTTTCCACTATCATAATTCTTTTGGGTGAAATTTCTCTTCTTGTAGAAGGCTTCCAAAGTGATTTACTCACATCCACATAAAAAGACTGACCCTTGACAGTAATGGCTCATGGAGACTTTATTTACATTTTTACAAATATATTGTTTGACACAGTGGCAGGTTTTTAGTCTCAATTACCAAGTTTTGATGTGACAAAATAGCAATTCTATTCTCCAAAGGGTAGTATAATTGGGAATTATCAAATGAAGTTACATATAATATTTTAAATAAAGGTCCACAGTTACTAGTTTCTGTGGCTTTTATTTTTTATAAATTTTTCTCCATGGACATTACCATATTACTAACATTATTTTTCTTCTTTTTTCATGATAAGTGTAAACTTTTATTAAAGACTTAGATGACATAAACATATTGGAAGCATATACAATATTTGTTATATTCACTTAAAAACAATCTTCAGGACATATCTCAACAAAATTCCCAAACCTTTTAGTTAACATTGAGTTTTCTTTTCTCTGAAAAATAATTTTAAATCACATTTCTAAACATCTCTTAATTTTTTAGCTCCTAGTTGTTGTTTTCTTCTAAGGTCCATGAGAGAAATAATTGCCAACTCCATCCAGCGTATCTTCTGTAACAGGGTTAGAGTAGCCAGACAGCAAACATGAATACAGCAGCCAGATTAGTTCCCCTGACACAGACATACTTGGTTTGCATTTTAGACAGGTAGAACTACTGTAAAGAAATGTGTGCATTCCCATTTCTCAAAAACATTCTTCAAAAAAACCCACAAAATCCCCCAAAACATTCTTGACTTCATTTTTTGCTTTTTCATAGATTTGGGTGTAAGAAATACTTATTTCACTGTCCTGTTTACTACTAAAATGAGAATAATAACACAACTGATTCTTGGCTTCAGTGTAGGGACTGTGGCCGTGTGGAGAATACCACATGAGAATGAAGCTCAGTATGCCAAAAGGACAAATTATTTAAGCAAAGAAAGAAATGTAGATTTATTGGGGAGTTCTCCCAAATTTCGTAACTTCTTAAATAATTTAAAATTTAAAGATAGTGCAGACCAAGAATGTATGGCCCATATAAAACATGTATGTAGGCATACCACCAATTTACCACCTCTGGTCTGTAGTATATAACAATGAAAAGTGCTCGTTAATCCAGTTTACATGATATGTTCATGATGTGGAACCGAACCAACTTCTCCCTTATAGTTAGAGACTAAGCTTGCTCTTCAGCTATAAAGAAATGGCTAAGCAGGTTTCATTCATTAATGTGATAGGTTACATTAATTGGTATCAGTACAGTGGGACTTTGAAACGGTTTTGTGATAATTGCTTTTTAATTGATTATAACTTTACCTGTAGTTCCTTAATTTAAATATCTCAACTACATAAGATGTTAGTATATTGAAAAACATGTGTTATTCTTAATAAAAGAGGACTGACAATGATGTTTCCAGGTTTAGTCCATCAGTCAGCTGTCCATAGCATAAATTAGAAGCTTAGGGATTGACCCCAGGTTTAGCCATCAAGGAGAGTATTGTTTGTTCTACCCTTACCATACTTTTTTTTTTATTGAGATATAGTTTATATATGATACAATTCACACATTTAGATGTTCAGGTCAATGTCTGTGTTACGACCAAGCCACTTAATGTAAAGACAATTCCATTTCCCCACAAAGTTCCCTGTGTCCTTTCGAAGTCAATATCCTTCATTCCCACTCACCCCAGAAAATCCCTGATCTGATTTCTAGCACTGTAGATTAATTTTGCATGTTCTATATTTTCATATAAACGGAATCCTTGTGTAGCACTTTAAAAAAATCTTTTTTCACTTGGCTTTGTGTCTGTGAGATTATCCATGTTGCTTTTATTAGTAGTTCATTCCTTTTATCGCGGAGTGATATTACATTGTGTGAATCTACCAAAATATAGTAATTCATGCTCCTGTTGAAGACATTTGCATTCTTCCCAATTATTGGGTATGATAAGCAAGGCTGCTATGAACATCTGCATACAAGTCTTTGTATGAACATGTATTTTAATTCATTTTGAGTAAATATAGGCATACATTGGAGATATTGCAGGTTCAGTTCCAGACAACCACCACAGTAAAGTAATATGACAATAAAGCAAGTCACATGAATTTTTTGGTTTCCCAGTGCATTATAGAAGTTATGTTTACAATATAGTCTATTAATTGTGCAATGGCATTATGTCTTAAAAAACAATGTAATTACCTTAATTAAAAAATACCTTATTGCTAAAAAATGCTAACCATCATCTGAGCCTTCAAGTCATAATGGTTTTGCAGGTGAAAGGTCTTGCCTTGATGTTGATGTTTGCTGACTGATCAGTGTGGTGGCTGTGGAAATTTCTTAAAATAAGACAGCAGTAAAGTTTTCCACATCAGTTGACTCTTCCTTTCACCTGCAATTTCTCTGTAGCATGCAATGCTGTTTGATAGTGTTGTACCCACAACAGAACTTCTTTCAAAACTGGAGTCAGTCTTCTCAAACCCTGTCACTGCTTTATCAACTAAGATTATGTAATACTGTAAACCCTTATCGTTTCAGCAATCTTCACAGCATCTTCACAGGAGTAGATTCCATCTCAAGAAACCACTTTCTTTACTCATCCATAAGAAGCAATTCCTCATCTGTTTAAATTTTACATCTTACTGCAGCAAATCAGTAACATTCAGGCTCCACTTCTACTTATAGTTCTCCTGCAATTTCCACCACATCTGCAGTTGCTTTCTTCAATGAAATCTTGAACCCCCAATGTCATCCATGAGGGTTGACAGCTTCCTTCAGATTCCTGTTGATGTTATATTTTGACCGCTTCCCATGAATCTGAATGTTTTTCATGGCATGTAGAATGGTGAATCCTCTGCAGAACATTTTCAGTTGCCTCTGCCTAGATCCATAATAGGAATTACTGTCTCTGGCAGCTACAGCCTTATGAAATGCGTTTCTTAAATAATATGACTTGAAAGTTGAAATGACTCCTTGATCCATGAGCTGCAGAAAGGATGTTGTGTTAGCAGGTGTGAAAACATTAATCTCGTTGTATATCTCCATCAGAGCTCTTGGGTGACCAGGTGTATTATCAGTGAGCAGTAACATTTTTAAAGGAATCTTTTTCTCTAAGCAGTAAGTCTCAGCAGTGGGCTTAAAATATTCAGTAAACTGTGTTATTAACAGATGTGCTGTCATCCAGGCTTTGTTGTTCCATTCATAGAGCACAGGCAGAGTAGATTTAGCCTAATTCTTAAGGGCCCTAGGATTTTCAGAACAGTAAATGAGCATTGGCTTCAACTTCAAGTTTCCAGCTACTGTAGCCCCTATAACAAGAGAGTCAGACTAACCTTTGAAGCCAGGCATTGACTTCTTGTCTCTAGTTTTGAAAGTCCTAGATGACATCTTCTTCCAGTATAAAGCTGTTTTGTCTACATTAAAAATCTGTGTTTAGCATAGTCACCTTCATTAATTATCTTAGCTAGATCTTCTGGATAACTTGCTGCAGCTTTTTTTAAAAAATAAATTTATTTTATTTATTTTTGGCTGCGTTGGGTCTTTGTTACTGCGCATGGGCTTTCTCTAGTTGAGGCGAGAGGGGGCTACTCTTCATTGCGGTGCATGGGCTTCTCATCGCGGTGGTTTGTTGCGGAGCACGGGCTCTAGGCACGCGGGCTTCAGTCATTGTGGCACACGGGCTCAGTAGTTGTGGGTCGAGGGCTCTAGAGTGCAGGATCAGTGTTTGTGGCACATGGGATCTGCCCGGACGAGGGCTCCAATCTGTGTCCCCTGCTTTGGCAGGAGGATTCTTCACCACTACGCCCCTGGGGAAGTCCCCTTGCTGCAGCTTCTATATCAGCACTTGCTGCTTCACCTTGCAGTTTGGTGTTTTGGAGACGGCTTCTTTCCTTAAACCTCATGAACCAACTTCTGCTAGCCTCAGACTTCTCTTCTGCACCTTCCTCACTTTTCTCAGCCTTCACAGAATTGAGGAGAGTTAGGGCCTTCCTCTGGATTCAGCTTTGGCTTAAGAGAACATGTGGCTGGTTTGATCTTCTATCCAGACCACTAAAACTTTCTCCGTATCAGCAGAAGGCTGTTTTGCTTTCTTATCATTCATATGTTCACTGGAGCAGCACTTTTAATTTCCTTCAAGAACTTTAACTTTGCATTCACAACTTGGCTGGCTGTTTGGTGCGAGGGCCTAGCTTTTGGCCTATCTCAGCTTTCACTGTGCTTTCCTCCCTAAGCTTAATCATTTCTAGCTTTTGATTTAAAGTGAGAGACGTGTGACTCTTAACTTGAACACTTAGAGGTCATTGTATGGTTATTAATTGGCTTAATTTTAATGTTATGCCTCAGGGAATAGGCAGGCCTGAGGAGAGGTAGAGAGATGGGGGAAGGGCCGGTTAGTGGAGCAGTCAGAACACACACATTTATCGATTAAGTTTGCCGTTTTACGTGAGCATAGTTTGTGGTGCCCCAAAGCAATTACAATAGTAACATCAAAGAGCACTGATCACAGATCACCATAAAAATATAATAAAAATGAAAAAGTGTGAAATATTGTGAGAATTATCAAAATGTCTTGTGTCTCATGAAGTGATCGAATGCTGTTGGAAAAATGATGCCGATAGACTCGTTCAAAGCATGGTTGTTACAAACCTTCAGTTTATTAAAAACAAAAACAAAACCCCACAGTATCTGTGAAGCACAGTAAAGTGAAGCACAACGAAAAGAGGTGTGCCTGTATCCAGAAGTGCAATTGTTAGATACCAAGGAGTGTGTCTGAAGTTTATAGTTAAACTGTTACACTGTTGCACATTCACTCCATCCACAATTTATGAGAGCTTCAGTTACTCTGTATCTCTAACACTTGTCAGTATCCTCACTTTAATTCCAGCCATTCTAAAGGGTAGGAAGCTATATCTGTTGTGCTTTCACCTTAAATTTTCCTGAAACTAATTCTGTTTAGCATCTTTTCATTTGCTTACTTGAAACTTTTCTATCTGTGTTTACGGCATGTATGTTAAAGTCCTTTGCCCTATTTTTATTAAGTTTATTTTCTCACTGTTGAACTCTTGATATATATCTGTAGATAAGCCTTTGTTAAATATATATGTCAAGGATTTCCTCGCAGTCTATAGCTTGCCTTTCCCTTTCCTGATGGTATATTTGGAAGAAGAGAAAGTTTTAATTATTATGGATCTCTGAAAATGCTGAGTCTTCCAATCCATGAACATGGTAACTCTCTTCACTTATTCAGACCTTTAATTTTCCTCCTTATTGTTTAATGTTTATTAGTTTTCACGTAGAGGTATGGAACACATTCTGGTAGGGTAGGTGTGAGGGAAGACTCTGAGTGACTATATACCTTGTCAGATGTGACACAGATATAAAAACTAATGTGTAAAGATAAAAACCTAAAGACTAACTATTAGCTGGTAAATAAGTTTGTGGCAGGAGTGTGAGAGTTGTTCCTTAAAATGACAGTGAGGGCAGATGAGCCATTCCTCATTTGTTCCTTGTAGCTGAGTGTAGCGAAAATCTGAGTAATAAGCATTTAGCAGTTGGCAAAGAAAACTGCTATTTTCTGAAAAATATTTCCAAGCAAGAGGGTGGTACCAGTATACATGGGCACTAAACAGCTGCTGACTGTATGAGGCTGGGGAAGGAGCTTGAGAACTGTTCACAGTGATAGCTTGAGTAGTTTAGACAAGCAAGGTAGGCAAGATAAATACCTTTTCCCCCTTTGGGTTTAATCCACTTAAGACAGTTGAAGCCAGTTCCCATGTTCTCCATATCATAAAGAGTTACTGCCACTTCGCCTGATCCAAGGCAGATTTGTTGTGGCTTTGGCTGGTTTCTTTGTCTCATATTCCTGGTAATAACATTATTGGAAGAGACCTTAAGTGTATTGCAAGTGTGATGTGTGACAGTTCCAGGCTGAGACATGATCATGCTGGTCATGGTATTTGAAATGTTTTCGTAGAGTGATTGTATAAAGCAGTGAACTCCTTTGAGAATCTTTTTGTATATCGTGTTCTTGCCCACAGAAGTTATTAGGTAGGTTTGCATCCTCGTCTTGTTCTTGAAATTTCATGATTTCTTTCTGTCTCAGCACTCTAGCTATCCATGTGCAATCAGAGACAGTTAGTGCTGAATGATAAAGATCAAAGAGCAGCTTATTTTTTAATAAATGCCCATAATAAATGAGAAGTGTGCTATAAAGATAAATTTGATTCAGCTGTAGTTTTAAATCACTGTAATTGTTTAAAATAGGAATCATACTATAACAAGGCGAAGCTACAGTAAGACTATTTGAGAGCATATTAAATTATAAAATATGAATAGCATGTTATAAGGAAGTGTATGATTCCAGTTTAGATTGGTTACATATACCCTAAATCAAGACTGGAATTTAAAAAACACACATACACAAGGGGAATTCTAACGTAGATAATAGTGAAACTTTAGGTTAAATGATTTACAAAAAATATACATGTGAACAATTGTGATATCCAGATATTATAGAATTGCTTTTGGATTATCTCTAATATATTATAAACAGCCCACTTGAGTTTTCTCTTGTCTACTCACATGTTACATTCAGTTTAAAGGTTATTAACACCAGGTACTCCAAGAAAAGAAAATAAATTTATTGGGTGTTAAAGAGAAAAAGGGAAAGAGTGTAGCTGCAATCATCTATGGCCCTACTCTTGTATCCTGACCCCAAGTAGGAAGTTTCCCAGGAAGGGATTTTTTTCTCAAGATGTTTGTGGCTACAGTGTATAGAAGACCCTTCTTGGTTTCTCTTGGGACCTTATCTTTGAATGGTTCTTATAGGAGATGTAAAGGTTGAGCAGGGTCTCAAATAATCCTCTGAAAAACAATACGCTCCCTCAAGACATTCCAAGGCATAAAACTCCACTCTGAGTGGACTCAGAGTCCACTCTTTGCCTGACTGGTCCTTCCTCAAGACTGATACTTAGAGAACATGAGCTTATTTCAGTACCTTTATCTGAAAGATTCAGTCAAAGTGGTTCACAAGCTTACGAATGAAATTGTTTCTCATACTAGGTCCCACGTTTCTTTGTCTCACAATATCTTTGATTCATTGTTCATTGTAAGCCTAAGATTCTCAGTTTCAAGATCCTAAACGTAACAATATTTTTACTTGTTTTCTTCCAAGGGCAGGAAAAAAACCCATAACAATACTCCATTATAAACTTTTATGTGGTGTGGATACCAGCTTTTTAATTTTTTAATTAAAAAATTTTAAATTTTTTATTAAAAAATTAAATTAAAAAAATGGCTGCCTTGGGTCTTCGTTGCTGTGCGCAGGCTTTCTCTAGTTGCGGTGAGTGGGGGCTACTCTTTGCTGTGGTGTGCAGGCTTCTCATGGTGGTAGCTTCTCTCGTTGTGGAGCACAGGCTCTAGGTGCGTGGGCTTCGGGAGTTGCAGCATGCGGGCTCAGTAGCTGTGACTCGCGGGCTCTAGAGCGCAGGCTCAGTAGTTGTGGTGTATGGGCTTATGGGATGGCATGGCATGTGGGATCTTCCCGGACCAGGGATGGAACCCATTTCCCCTGCATTGGCAGGCAGATTCCTAACTACTGTGCCACCAGGGAAGTCCCCCCAGCTTTATTTTTATCCCAACTTCCCAAATTTAGAATTTTAAGGAATATCCTCTATATCAGGAAAAAGCACATAAATATGAGAAAACTTGATTTAGAAAGAGGTTGATATCTGAGCAGTGTTCAACTTCCTAATTCTGGGTTAGAATTAGAAAATGTTACTACTCGAAGGAATCTTAGAAATCTGAGGCCCAGATGATGAAATGATTTTCCCAAGATCACTTATTAAATATTTGTGCTGGAGGAGTGATGATATTGCTTATCTCATTGAGTTGATGTTAAGGTTTATTGAGGTCATACATGTTAAGTGCTTGACTCAGTGTCTGGCACATATATGCATAATAAATATGAATTGTTATCCTGTTGTAGTTCTTTAAATCACATTACTACCAAAAAAAAGTCCTTGTGTGACAACGATACTCTTGAACCTATATATGTACTGACTTCCCATTAATGGTAATGGGTTTGGGTTTCTTTGTTTAAAATATCCAGCTCCTTATTCTTTACAGTTTGTGATACATTTACTAGAAATAAGCCAGGCCGTGAAATCAGTGTAGACTGACTGCTGTTGCAAACAACTTCCAAATCTTAGTGTCTTAACACAACCCAATTTTATTTCTCACTCACTGTATCGTCCAGTGCAGGTCTGCAGTGCGTTTTCCTTCACAAAGTCATGTAGGGACTGGGCTCCTTTGATATAGTGTCTCCACCATCCTTTTAGGGCCTTGCAATCCTTCACTGGGTCCTCTGCATATGGCTGACCGTGGAAAGTTATGCAGGAAGTTTTAGAGGTGTGGCCTGGAAGTAGCATATCACTTTGCTCACAGCCCATTGAAGAGATAAATTAAAAATCAAATTTACTTCTACAGATTATAGCTCAGAAATTTCTAAGTTTATTAATGAAAATTATCACTAAAATAATCCATGCAAATTATTCATTTATTGCCATTTAGGAAATTCATGCTTATGGGTACCATATTTGCATGCTATTCACAGTTCAATTTTTACTTAATTAAAAACTTAGAAAATTAAAAATGTATGCAATGTGCTTTCCTAAAATCCATCAATTTGCAAATCTCAAGCATAGAATTGCCATTTTTGGAATGCAAACACACAGGCAAGCTGGAGGATGTAGGCCCAGGAAGAAAAGAAAATGGGATTTTATGATCATATGGCCTTGACTCTGCAACAGCCAAGGTACAGAGTACAACACACTGACCCACGTGGGAGAAAATAATCATACGCTTTCCAAAGCATTATGTCATTTGTGCCTATCACATCACAGTGGTGTTGGTATATATTATCACAAAGGAACTAGAGGTAAGTGATTTTTGTCTAGATGCTATGATTTCTGTTTCATTCAGTTTTAATAATTAGTTAATTCATGAAAGATTCTTCCTGAGTTTTTCATATTGGCAAAACAAAAGTTTTAATCACACCCATTTTTTTTAGAGGCTGCTTAAGAGACTTCATAAATCCAGTATTTTGCAGAATAGTCTTAACTGCCTTTGTAGATAATAGTGGTTTTTTGCTTCCTGAATAAAATTTCAGTTTGGTTAGCATAACGTCACATTTATCAAAATCTTATTACCTAAATGAATGCTTAAAGTGATTTAATGATTTAAAAATTCTGCCCTTAATTAATTCTTGGTGTCTTCCTGCTGGAACCTTCCAAAAATGGCAATGCTATGCTTCTTATTTTCGAGTTGATGGATATTAGGCATATTCATTGCATAATTTTTTAATTTGCTAAATTTTAATTAAATAAAAATTATACTTTGACTAGCATGCAAATTTGGTACTCACATGAATTTCCTAAATGACAGTCATGAATATATTTATGTGGATTATCTCAGTGATTCTTTTAATTAATAAACTTGGAAACTTCTGCACCGAAACCTGTAGAATTAAATTCAAACTTTATCTCTCATTCTTTCATTTGAAGGAATTTGATTCTACCATATATTTATTTACTGGGCTTTTATGAAAAATAGATATGAACTAGCTAACAATCCAAACTGACAAAGTTGACTCCTAATTAAAAATTTAAGTACCTTTTTCATTTCAGTAGGTACATATTTATACACTAAAATAGCATTCATTTCTAAAACTAATTAAAATTTCATATTGAAATCTTACCAGAAGTTCTCATTTCATATTAAACTTTTGTTTTTTTCTCCAACCACCTATTTGTCCTTCCACGTATGTTGTTCTGAGTCTTCTACCTACAGTTTGGGAATGTACTTTGCAATTATGTTTCTTAAAATTTCTTTCAGGATATTTTGCCATGTGACTTCTGTGGTTTTATGTTTCCCTGTTGGGTTGGGAAGAGGAAATACCTATAACAGTTAGGGATTATGGAAACGCTTACTACTTATCGTCCTCTCAAAATCTAGATCTGGAAGTACATCAAGGTTGACAAGACATCCACCACTTTATACAAATCTTATCTATGTTAAATTGAATTTTTAAATAGTGGTGGAGAGTTTCGAAATGGAGGTAGTAGTTGGTCACTTCACGTGTGGCAGAGGGCTCACCTGAGATGAGGGTCAGAGCGTCTTATGAACAAAAATGGCATCAGCAGTTTAAATCTCCCAGAATTTACATGTTACAGCTTCAATCCTAGCTCCCAAATTCTGAAAGATGGATTTATTGGCCCCCTTTAAGTCTGGAGTTGGGATTGATCCAAGCTTGGGTGTCAGGGGAGGGTCTTGGGGAAGAGATAAATGGTTTTGTAAGGGGGAAAGGTGTAAGGAGGAAAGGGGAAGAGGACCAGAGCAGATATATAGACAGGAGTCCACAGAAAAGGAGGAACAGCCGTGGTGATGTTCTAAGTCCTGAGTTCTAGCTTGCTGCAGAGGCCTTATCCCACTCCTCAACTTGGGTTCTCTGCGGCAACCAGCATCCTTATGATTAATATATTCTCTGCTTGAGCTCCTTCAAGATGGATGCCTATTATTTGCAGCAAAAATCCTCTGTAATCTAGTACCTATCTCATTTTCAAACTCCATAGAATAACTTTTTGGAACAGGATCTGCTTGATGACAATATCCAATATTTTATTTTGAATAAAGCTTTGGAATCTATGAAAGCTCTCACTACATTGTCTCCTTTATCCTTATAAAGTTTTGGGAGAAAACCTTGACTCCGGGTAAATCTGCTAAAATATTTGCATCTGAAGGAAGATCTGGTAGTTCTGTTTTATCCATTTGTCATTGATAGAGGATATGTCTTTCTCTTAAGCCAGTTAAAGTGTAAGTCATATTTTGCTGACTACAATTGAAAGAGATATATCCAGACATAAAGAATATGTCCTACGTATATTTGGAAACCAATATCTTTTATAATATACTGCTTGGTGTCTATTGTAGTTGTAAATCAAGAGGTTCCTGGTCTCACACTTTGTGATACAGCTATATGGAATGAATTTTTTTTTTTTTTTAGCCTTACCCTTTTTATAGTGTAGAAATTCTTAAATCTCCCTACAGGATAAATTGTTTCCCCAGAATGTCAGTAGTAGAAAATACATTTTCATGGCCTCTGATGGAGATTGGAATTTTGTAGAAAGGAAGGAATTTGTTCAGGTAGCCCACTTCCACTTAAAACTCAATTATTTGTAGTTACATACCTCAAGCCTACATATATTATAATTCTGTTTCCATGAATAAAATAAAGACAAGACACTGGTGTTTGGGTTAGTCGTTATCCCTCTTATAAGCATAGAGAAAATGGAATAATCAGAATCATTGACGTAGGAAAAGTGGTGTTACTGGTGTTTTATCAAGAACTAAGCCTCAGAAAAATGCAATTTTTTATTTTCATCAGAATAAAATATTCAGTCTAGCATTGATTGTATCTTCAGTTAAACACACAGAGTCGTTAGGTGCTTATAAAATAAGTTGTTTTAATTTAAGAGGGGTGTATTAGCTGTATATTTCCTTGAGTTTTGCTGGCAATGATGATTCACATGTGTGCTGTTTTCCAGTATGTAAGACACTGCCTCATGGTGCAGTGAAGAATGAGTTTATCTAGAGTCTCAAACTCCAAACTGATTGCTACCATATGGGCCTATCCATTTGAAGGCAATCTACTTCTCTTACTGTTTTCAGGCTCCTAAGGAAATGGAGAGTATAAGTTATTAATGAAAAATTCTGAGTAACTAAGCCATTGATCTTCTTATCCTTTCCTTGCTGTTGTTAATGAGTCTTACACTTATAACCCGAAGTCATTGGCAAATCCCATTTAGGGAGGGAAGCTATGCTTTTCACAGTCCTCACTCGTATTTTCCCATGATTCTCTTAGTTTCCTTTCAGATTCTTATATGCTAAAAGAAAGGATTTACACACTTGTTTCAAAGCTTTTATTATTTTTCTACTGATTATTAAGTTATTTTAGTGGTGTAATTTATTAGGCATACTCGTATAGATCTTACCAAAAATTGTAATTTTAAAATCCAGTAAAATATTTACATTTGAAGCCGAACTGAATTAAATACAGCTAACTTTTATGAAATGATCCTGTCAGCACCTCTACAAAGCTGATCTTGGGGTGAAACTTCCAGGTTCAAATCAACTGGATTTTGGCATTTCTCAGCTGTTGCTTCTTGTGAGAAATTACTGACAGTTTGAGACACTAAATGTTAACTGCACCAAATGATGATAAACATTCTGGGTACTAGCATTTTTTCCTTCAGTCTTTCCCCTGAAAAATGAGATGTTTATATCTTCCCTTTGCTACTCTCACATGTTCTGAAATTGTTGCTTTTAGCCATAAGCAGTGGCACAAGGGTCAAGGGTATAATGGATATGTATATACAGAGAGTTTTAAAAAAACCTCCAGTTTTAAATTGCGCTGTTTTAGGTTGGTGCTCCCTGCTTTCTGCCAAGAAATTTTTATAAAATGTCTGGTTGTAGAAATATTTGAATCAAACATTATTGCCTTGATTTTTTAATTGATAGTTGTACCTATTGTTTTAGACCTTGAGAGATAAAGTGGATGACATAAAAATAGGAGCTTTTCATGCATCAACAAAACTGTCTATAGTATACTATTTTGTAAAAGGGAAGACCAGGGTAAATGAACTATGAATATTTTCATACTGCAGGATTCCTGTCACTTATTACTCTCTTTTTTCTTGTGAGTATTTAACCATTTTAGCAAATCTAATTCCACTGAAGCCATCAGGAAAGGGTTGGAAAGGTAATGATTTGGGTTTTTAGAATATGGGGCTTATAATTGTCTCTATGTGACTGAACATAAATAAACATTGAATCGGAAGGTGATATTAGCAATCTTGTTTTGAAAAGATATGCCAGGCTATTCAAAGAACAAGTTACTCTTGACTCTCTAGTTAATCGGAACAAATGTCAGACTGCAGTGAATTCACACAATCTGTTATTAATTCTCGTGAGAGCATGTTTTATAGCAGAGTAATTTTTTTCTCTTAATGCATATCTATTTAAAATAATTATACATGATTAAATGCCATACTGCCAAAACTAGATTGTTAATGTCATGTGCCTGAATTAGATATCAATCAAGTTTGGCCATTGTTATTAATGTTAAGATCCAAAACTAAACATTAGTCACCATATTCAACAAAATGAAACACAATGTCCTCTTACGAGAAATCTGTTCTAATCAAGAGAAAATTCAACCAAAATCTTTTTTTATTCATTGGTATGCCATTACGATTTCTGATTTGTAATGCCATTTCAATTTGCAAAACATGAACAAAGAATATGAATAACATAAAGAGAAGGAAATAACCATTATGAGTGAAAACCTAGATAAATTTTGCTGGTAATGATTGTCTTTCCTTATCCTACTCAATAGAATGTAAACTTCCTAAAGACAGGAACTTTTTCTTCTATTATGGAATCAGTACAGAGCAGTACCTGGCACATAGAACTGCTCAAAGAAGATTAGATAAATGAAAGTCCATTTAGAAAAGTGATAATTATTCCCCATTGTCCTAGGTATTAAAATGGCTTGTATATTGAATTCCTGAATAGTTACAACCACTGACATATTCTATATCTGTTATATTTTATATAGATTAAGAATCCTTATAAAACATCAAAAACCTTCAATAGTAAAAATAATTAACTAATAATAACTAGGAATAGTTAGTGATTAAAACATATTATCTATGAATTTTGATTTAATTCTTGAGTTAAGGCAGAAAATCAAATCTGAACCCTGCAAATTGTTAAATCATGATCAATGTGTTCATTTTTATTTCTGAGTCAAAAGTATATATCCAAGGCAGTATAGTGACTGTATCTAATATGAATTAATCACCAAGAAATTGTCATATTCTAGCTTTATTGTTTAGTTTCTAAACCACCAGCACTAATATAATTCAATCTTAATTGACATTTCAATTAAATTTTAATGAATCCAGAAATTATTACTCTATCAGATTTATACTAATTAGTGTTTAAAAACACATTTCTTTAATGTTTACTTTTAGTGACCATTAGCTAGTGAATGAACTTAGGTCTGACATATTCATTGCTCCAAACTTTATTGAATAATATTCTGTACCTGGTCCTGAATGAATGTATATAAATGCATATAAAGTAATGGTAGTCAATGAGATAGGTGGTCCGGGGTTTTAAAAATTTGAATTGGTTATAAACTTTTAAATTGGATTTGTATGTAGAATCTAAGATGTGCTTGATGTTGGCAGAGAACTGTAGTAAAACAAAACAAAACAAAAAATCCTCTGGTCACCATCTAAATGTAAGGCAAGACACTCTAAAACTCTTAGAGGAAAACAGGCAGAACACTGTATGACATAAATCACAGCAAGACCCTTTTGACCCACCTCCTAGAAAAAGGGAAATAAAAACAAAAATAAACAAATGGGACCTAATGAAACTTAAAAGCTTTTGCACAGCAAAGGAAACCATAAACAAGATGAAAAAACAGCCCTCAGAATGGGAGAAAATATTTGCCAATGAAGCAACTGACAAAGGATTAATCTCCAAAATATACAAGCAGCTCATGCAGCTCAATATCCAAAAACAACCAACCCAATCCAAAAATGGTCAGAAGACCTAAACAGACATTTCTCCAAAGAAGATACACAGATTGCCAACAAACACATGAAAGGAGGCTCAACATCAGTAATCATTAGAGGAATGCAAAACAAAACTACAATGAGGTATCACCTCACACCAGTCAGAATGACCATCATCAAAAAATCTAGAAACAGTAAATGCTGGAGAGGGTGTGGAGAAAAGGGAACCCTCTTGCACTGTTGGTGGGAATGTAAATTGATACAGCCATTTTGGAGAACAGTATGGAGGTTCCTTAAAAAACTAAAATAGAACTACCATATGACCCAGCAATCCCACTACTGGCCATATACCCTGAGAAAACCATAATTCAAAAAGAGTCATGTACCACAATGTTCATTGCAGCTCTATTTACAGTAGCTAGGACATGGAAGTAACCTAAGTATCCATCAACAGATGAATGGATAAAGAAGATGTGGTACATATATACAATGGAATATTACTCAGCCATAAAAAGAAACAAAATTGAGTTATTTGTAGTAAGGTGGATGGACCTAGAGTCTGTCATACAGAGTGAAGTAATTCAGAAGGAGAAAAACAAATAGTGTATGCTAACACATATATATAGAATCTAAAAAAAAAAAAGGTTCTGATGAACCTAGGGGCAAGATGGGAATAAAGATGCAGATGTAGAGAATGGACTTGAGCACATGGGGAGGGGGAAGGGTAAGCTGGGATGAAGTGAGAGAGTGGCATGGACATATATACACTACCAAATGTAAAATAGATAGCTAGTGGTAAGCAGCTGCATAGCACAGGGATATCAGCTCAGTGCTTTGTGACCACCTAGAGGGGTGGGATAGGGAGGGTGGGAGGGAGACATAAGAGGGAGGAGGTATGGGGATATAAGTATATGTATAGCTGATTCACTTTGTTATACAGCAGAAACTAACACACCGTTGTAAAGCAATTATATTGCAATAAAGATGTTAAGAAAAAATGGGAATAATAAAAGTACTTTCCTTAAAGGTTTATGGCAAGGGTAAAATGGGACAAGACATGATGTCAGGGAAGGTATCATTAAAGGGACAGAGTTAGGAAACAAAACCATGTATATATTTTAGGATATCATTCTACTTCCTATTGGAGTTTGAGGACTTAGATAAATCTGTTACACTTACGAGAACCCAGTGAGGTTTCAAAGCTGGTCATCGGTAGTATATTTTAAGCAAGCATAATATACCAGAATCTAAATTGACAAAGGAAATAGAAATCATCACTACAAAAGGACACACCCAGATGTGTGCAAAGAAATAATTTCTTTGGTTCATTTTATAGTAAGTCAAGTTTTAAACTTTGGGAGTGAATCTATCATCTTGTTAAAAGCTGCCCTTATGAGGCAATTCACTTCATGGACAAGAGAGGAAAAATACTTAAAAAAGGTTCTAAATCCCTGATATGATATTTAGCTGTATAGAATAACTAGAACATTGGCTTTAGGGTCAGATGATTGTGTGTTTAAGTTTTTGCTTTTAGATTTTAGCTCTCTGACCTTGGGCAAGTTGCTTAATCTTTCTAAGCCTCAGTTTCCTCATATGTAAAGTGTTGATAACAATACTTACCCCATAGTATTGTTGTGGGCATTAAATAATAGTGGGTAAGTGTTGATATACAAGATATACAAGGAGTGAGCCCAGTTGGCCACTTCTGTAGTTCCAATGTATAAGTGTCTATGAAACATCACTGTAATACATCAGAAATACACATTAATTTGGATGCCCATGTGTCATTACATACTTGCCTTGTGATATGTAAATTGGTCTTTCTCCCGTGGGATAAAGCAGAGCTTTGGGGTTCTGGAAAAAAAAAAGTGAATTTCCTTTTCACAATTGTCTAACCTATCTCTGTTGAATATTGTGTGTGTGTGTGTGTGTGTGTGTATCTGTGTGTGTGGAGAGAGAGACCCTTAAACCATAACTCAGAATCCAAGTACAACCTGTGCTACACCACAACACATACAAATATAAACCACATTTAAGTTAAATGAGCTCTTACTATGTATAATGTCTGTACCATGTGCCATACATGTATTCCTTCCTTTGATGCTCAGAACACCCAGTGAATTGGATACTATGATTTGCATTTTTTCTGATAGGAAAATTAGAGATTAAAGCGGTTAAATAACTCTCCTAAGGAAACACATCCGGGAAGTAGCAAAGACCAAATTTCAACCTAGTTACTCTGCTCAGAATCTCATGTTCTTTCTTTCCTTTCTGGCCTCACTGTGTGGCTTGTGGGAGCGGCTTGCGGGATCACAGTTCCCAGGTATTAAACCCAGACCCTGACAGTGCAAGCACCATGTCCTAGCCACTGGACTATCAGGGGATAGTCCCTCATGTTCTTTCACTGTGATATGTTGTGATGCTACTTACTTTACTTTATTACATAAAGTGTAAGCCCTTCCTAAGAAGTTCTCTGGTTCAGACCATTGCAAACCAAACTTAAGTACAGAAATTACAGAAAACTGGGAACTGTTTTGTAAAATGTATTTTTCATGGATTTTGTTTACACATTTCTGTATACCTTTTTGTGTGTTCATTAACTTATTTTTAAAATACACTTGAATTGTGAAATAATTGTAGACTCACATGCAATCGTAAGAAATGACACAGGGAGATCCCTTGTATCCTTTACTCAAGTTTCCCCAATGATAACATCTTAGACTGTAGTACAGTATCACAACCAGGGTATTGACATTGGTGCAATCCACTGATCTTATTCCAGTTTCCTCCTTTTTACTTAGACTTACTTGTATGTGAAATGTGTGTATGTTAATTCTATGATTTGTGATTTTAGCACGTGTAGTTTTGTGTGCCCACCACTACAGTTCAGATATAGCACGTGTCCCTCATGCTGCCCTTTTACATCCATACCCACCTCCCTCCACCATAACCTTCTTCCCCCGCCATCCCCAACTTCTGCCAACCACTAATCTGTTCTTAGTTTATAAAACATTTTGAGAATGTCATGTAAATGGAATCCTATAATATGTAATCTTTTGGGATTGTATTTTATTATTCAACATTATTCACTTGAGATTCATCCAGGTTGTTGCATGTGTCAATAATTTGTTCCTTTTTACTGCTGAGTAGTCTTACGTGATATGGATGTCATATCACATAACATGAGTTTGTTTAAGCATTCACTCATTGAAGTGATTGAAGGACATTTGTGTTATTTCCAGTTTTGGGCTATTATGAATAGAGTTGATATAAACAACTGTGTACAGCTTTTCATGTGGATGTGAATTTTTATTTCTCTGGGATAAAGGAATAAGAGTACAATTTCTGGGTGTATGATAATTACATGTTTAGTTTTATAAAAAACTGTTTTCCAGAGTGGCTGTACCATTTTACATTCCTACCAGCAATGTATGAGTGATTCAGCTTCTCTACACTTTCACCAACATTTGGTGTTGTCACTATTTTAGTTTTAGCTATTTTGATAGGCATGTAGTGATAACTCAGTGAGATTTTAATTTGCATTTCTCTAATGAAGAAGATGTTGAATGTATTTGTATGAACTTATTTGCTATCTGTATATCCTAGTTGCTGAGATGTCTGCTCATGTCTTTTGCCCAGTTTCTAGCTGAATTTTTTATGTGTGTGGTTGAGTTTTGAGAGTTTTTTGTATATGTGTATTCTAGATAGCAGTCCTTTGTTAGATAAATGGTTTACAAATATTTTCTTAGTCTGTGGTTTGCCTTTTAATTCACTCCACAGGGTCTTTACAGAGCAAACGTTTTTAATTTTGATGAGGTGAAATTCATCAAGTTTTCTGTTTATGGATTGTATATTTGTTGTTAAGATGAACTCTTTCCTTTTTCTACGTCCCCAAACTTTCTCTTACAGTTTTTTCCCAAATGTTCTATAGTTTTCTGTTTTACATCTAAGTCCATAATCCATTTTCAGTTAGTTTTTTTACATAAGGTATGAGATTCAGGCTGGGGTTTATTTATTCATTTGTGCCTGTGGATGTCCAGTTTCTCCACCACCAGTTTTTGAATAGGTTATCCTTTTTCCATTGAATTGCTTTTGCTCTTTTATTCAAAGATCAATTAAGCATATTTGTGTGGGTCTATTTCTGGGTTCTCTGTTCTATTCTTTTGAACTATGTGTCTCTTTTGCTGATGCCACACAGTCTTGGTTACTGTAGCTGTATAGCAAAACTTAATATGTTAGAATGATACCTCCTACTTTCTTCTTTTTTTCCCCTCAAGATTATTTTTGCTATTCAAGGGCCAGTTCCTTTTCATATAAATTTTGAAATTAGCTCATCTAGATCTAAAACAAACTTCGCTGAGATTTTAGTGTAATTGCATTAAACTCTGATCCATTTGGAGAGAATTGGTAACTTTATTATGTCGGGTCCTCCAATCCATGGGCATAATCTCACCATTTATTTTGGTCTACTTGGATTGTTTTCATCAGCTTTTTCTAATTTTCAGTGTGCTATACTGTACATGTTTTGTTAAGTTTATATGTAAGCATTTTGGGGGGATCAATAGTTGGTGGTATTGTGTTCTTAATTTTCAGTTTCCACATGTTCATTTTTAGTGCATAGAAGAGCAATTGATCTTTTTTGTGTGTGTTTTTCTTGTATCTTGCAAACTTGATTAACTCACTTATTAGTCCAAGAAATTTTTTTGTAGATTCCTTGGGATTCTTTGCAGATAATCATGTGGTCTGCAAATACAGTTTTATTTCTTCCTTTCCAATATATGTCGTCTTTTTTTTCTTGCTTCATTGCAGTGGCTAAAATTTCTAGTACCATGTTGAAAAGAGTGGTGATGTATGCATTTATTCTTGTGAGAAAACCAGTTTTTTGTGTCAGTACCAAAAAATAATAGTAAACAAAACCCAAGTTATTAGCTTATCTAGAAATTGTACATTATTTTGGCCCATGAATGATTGCCTAGCTCATCATAAACATTGAGAAAACGTTAGCTAACATCATCATAATTATGTATTTTTCCTTATTGTTTCTGTAATTTTAACAATGACTAATAATTTTAAAGATATTTTATTAATTAATCACGTTTTTGTTATTTCACGTTTTAGAGAGCACTAATCCATGCTTATTTTGTCTTGGACTCTAATTCATGGCGGATTGTTTGTGTGTTTTAATAATGTATTATGAACTCATTTTAAGTACAAAAAAATGTTCTCCCTTGAAGAAGGTAAATATGGCAAGTTTTGGGAAAGCATTCTTCTGGAATGGTTTTAAATTTTGTCAGGAGGCTTAGATGCATTATTTGCCTTTCCCCAATTTTCTAAGTAATTCAGTGGCTGGATATTTCTCTATACCACCTGTGCATAGTAAATATGGGCTCCAAGTCAGTGGAAAGCAATCCTCACTGTAGAATTGCTTTTTCCTTCCACATCCAGGACAGACCTAACCTGTCTTAGTTTGGGTTTCCCCAGAAGGAGACCCCAAGGTAAGGATTCACATGCAAGTAGTTTATTTGGGAAGTTATCCCAGATAATAGCGGTAGGAGAATGGCCAAAGTGAGACAGAGAGGGAAAGAAAACCAACAAAAGTTGATTGACCATTGTAAATGATACAGGATTTTTATTTTCAGTTCCCACATGCTCACTTTTAGTATATGGGATGAGGTTACCACTGTGGGTAACTAGAACACAATTCTGCTAGAGATAATGTAGAACCTACCCCAGAGTTTCCCCAGCAGAGGGAAAATGTTGAGATGTTTATATACCCACACACCAGCTGTCATTGGTCAGGACACTTCTGAGGGACATTCTCTCCAACAGTTCATTTGCCCTATTTATGCACAAAGCAAAAAACCTACAGTAATTCCTCAGACAGTTACATTTTATTGGTGACTCAGGTATTTGCTCTCCACATTCGGGAGACGTGGACAGGGCACTGAAGGCATCTGTCAAACCTCTTTTGTCATTTCCCTGGGTCAGTGAGTTGATTAAATGGAGTGTTTGCGTTGGACTTGTAGCCCTTTCAGGGTCCAGTTATCTGCAGAGTGCTGAGTTCAAGTCCCCTGCCTGATGTAGGCCTAAGGCCTGTTCTCCTGTTCTGTGGGGATGTTAAACGCTAAACCTCTAGCCCTTGCAGCTCCAATATTTCCCCAGTGCTACTGCAGTGTTGGCTCTCTTGCCCACTGCTCTGGTTTTCAGCTTCTTCCTTGCTTTTAGCACGTGGAGATTTCTTTTTGTTTTTTGCTGATAAATTCATCATTTTGCTGGAATTTGAGGACAGCTCACTCTTTTGAATAGCTACTATAATGAGGGATGGATTCACATTTATTCAAACTATTTACTTGGTGGTGGATATTTATTTTTTGTGTCTAGGTTTTTGTTTTTTTTTGCACTATAAACATGCAGTTGCTCTAAACTCCCCTTTACATGTGTCTTTTGTTGTAGTGCCTTTACGTATGGGATAATGCCTTAGAAATGATATAACATCCCAGAGATTTTAATTTAATATTTACTGCATTCCAGACAAGCTATAACGATTTATATTTCCACCAGCAATGCATCCTGGTGGAAGGATTTATCAGTCTTATAAATATCAATCAGAAATTAAAATCTTTTCCTTAGAGCATTAATGCTTTAATTCCCTAGCTCCTCATCAAAGAAAGTAAATTTGCCATTCACTTAAACAGAAAAATTGTATAATAATAATAAAACCAAAGGGCAAGGATCGAACAATAAATCTGCAAACCAGGAAAGTTGAGACTATACGAACTGTCATTTATACCTGGACCAGAGAAAAAGAAATAATAAATCCTCACTTCCAAGGAAAACTAACTCCATCCAAGGAAAGTTATTACTTCTTAGCTCCTTGGATAATGAGGGGTCATTCAGGTGCTTGGTATGAATCCTTAGGATAATGGCTGCCTGGAGACATCAGCATGGTAATTAAAACATGCTCATGAAATCGGATGAAATAACTACTTCCTTGGAATTTAAAAAATGCTGCTTTTTATAGTATGTAGTCTCAAAGTTATCTTGGGGATGCTTGAGTTCACAGGTTTCTGGCACTGTTGACTGGAAAGGCTTCTCTAAATCCAGCTTGGTTTATCTCTGTTAAAATGAGTTTCTATTTCTGACACAGTCCAACTGATAAAGATCTCTCAAGCTCTGTGTGGCCCTGGCTTCTGCGGCTGCAATATTCCTATGTGAACTGAGAAACTTTTAGAAGCAAAAGATCAACTCTGATGCCAGTACTATTTCATTGCATTAAAATATAATTCCCGGGCTTCCCTGGTGGCGCAGTGGTTGAGAATCTGCCTGCTAATGCAGGGGACACGGGTTCGAGCCCCGGTCTGGGAAGATCCCACATGCCGCAGAGCAACTGGGCCCGTGAGCCACAATTACTGAGCCTGCGCGTCTGGAGCCTGTGCTCTGCAACGGGAGAGGCTGCGATAATGAGAGGCCCACACACCGTGATGAAGAGTGGCCCCCGCTTGCCACAACTAGAGAAAGCCCTCGCACAGAAATGAAGACCCAACACAGCCAAAAATAAATAAATAAATAAATAAAAAGCCAAGCATTTGAAGCCCTTTAAAAAATATATATATATATAATTCCCATAAAATTAATTTCTACCTATAAAAATGTAGACACTGATTGAAATTTAACCAACAATATCACTATTCAAGTCTTTTAAATTCAGAATTTGTAATTTTAAAATCCGTTGTTGTACTGAAATTTATTTTTATATTATTTTCAGTAAAACCTCAATAATATAAAGACTATGAAGGAAATATTTAAAACTACCAGAGAGTAATTTTCAAGCACTACAAGTACAATATTTAATATAACTTACATCCCAGTGAAAGACACTGTAATGTAATTGTAAATCTTTTTCTACATAATACTTGGTAAGCCTCTTTCTAGTTTTTGTGAGTGCTTGAAAGTTTAAGAAAAAGATTCTTTTCAAAATATAAATTCCATTTTATTAGTTGAAAATGACTTTTTGTTAATTCTGACAAATCATGTGTAGTTTTATTTACTTATTTCTATTTGTTTATCTGTTGTGTGTTCTGAAATTGTTAGAAGTGAGTTTTGGCTTTCAGAATAATATTTTATGTATGTCCAGATGGAGTTCTTAATAATTCAGTCTGTTTTCTTGTTTTTTTTTTTGGTGCAGGAGTAGAAAGGGAAGTTTGGTTAGGAGAGGAATCTTAAGTCTTCAAATGGTCTAACTTTTCTCTTGAAGAGGTTGTGTAGATTTGCCTATTTATTTGATTGATTGTGGAAGACAGGTGCTCTGAAGGAATGTTAATGATGCCTTAAGAATGTATGGAAGAGAGACCTTGACTTAATTTCAAAGGGTAGGTCTAAGAATGTTGCCTTGAGGAAACAGTGTTTGAGCCAAGACCTGAAGAATGACTAGAAACGGATTAGAGAGGTTTGCAGAGAGGGTGGGGCATGTGGGTGGGGCACAGAAGTGAAGTGTATTCCAGGTGAAAGAACATCATGGGCAAAGAGCCAGTGGGAAATGACCTAACACTGGGGTGGGGAGAAACTGACAGAAGGTGGCAGGTGTGAGGAGTCCAGAGGCCAAGGGGCAAGGTGGTAAGAAGTGATATCCATGAGGGTAGGCTCAGGCTAGGCCAGGCAGGCTCACTGTCTTTATTGCTTTTGGCGTCAGCATATTTAAACACATTCATGTCTGTTTCCTTATTTTATTTTCACTTTACCCATGTAATGTAGGTGGGCACAGTGCCTACAGTTGACAGAGGGAAGGAATCTGAGATTCAAGTGATATTCTGAGGCCTCACCGTCAGTTAATGAAGTTGCTCACAACCACCAAATAATCTGAGTCCTGATCTGAGTCCTGGTCCCAGAGATTTTCTCCCAGGCTATGGTGAATATTAAATTTGCTTTCAGTGACTGTTCCTTCTTTCCTTGATTGTAGTCATGATAGTTGATTTTGCTTCTAAAACACTTAGCATATATGTAAATTTGGTATAGTTTTGAGCTGTTGGAGGATTTCAAATTCTGGTCTTTTTTTGGTCTGGTCTGGCTTAATGTTAAACTCTTAAGAGAGGAAATTGTACTATGTTGCATGTTCATAAATTCAAAATGAAATACCTTACAAAATAAGAGTTTTTATAGTACTTAAAGTTGTGATGCTATTTTTAATACAATTATTAATACTCTTCAATCTAAGTATCCGGAACTTTGTTTTTTTATATCCTTTACCTCAGAATCATTCCTTTTATATTGATTTATGCAAATGTGTCAGTGACGTTGTCTCCAATATATACTCCAAATTTGTAGAAATGCAGAAATGTATTCAAGAACTGACAGAAACATCTGGAGACAGTCTCTACAAGGATTCAACAAAACCAACTTGTGTTAATCCAGTGATCTCTTTTTGCAGATAAAAATTTTCCTAAAACATCCTTCCCTGAAAAAATTTCCTATTTGATAGTCAATTCCAACTTAACACGGGAATTATCTTTATGTGGCTTGTTTGTGGGAATTTTTCACTCTCTTAATAGCAGCTAGCTGTTCTGTTTAACATTCAAAAATTATGTGTATTTATATAACACAAGTACAAATTTGCCTATACTGAATTTATAATCTCTTTAAAAGGTAACTGCTCATTAAAAAATGTAATAATACTGCCATATTATATATGTGGCTTTACTGTGTTATTAAAATTTCAACCATGTGTTTCTCTGTGTTTACAATGAAGTTGATTAAAATTCTTTTAGTAATGCATTTTGTAAACAATGCATGAAAAAGTATCCCTAGCCTTTTTTTTTGTTTCATAATGATTTCAAAATCATAACAATTTCTCCTTTCTTAGAGGACGCTTCATAAATGTTTTGTATTCCCTTTTACTTTTGAATTGTGCATTTGTTCTGCTACTACTAAATGGCCATTTAATCTGATTTCTTAAGTTACGATATACAACACCGCCTCCCCCAAGTGAGCTCTGCCAGTATTCTATAAATACAGCTCTGTTGCTCTTGACTTCTTGGAATATCTGTCATTATCTATACTCTAGTTACAAAGGAGACTAGTAACAAGCCTGAAGCCCAAGAAGACAAATGACTGTACACCATAAAAAGGGTGTATTAAGAGGATAAAGGAAAATCCTAACAGAGAAGACAACGCAGGCCCCCGTATATTTAATGTTCCACTGTTCCTGAAACAGGATGACAAGGATGGTGTGCTACAAATTGTTTTCAGTGTTAGCAGAGGAATTTTGGCTGTGTAAGGATAATTAAAACTTAAAGCAGCTGAAAGGAAAGTTACAATCACATATCCTTTCACAGTGCTAAAGAAATAGTGTTATGGGGAAGAAAGGAAGAAAAGACCAGCATTAAATGCTGGTTGCTAGAAAGACCAATACGGAACAGTATTTAGTTAATGACCTCAACTCTCTCCAGGGTCTTATGGCACTGCCTATACTCTGATAAGCTTGTATTCAGTATTTGTATTTGTCTAATGTTGTATCTCCTTGTTTTATGATGTCATTCTCAAAAGAGATGAGAGGACCCAGGACATCCTGTATGGTGCTCACATATGTCATCTGGATATGAGAAATACTTCACCTATTCTAGGGAGGCTGTCATGAGACCTCATAGAAATGAGGTGGCATTCTTCTTCATCCCAGATAACAGAACTAACTCTAATATTATCCATCTAGCATACCTGTCTGCCTAGATATTGAATTCTGTCACGGTCCACAAGTTGTACACAAAATAAAGGCAATATTTTCCTTTAGAGCTCTCATCCAATATTCCTGTCTTTTGATTAAAAAAAAATCTGCACTATGAAAGTTCTAGGGAAAAGAGAACTTTGTTCTGTGATACTGTGGTTTAAAAATTGTGTTTACCAGGAAATCCAGTATATTTAGGATATGGGATTCTTATAATGGAAAACAATTCAGAGAAAGGTATGAACCCACAGTCAAGATGCTAAGGACAAAGTAAATTCAGGAATCACAGAAAACTACAAAACAATAATAAGTTTTTAATCATCAATGAAAAGTACTATTGATATTCATTCTTCGGGCATGTATCGAATGCTTCCTATGTGTCATTCTTTGGGCTCGAGGATACAGAATAAGCAAAGAAGTGGGCTTAGAAAATGTGTCTGAGGATAGATTGAAGGAAGGTAGCATTGTAGGTGGGCCTCTGGACATAGCGCCTGAGACAGAGATTTCTATGCTAGTGATTGAAAGCAGTGCTTTCAAGAGAAACCTGAAAGGGAGTGAGGAAGCAAGAGAGAGAAACTAGTCAGAGAGGTGTGTCTCCAGGTGAAGTCTAGCCTCAGTCTGATCCTGTGGCGAGTTCTCAACTATAAAGAGGGTTGGGCTTTTGTACCCTTCACACCAGTCACTGGCTACTGGATGTAATGGAGAGTGGTCACAACCTTGCATGTGTTTCCAGGCAAGACAGCTTTCATTATCCAAGGGTACTCCTTCAGAGAAGGTGGCAGGAGAAAGCTCTTAGTGGCAACAGACACATTAATTGAGTAAAAGGGATTCCAAGAACCTGTGCATGGCACCAACAGTGTCTGCTGTTGTAACTGACAAAGGATGGAAAAGACGTCGTGGATGCATATAAGGAGAAATGCATTGTTTCGGATTTGAGAAAAGAGAAGTGATAGGGAAATACACTGCATCTCATTAGCATTGGGGACCCCAAGGGTGAGTGAGGAATTGAGTCGGATAATGCATCTACCAGAGTGCCCCTTACCAGTGCATGCGAAAACACAGTCTGGATGACTACCCTTCAGACATGCTTGCCTGGAAAAGGGGTGTACCTGCTGATCTATAAGGTCATTTTCAACTCTTGGGTTTTATAATCTTGCAGACACTTAGTCCTATGTGTTCCTGCATACCATTTAGCAAAATATTTATATGTCAACACTTCTGAACAGTATCCTATAATTAATAACAATACTTAAATTTTTAGTGAAACAATAATGCTACTGTTAGCTATTCTGAATTTTCATGGGATCTTGGTTCAACAAATTGCCTAGTAAGTTTGATAATCTCCAGTGGGAGGTAAATACTTTTAGGAATAAGCTAAGAACCATATGTAGAGTGGGACTGGATATTATTAAATACAATGGATATCGAATTAGTTTCTCAGGGTGAGTCAGCTTCTTTTTGCTGTGATCAGGTACCTGTAGAAGCTATGGAATCTCTATCTTGTGCTGACATTTTTCTTTAGAAAAGCAAATAACAGTTTCTGATTCCTCCTATAGTATGGCTTCCTCATTTGGCTGGTAGTTTCCCAAGTAGAGATGGTTGATTTGAAGTCAGCAGCTAGGCTTGTGGGCTTTCTAATTTGGTAGGGGCCATTCTGATCTTGTGAGAAGCAGCAGCCCTTAGGGTGGCCCAGCCCTGTGATGTGGCTTTGAAAATCCATCCTGGAAGCTCTAGCCATGGTCTGTTATTTCAGTCATCTAATCATTGTGTAAGTGGTACAGTACCCTTTCTGTTAAAAATCAGCTAGAATACATTTTATTTTCAGGGAGTTGAACCCTGACTGATCAACTTTTAAATTGAAATTTAGTGATTCCTAGATGTAGGGTGTAGAGGTAGGTTAGTTCTTTTAACTCACAGAGTTGAGAAACTTTTTTTCGCTTTGACAGCTATACATGTATATATTTACATGTATATATTAGATTTTAGATTTTAGGTAAAAATGTTTTATTAAAAATTTACTGGCTAAACTATGATTAGAAACATTTCCCACATTATGCAAAAGTTGAAAATGATTTGCAAAGGTACTTGATTGCTTAAAATATTTATTATTTTTATCTGACTTTAAAAATAACATTCACATTAAAGAATCTTTGGAAAGCTAG
Organism: Pseudorca crassidens; assembly: GCF_039906515.1. Lineage (NCBI taxonomy): Eukaryota > Metazoa > Chordata > Mammalia > Artiodactyla > Delphinidae > Pseudorca > Pseudorca crassidens. The sequence goes on along the minus strand of NC_090311.1, from coordinate 43,795,837 downwards.
TTGCACTTTAAGTCTGCTTTTGGTGCTACAGCCAGCCCCTGTCTTGCCTTACAAATCCCTCTACTCTGGAAAGACAAACTGTAAATTCGCCGGCTCCTGTGACACATAATGAGCATCAACCAGTGGCTTTTTCACACAAGTGTACAATTATCTTTTACTAGCTACTTTGTCAGTGACTTGGTAACTTTAAATTCTGCATAGATTCCAATGCTTAGATTTTGTTTCTTCATGAAAATTAACTCTTATGCTAAGGTTTTTTCTCCTTTGTAATAGTATGTAATATCACGGGCTCTACAATTAAATTCAGAAAGGGACATTGTAACTTGCTAGTGAATTATTTATTTCCACTGAGTCACCCATAATATTGTATTCTCAGTAATATGATGAAAATAATTCCAGAGAGAATACTCTTAATACATTATAAATTTCAACGTTGTTTTACAATGGATAATTTGATTGCTAAACCAAGCAAAGCTTTAAGCAAAGGCTTCCTCTTTTTAAGAAATAAGGTAATGGGTAGGGAGAACATTCTTCAGCTTTCTTCCTTAAAGGTGAAGGAATTTTTTGCAGTCTTGAAGTGTGACATATATTGCATGTCCTTAGAGAATGCCACATAAAATTACAATAACAAAAATATGTCAGTGTGTTTGGTACAATATTGCCAGTGACTTGATTTCATTTCAGTAGCATAAGGTTTCTTGGGGTGATGATATGCTTATTTTTATACTGCAGGTATTCAAAACTTGACGTTCTTCATGCTTCTGAAGGGTTGTCAGCAGTCACTCACCCAGCTAAGAAACTATAGAGTTGTCCGTGTTCTCTGATAAATGGAAGCAACTTGCCCAAGGGCAGAAGTACTGTTACATAATTAATATTATCTTGGAAATAAACATAGTGCCTAAAGAACTGAACCATAGACCATGTCTATAGGGGTTATTGATTTAATTATTGATGTTGTGTATCACACAGCTGACTCACTTTTAGTGTTTGTAGATAGCTCATGAAAATTAATGCACTGAATGGCTTGGTTATTTTATGATCGAAGTCAAGGCAATTAGAAAATAGCATTTTTATCATATTACTATATTTACTTGCATATCAATTTAGTGTTCGCTAGTAAAGGACTTAGAAAACAGGCTACTGTTCTCTTTGGCTCCCTTAATAGAATTGATTTGTGTCAACAGTGACTGGGTGAAACAATGAGCTTTAAAAATTAAATATTATTTTCTTGATAGTGATGAGGGTAATAATTATACTAGAGGAGAAAACTGAAGATTTATTAGACTTTGCAAAGTCCTGTGACAGAAAAATGGGAAGGAGAAATAATCTAAACATATGAGGTTTCAAAGGCTACATCTCTATCTGCCACTTACTGATGTTTAACTTACTGAGTTTCACTCTGATACAGAATTTTAAATTTACTGAAAGAAAAACAAGGTACTACATATTAAAAATTGTATTTTATATGCACAGGCAACCTTACTAACAAGTCATATTTAATAAGCATGTATTAGGCACATTTGTATACAAGAGTGATTTTCAGAGTTAGAATGTGGCAAGTATCAGAATTCCATAGGTATCTTTTAGAATATGCTCTAAGATTATGTATACCTGGAGCAAGCCTTAGTCAGCTTGGGCTGCCTTAAAAAATACCATTATCTAGGTGACTTAAACAACAAACCTTTATTTCTCATAGTTTTGGAGGCTGGGAAATCTAAGATCAAGATACTGACAGATTGAATATCTGGTGAGAGCCCTCTTCCTGGTTTGTAGATGGCAGCCTCCTTGTTGTATCTGCAAATGACAGAAAGTGAGAGGGTTCTGGCCTCTTGCCCTTCTTATAAGGGCACTAGTTGCATCACGGGGGCCCCATCTTCATGACCTCATCTAAACCTAATCTCTCAAAGGCAGCTCCACCTCCAAATACCATCACGTTAGGGATTAGGGCTTCAACATATGCATTTTTTTTGGTGGCGGGGGTGGGGGGAGGACACAAGCATTCAGTTCATAGCAGAGTGTATTTCAGCCATTGTGTCATTGTTGCTGATTAGAGCACAGTCTTAGGTGCAAATAACTGAGAATCAAATAAATGTTGGGAATCGGGGATATGCATCAACCAGTGAATCCTTATGGCTTCCATACCTGGCTGATCAGCAGGAACAGGTGATTCTGCAGACCAGATAAATCTGGGAATACACATATGGCTTATTGTCCAAGCTGAGGTAGTAGTATTACCACAACATTTCGGTTAGAATGCAGTTTAAATAGGAAGACCCCTACAGCTTCCAAAGAAGGATCAGTAGTTCAAAGGATCTGTAGTGGCTCAAGACTTCTTGAATTTGATGAGTGGCCTTATGTCCCCGATATTGAGCCATTTTGCTCTCTGAAACCTTTGGTTCTGATTCGTCCTGTGGCTCTTAAGATTTTTAGTCAACTTTGCTCAGACATGCCACCCTACCAGCTCAGGCCCCAGAACCAAACTCCAGGTCCATTTGACTTGACTGGACCATGTTGAATATCATCATGGGTGGGGAGAATGTTTTCAGGGGCATCCTCAAGTCATATATACAGGGGCAGGGTATACACTGTCAGGTCTAGGACTTGGAACTCATTTGCCCACTCATGGGAAGTGGGGTCAGTCAGCTATGCAGGTGTTACAGGTATGTTAATGGCAAGGGACAGCAGTTCAACACAGTCATTGACATCAGGCTTGGCCATTACTGCACAATAAGGATATATCTCCGTACGTGCATGGAGTACGAAAAAGAGGACTGTTTTAGGGAAGCCTCTCGGCAGAGCATCAAGCCTCAGTCAGTCCTTAGGAAAAGAACAGACAGGAAGGGGGCAGGGTCCAAGTCCTAAGGCCATTAGTATATAGGAATATGCCCAAAGGAGAGGAAATGGTGGAAATTAATTTAAAAGCTTTGTCTTTAGTTCTAGACTGGAAATTCACATGGCCTACAGTCTACTGCACATACCAGACTGTACTACTGGCATCTCATACTTAACATGTCATATACCTGAGCATGCCACTCTCATTCCTGAGGTCCTCTGCTGCAGGGAAAAAAAAGAAGCTTCTGTCCAAATGCCAGAGTCATGGGTAAAACAGCCTTCTTAGATTTTTATACCAGCAATGACAAGCCCACTTAACATTTACTTGTATCTCACAAACTTCCTTTTCCCATAATGAACCCAGAGAAGGGTGCTCTAATGATAACCATTACCTAGTGCTTACCACGTGTCAGGAGCTGTTCTAAGGAATTTACTTGTAGGGGATCAAATGAGGTCCCATAACAATTTTATGAAGCAGTTTTTATTATCATTAGCATTTTGTAGATGAGGAAAGGAAGACGCAGAAAGGTTAAGTAACTGGCCTGAGGTCAGCTGGAATTACGGCCCAGGTACTTCATCTCCACAGTCTACTATGCTTTTCACCATTGTAGTATATTGCTTCCTAATTCTGTTATACTGCTAAGATGTTAATCGGTATTGCCTATTAGCCTAAAAGGGTTTTGTGGGGAAAATAAGTTTAGAAGTGTTGACTTCATTATGCAGATCTATGGACTGTTAGTCTGTGATGGGAGTGGTTGTTTTTGGTGGAATATCTCCAGGAGCCAGGCTTCTGCAAAACACATTTCAGGGAAAACTGATACTAGTTATTCAGCAGCCGGCTTTTGTATCCCAGTATATTCTCGCCAGAAAGAAGTTTCATAGGTAGGCTGGAATGCTGCTCTTTCTGGCTGAAAGCACTTTTTAAATCTAACTGATTGCTTATGCTATTGACTCAATACGATTCTGTGGTAATCAGAGCTGGAACTGCACTTACTCACCTGGAGATTCTCATTTCCGGCATTATCTGTGGAGCTTACCTCCATCTCAGGAACCAACTCGAAGCCTTTCTCTCCTTGAGGCTTTTCTTGTTTCCTCCATCTGAAGCCTTCACCTGTCCACGTTTGAAATACCATGACTGCAGTTCAGCAGTTCACATTAAAGATTTTTCACGAGCTACCTGATGGAGTAGTAATTTTTGTACATGTTTCTTAACTCCTCTATTATAAGCACTGCAGATCAGAAAGCTTGTTTACACCTCACAGTAAATTCCTACAGCTGTGGCAGTTGAAGATCTGTGTTTTGATTAGTGAATGAAAAGTTTTTCATGATTTGAAAATTACTTTAGGTGGTCATTTATTTATTTCAGGTATAAATGTAATGTTATTACATTTTGTTTTATTATTAATGATAACTTAATTAAAGTTTAAAAAAATAAAGATATCTCCAAGTCCATCAGTCACATGCATCAAACTGTTGGCCATTTTCTCTGATGGTGCTTGTCATTCTTGCCCATATCACATGGATGTATAATTGTTTGTAGTTTTGATTATAATAGAGGTCTACTTTCTTATATTTTTAAAGACCTTATTTTTTAGAGCAGTTTAGGTTCACACCAAAATTTAGAAGAAAGTACAGAGGTTTCCTGTATACTCACTGCCTCTGCATAGGTATAGCCTTTCCCATTATCAGCCTCACTGAGTAGAGTGGTACATCTGTTACAACTGATGAACCTGCATTGACACATCCCAATCGTATTTATTAAGCTGCATGGGGTTGCATTCAAGAAATGTTCCATAATTTAGTCTTCCACTAATATTAGATACCCACATTGTGCTCTTTTTCCTATTTAACACAAAAATTAAATCTATGTGATTATAACATATACTAAAAAGTTGCAACATTGATGATGGGGGACGATGTGGTCAGTGGTAGATTAGATTATGGGAGCTCTTTTCTAAAAATCTTTTTTGCTTAATTTAATAAAAATATGGTAAAGAAAGTTAACAGAAGAAATTCCTTAACGTAAAATATGCTGACTGAAATGAGAAAAAAAAAATCATTTAGTAATTGATTTATTTTTTTGGCTCAGTCTGAATCAAAAAATGGAAAAAGGTTTTTTAAATCAAATTTTGTTTTATGCAGAGGCCTATGGATTGAAAACAGGTCATGGGGCTTAACTGAGAGAAGAAATAAATAAGAGGGCTGAAAAAACACTGTGCCCAGCCAGCAATCAATGAATTGTTGCACAGAATAGAACCTAAACACACACACACACTCAGTGTAAACTCAGAAGCAAAGAAAATAGCTGCTCTAACATATTGGTCTTGCCTGCATACAGTACAGGAGACTTCCGTAGGAGAAGAGCCTTGTGTTTAAAACCTAAAGTGGCTCTACCCTACAACAGTAGACAGAGTAAGGAGGGGCTCTTGATAGTTGATGTGGCTCTGGCAATTCCAGAAGAGGCTGGACTAACCTCATCTGCTCTCTACTGGTTTTTCTTCCTTCTTCTTTCTTGCTTTCCTTTCCTTTTTCTCTATTTTCCTTCTTTTCCTCTTCCTTTCTTTCTGTTATCCTCTATTTAACAGGGTCTGCGCTGTGCCAGACCCTCTTCTAGGAGCTAGAGATGCAGCAAAGAACAAGACAACATACACTCCTGCCCTCGTGGATCTTTTATATTCTGGTGAAGGGAGTCATAAAATAGACAAATGCATCTATAAACAAATGGAATATTTCAGATCTTGGTAATGAAAATAGAGTAGGTGATCTGTTAGTGATTGACAGAGGCTATGTGTGTCATCTTTGGATTAAGTAATCTGGAAGAGGTACTTTGAGGAACTAAAGATGAGTTAAGACCTGCAGAGTACTCATTAATAAGACATTAATTATAAGAATATTACAGGTAGAGTTTTCTGACAGAGGAAATAGCAGATACAAAGACCCAGGAATGACCTTGGTGGTTTAAGAAGCCCAGTGTGGCAGGAACATAGTGAATCACGCTTGGAGAGAAACAAGTCAATAACTGCTTGTTTTCTGGGGTGGGAAAAAAAATAGAGACCTCTGTGGGAATCAGAGACTGTATCACACCACACCTTCATAGCAAGACTGAATGGGAAGGTTTTAAAGAACTTAGTGGTTCTTTAAACCACCAAGGTGGTTAATGGAGGTAGTTAATGGAGCCATCAGAGAAGAACATGGTTTTTCCATTCTTTAAATGTGCATCATGGAGAACCTTCTTCCCATTGGACAAAAAGTATATTCTCAAGCTCAGTTGGATTACATGTTAACAGACAGTTTATACAAGTTTGATGCCTAAAGTGTTATATTTGTCATGCCAGAGTGAACAGACAGAATAGTGCCTGTAAAACTTAATTGTTCGCTAGGAAATAACTCCTTGATGGCACAATTGATATTTAATTCAACAAGTTAATTGAGGGATAACTCAGGCTTACATTTTAGAAAATCGATTCACCATCCAATTTGTTAAGGCAAAAAAAAAAAAAAAGTCAGTGTCTGATTATGGATGAGAAAAACATGAACAAATGAGATTATGAAGCTGCCTTATTTTCAGATATTTGGCAAAGAAAACCCAAAGAGAATATTTTCATTGTTGGAGCTCTTAAAGATAAAATTTTCAAAGTATGTGGATTAAAATGTATCATATTTTACATAAATGTTTGATCCAATTTATGAAAGAACATTAAAACTTGAAGTTCCTTCATGTTTTTGAAGAAAAACAGGCTGGTGTTCGTGGAAAATGAGCCACAGATAGAATTACTATCCCACTGGGAAATCTTTCAGTTAAATTTCATATAATTTTCTTCAAGCTTTGACATAACTCGAGTTGACTAATAACCATATGTAGTTTGAAACACACCTGTGTATTTAACTTTTCATGTGTCACTTTATTTGGAGCTGCTTGACTAGATTACAGTGTTCTTGAAGGTAGAGAGCACATTATCTGTTTCTTTTTTATGATGTTCTATAGGATCTAGACCCAAGATAATATGACAAACTTGGTAGCCATCATGATTTTTACTGGGGTTTATGTAGGTTTTAGGTAGGACACTGAGATGAGTTAGATAACGATTGGAAAACTATGGCCCTAGAGCCAAAACTGGCCCTTAGCCTGTTTTTGTAAATAAAGTTTTTCTGGAACACAGCTATGCCTTTCTTGTTTACTTATTTTCTGTAGGTGCTTTGCTGCTACAATAGCAGTTGAGTAGATGTGACAGAAACTATACGGCCCTCAAAATCTAAAATGTATGGCCCTTTATAGAAAAGGTTTACAGGACCCTGAAGTAGTTTTTCTGTTTGTGACTTGGAATGATCAAAAAGTATGTGCCTACGTCTGCAACTAGATTTAAAGCTTTAAAGTTTTATATTTGCTTTTATTTTGGTATAGGTGTAATGTAAAAATCTAACTACATTCCTACATGGTGGTTGCCTCCATGCCAGTTATTGGGTGACCCGTCTGTTCGTCACTAATATGAAATATAACATTTATTGTGTATTCAAGGCCTGAATTAGAATATTAATATGTGTTGAGCTTTTACTATATGATAAGCACTTTGTTAAGCATTTTATCAGTATAATTTTATTTATTGATACACAGTAATTGTGTGATGTGTGTACTTTTATTATCCCCATTTTACAGATGAAGAAACTGAGGTATATAGATGTTATATAACCTGCCCAAGGTCACACAGTTAGAAATTTGTGGAGAAAGGGATTTTTATAGATTTGAAAGAGATGAAAATGGCAATTGAATAAATTTTGAATGATGAATGAATGTATAAAATTCTTATTTGTATTTTCTTTCTATTTTGTTTATTTAATTACATAACAAACACGTGGTACCAAGCTCTGTTCTAAGCACGTTATAAACATAAGCCATCTAAACCTCAAAACAACCTTATGAAGTAGGTATTATCATAGTGAGTATTTTGACAGTAAGAAATTGAGGCAGAGAGATGAAGTAGTTTCCTAAAGATCACCCCACAAGTAAGTGTTAGAGCTGGGATTTAAACCCAGGGAAACTTATTTTAGGCTCCCTGCTTCTGATCCTTTGATTTGTTCTAATAATCACAGAAGTGTGTGTATCTAAATCTTTTTTAAAAAATGAACAGTTGCTGACCTGTAGGAACAGTAGCAATTCACGACTGAGACAGAATTTCTTACACATTTATATAAGTAGAAGTCCCAAGAAAATCACCTAAATCCAGTAGCATTAATCAAAAAGCCTTGCCTTGTGTTCCCCAGCACACCAGAATATGAAATGCTGTCTGCTTGATTTAGAGAGGCATATTTATGTGATATAATCTTGTAGAAACAAGAACTGGTTGTGTGAGTGGCTAATTCTGATAATAGTCTGAAACCTATAAACTCCCATGATGAAAGAGTTCAATATTTTTAAAGCATTAAAAAGATTTTTTTTCAGTAAAATTGGCTTTCCTTTTCTCCCCTCTTTTAATTTTAAAACTGGGTTTGAAAGGAGCATCTCTTAGTTACCTAAACTTTTACAAATATGTGAAACATTCCTTAAGAGGTACGAATCTTCTCCTTGTTCTCTTTATTTGAGCTTGGATGTGTCAAATACAATGAAATGGAATTTTAAACCTTGTCAGAAAAATCACCCGCGGATTCTGCAGAAGCTGGATTGATGTCAGCCTTAGAGTCATGTATTTCAGACTCCTGTGTCTGAGCGTAGTGGCCCCTCTTCTGGCTCTGGTGCCTCAGCAGTTACTAGATTAGGAAGAGCACCACTCTGGCATTCAGAACCATTTTCTGGGAGCAAACCAAGTGAAGCAGAATAATATATATATTTGTTTCCTAATTGTTATACTTTTACAGTGGGGCTTGAGTTTTTCCCAGAAAGGTGTTGGTGTTGGCCATATCCAAACCATGTACACAGTCAGGTCAAAGTTCATGTCATAGGAAGATAATTCAGGGGAAATTATTGAGGGAAATATTGAACGTGTAGCATTCTGGGCAGCCTGCTCAGTTTGGTGCCATTCATGACTTCTGACTTTCTGAGAGCCAAAACCTAAATCAGTTTTAAATGTGAACTTTTCTTTTATCCTGGAAGATGAGGATGTTATTTTAATTTTTCAGAAGTTATTCAATGTTGGTTCTCCAACCATGAAATAAACAATGAATGAATGACCGTACTTACAATAACCAGATACACATCATTCTTTGAGTTTTTTATGCCTGCTGATTTTTTTTATGTCCTCTGATAATGGGAAATAATTAGGTGAAAATGGTGGGTTTTTTTAAGTAAAAGTGCTTAAAATAGTAAAATTAGGTTTATTTTCTGTTTTTATACCAATACTATATATTCATTTGACAAATGGTAAAAATTCAGATCACTATGTCCAATAATCATATTGGAATCATAGCCCTGTAGAACTAGTGCTGTTGAAACCCAGAACTCGGGAGAATAAGTTAATTGTTTCTTTGTAAAGTTCTAAAAATATCTTTAAAATGCAAGACCTCAGTACAGCTCATCTGTTAAAGGACTATCTTTCCTTTAGGTAATGACAGATAATTCTACTTGTTTTGTACTCTCTAGTGGAACATTTGTTTGTTTATCATGCAACCCAAGAGAATATTTGTGTCTGGGGGACCGATAGACCTGCTAGTGCCAATATGCTTTTATTTTAATCAGAAATGTATTGGTGCAGCAAACCCAGAGTATTCTGAAAGTTTGATAACGCATACTAATAATTCATAGCATTTTAGTCACCACACCAACAACAGACATTTAATGCATACTGATTAAGAAGTGACTTGTGATACAACTTTTCTAACATTTGTGTACCAGAACAAGGGAACATGAATGCCAGATAACTAAATTACCCTGGACTTTCTTTTAATCTTTCTGTATACATTTTCATTTGGAGGAGAAAGACATTTACCACTGACTAGCTGCTTAATAGCTGTGTGAAATTGGACTTGCAGAATTGTAGAATCTTCTGTATAAAAGGGATCTTAAAGGTTATCTTGTCAGTCTACTAATAGGATCCTTGAATCTCCTCTTCAGCATGGGCACAGAGTAGGTGTCCAGCTTCTGTGAGACTCCTTCCAATGATAGGGAAATCAATAACACCCCAGGAAACTTGGCCATTTTCAGGCAATTCTAAGTAATAGTATATTCTCCAAACACTGAGTTCTTTTGTTTTCAGTTATGTAAATAAATGTAAATGGATATAATGACTACTGCCTTTTTTATCTCACAAACTTGTTGTAAGGAAACAATGAGATAATGCTTATAGAAAATGTAGTGTATTCAGTGAAGCGAGATGTATCTGAAGGTATCATTCTTATTACTCTATGTGCTAGACTGGATGATATGCACATTTATTTGCTCTCCCTCTTGGAAGGATTCTGTTTCCCTATCCTAATGACATTAGGCTTGTCCATGTGACTTCTCTGACCAAAGAAATAGAATTAGAAGTCCCATGAGTCACATCTATGCAAAGTGCTTAAGAGCCAGCACATGGCCCCAAGCCCCCTTCCCTCTGCCATAACTGTTAATATTCAGAAGAAGGCTGCTTCAACAGCCTGGATCCTAGAAGGAAGATGACATAGGGCAGAGCCACAGCCTTTCCACAGGGGTGCTGCATGAGGTGGAAATAAATCTTGGAATCATTTGTTATCACAGTGTATTCTAGGTTTTACAGATTGGTGTATTCTTTTTCCCACTTTGAGTTCAGGCCTGAATTACAGGTTATATTCTTGTGGACTTCTTACCACTATGGGGGATCTGCTACCACCACAGATCTTTCTCTTTTTTGTAGCAGCCACTGTAGAAGGCAGAGATGTGGTTTTTCTTAGACTGGCCAGGTAAGAGTTCAAAAGCATTATGGAGTTAAGTTGGCTGTTGTTGGGTACTTGAAAGCCTTGTGACTTTGATACTTTTTCCATGAACATTCTAAGTTATCAATTTACATCTTTGTAAATTGGGAACTATGAGTATTTTTCTATAACTCAGTGTTTCTCTAACTTTTTTTCATTATTTCTCATCTAGCCTTTTTAGAAATTTTTTCCCTGGTTACCCTCCCCACCTCATGAAATTTTAGTACCATAGATAAACTGTATATCTGTTTATGTTTGTATTCTCTAGTGGAACATTTGTTCATTTATCCTACATCCCAAATTGTATGTATATTTGTGCTTTATAATTTAAAAGACTAAGATTTTTTTGTTAGCCTTCATTAAGACTGGATGCTCTACCTAAACAATGGACAAATTAGGAAAGGCCAGTTTCTGAACCTTCACGCTGCTGTGGGACATCTCACAAGGGGTGGCCCCAAGTAGAGCAGAGTGAGCAGAGGTTTTTTCCTGGGGAACAGAAGCTTTCCTCACTATAATTTAGAGGCTTTTGAGAGCTGAAATGCAACATATTGTGTAAAAAAGAGAAAAAAAAAGGCTGTAAATCATCACAATTTTGTAGTGTCAGAAGTGAGTGGGTGGAAGACAGCATAGACTGTAGTACAAGAGCATGAAAAATCTATATATAGCAAGCATTTAGTAAGCACTTGCTGTATACCTCACCTTTGCATTATTTCATTTAATTCTTCTGGCAAGTTTCTGAAGTACTGTTACAAAATTAATTTTATAGATGAGGAAACTTTGACTTAGAGAGGTTACGAATGTGCCAAGGCTATAAAGTGGGGAGGAGCTGTGTCAGGATGTGCAGGCATGTTTAAGACTTCAACTTCATACCCCTTGCTAGCAGGTAACACTATGCCTCTCAGTCAAAAAGAGATGTATCTGGGAATGAGCTCACTACTGGCAAGGCAAGTAAGTCATAGAAGGATTAGTGTTGTTAAGTTGCATTTTTTTAGGGGAGTCTGTTCCACTGTTTTCTGAGTAACTAAATAGTGACTGTATATCTGGAATATCAAAGATACATGTACCATGATCAAGGGCTGAGTCTTATTAGATATCACATGCAATATATATCCATTTTGTACTTTATATTTGTTTTATAATGTGCATTATTTCTGTGGTTAAAAAGAGCCCCATAGGGCTTCCCTGGTGGCACAGTGGTTAAGAATCCGCCTGCCAATGCAGGGGACATGGGTTCGAGCCCTGGTCCGGGAAGATCCCACATGCCATGGAGCAACAAAGCCCGTGTGCCACAACTACTGAGCCTGCACTCTAGAGCCCATGAGCCACAACTACTGACGACCGTGTGCCGCAACTACTGAAGCCCACGTGCCTATAGCCCGTGCTCTGCAACAAGAGAAGCCACCACAGTGAGAAGCCTGCGCACCGCAACAAAAAAAAAAGTAGCCCCTGTTCTCAGCAACTAGAGAAAGCCTGCATGCAGCAGCGAAGACCCAATGCAGCCAAAAATTAAATAAATTAAAAAAAAAAAAAAAGAGCCCCATAAATTTATCCCCACCCCACTTTATCAAGGAGAAAGCAGTGCTGGGTCAGTCCTTCTCCATTTCACCAGACTCCTTTTAGCTGCCCTTATGTGATTTTTCACATTCTAGGCTAGCCTTCATATTTATGTTATCCCAATGTCCCCAGTGTGATAGTCTTAGGGCCCATTATATTTTAGTCTCTTTTGTTAATTTCTAATCAATTCCTAATCAATTCTTGGTATATAGAAGGAACACAATGAATATTTGTTGAATAAATAGATGAATGCTTAACCTATAGAGGACTACTCAAATTCCAGGGCTATTGTTAACATAGGAGTTGCTGCCTTCTTACAATACAAACAGTAATGTCAGCAACACATTGGTGAGTGGCCACTTTGTCTTCTTTGACCAGTGCAGTGGGTCATAAACTTTGGATAAACATATATTTAGGTTTCTGCTTTAAGGTGATAGAGTGAACACATGCATTTGAAACGCCAGTGGAATATTAGTAAAGAATTATAAAAGATGATATAAACGTTTAACTGTAAAGGATCAATAGTTAAAAGAGATGTCAGTAGAACTTCTGGAAGACAAAAAGCTTTTGAAGGCACATTGGTGGGTGAAACAGAATTGAAAACATGCAGAAGGGTACTGCATGAGAATTGATTTTCCCAGTGGTGGAAAATCAGTGGTGTGGTGGAGCCAGGTCTCATTGACCTGGGATTGTGATAATCTCTTCCCAACTGTGACTTCAGAGGTACCACGTTAGAATCTTGAAATTGGCCATACTGGGAGTACAAATTTGGGCCTTTCCTTCTCATTAGCTGATTGTTAAGCATTTACCAGTACATCTTTATAAGGAACCCCATAGAAAATCCAAGATTTCGGTATACTGGTCCAAATGGTAAGAATGAGGGTGTGCTCAAAAAAGGGAGTAGAACTATTAAAGGTTTAGATCAGCTGTGACAATCCTTTTACCCTGTTTCTGCCTGTACTTGACATTTGCCTCAGTGCCAAACCCTAGAGGGTTCTCTCTAAAGCAGTGGTTTTCAAACCTTAGCCTGCCTCATGATCACATGGAGCCTTGTTCAAACACAGATCACTGGACCTCACTTTCAGTTTCTTTTTCTTTTTTTATAAATTTACTTATTTATTTTTGGCTGTGTTGGGTCTTCATTGCTGCACACGGGCTTTCTCTAGTTGTGGTGAGCGGGGGCTACCCTTTGTTGCGGTGCACGGGCTTCTCATTGCGGTGGCTTCTCTTGTTGAGGAGCATGGGCTCTAGGCGTGCGGGCTTCAGTAGCTGTGGCTCGTGGGCTCTAGAGCGCAGGCTCAGTAGTTGTGGTGCATGGGCTTAGTTGCTCTGTGGCATGTGGGATCTTTCTGGACCAGGGTTTGAACCCACGTCCCCTGCATTAGCAGGCGGATTCTTAACCACTGTGCCACCAGGGAAGCCCACTCTCAGAGTTTCTGATTTAGTATCAATAGTTCAGGAGTGAACAAGAATTATCAACTCTAACAGGTTCCAGGTACTGCTGCTGCTGCTGCTGCTGGTCTTGAGAACCAGTGTTCTAAAGAAAGTAAAGGAGAACCTTGGGGTGGATGTTGGCATTGTGAAGTGAGGTGCTTCTCATTTGACCTGTGGGGTGGTAGGGGGCAGTCTGTCGACTGGCTTCTAGCTCTGCATCCTAAAGTTAGCCTCCCAGGCAACAAACCCCTTCCATTAGAGACAGCCCAACTCGCTTTGCCATTCAGTTAAGAGGTCTGGTGAGGAAACAAAGCCAGTTATTCTATAGTGTCCTAGAATCATCCTTATCTTTCCTGTAGGGAATCAATCATTATATAGACATGTCAGTGTAGCCTCTGTTTCTTAGTTTTCAACTTTATAGTCAACCTTTCATCAAAACATAGATAATGTAATTAAGCTTACAAAATAAAATGTATGTGCTATTAATGTTAACGATGTAAAAATAGAGAAAAGGGCAGAAACTGGGAGATAAAAGTTGGGAAGACAGAAAAAAAAGAACAAAACCATAAATATTTTATATAGTGAACAACCAAGTGATTGTTTAAAGTTGATAGCCAAATGTATAGAGTTTTGGGTATAATACTCAACTTTACCAAGGCAACCAATAGAAGAACTGAAAATTTTTATATCTCAAAAATTTAAAAGATGAAGAGGTATCATAAATAAAATGCTCATTTTTTATAGCTGGGAGTAAATAGAGGGGTGAAAGTAAATAAATAAATGGAGACGTAAACATATTATTTAGTGTTTTGAAGGTAACAGCAAGAAGTAAAGACAGAAAGAGTTAAATGCAGTGAACTCTGAGGAGTGGATAGTTGGCATGGAAACCAAGGAGAAAACTGGTGCTTCTCATTATAAAACTTCTGCTATCTTATAATTCAAATGGACATGTGAATGTATCGTTCTTTTTAAAAAATGTCCTTTACATTAAGATGACTTCTTATTGGTATGGACAGTCTTGAGCATTTATAGTTTATAGCTTAGTTTGAAAATGGACAATGGATACAGAGACTTTCTTAAAATTGAAGTATTGTTGATTTACAGTGTTGTGACAGTTTCAGAGTGATTCAGTTATATATATATATATAAAAACACACATATATATATGTATATATACACACACATATATTCTTCTTCAGATTCTTTACCATTATAGGTTATTATAAGATACTGACTATAGCTCCCTGTGGCACAGTAAATCATTGTTGCTTATATATTTTATATATGGTAGTGTGTATCCATTAATCCCAAACTCCTAATTTATCTCTCCCTCCACCCCTTTGGTAACCATAAATTTGTTTTCTATGTCTGTGAGTCTGTTTCTGTTTTGTAAATAAGTTCATTTGTATCATATTTTAGATTCCACATATAAGTGATATCATATGATATTTGTTTTCCTCTGTCTGACTTAACTTCACTTAGTATAATAATCTCTATGTCCAACCAAGTTGCTGCAAATGGCATCATTTTGTTCCTTTTCATGGCTGAGTAATATTCCACCTTGTATATATATACCATATCATCTTTATCCATTCATCTGTCAATGGACATTTAGGTTGCTTCCATGTCTTGGCTATTGTAAATAGTGCTGCTACGAACATTGGGGTGCATGTATCTTTTTGAATTAGGGTTTTCATCTTTCCCAGATAAATGACCAGGAATGGAATTGCTGGATCATATAGTAAGTCTATTATTAGTTTTTTGAGCACCCTCCATGCCATGTTCCACAGTGACTGCACCAATTTACATTTCCACCAACAGTGTAGGAGGGTTCCTTTTTCTTCACACCCTCTCCAGCATTTATTATTTGTAGACTTTGTGATGATGACTATTCAGACCAGTGTGAGGTGATACCTCATCGTACTTTTGATTTGCATTTCTCTAATAGTTAGCAATACTCTAATAGTGAGCATCTTTTCATGTGCCTGTTGGCCATCTGTATATTGTCTTTGGAGAAATGTCTGTTTAGGTCTTCTGCCCATTTTTGGATTGGGTTGTTTGTTCTTTTAATATTAAGCTGCATGAGCTGTTCATATATTTTGGAGATTTATCCTTTGTCCATTGATTCATTTGCAAATATTTTCTCCTATTCTGAGGGTTGTCTTTTCGTCTTGCTTATGGTTTTCTTTGTGGTGCAAAAGCTTTGAAGTTTCATTAGGTCCCATTTGTTTATTTTTGTTTTTATTTCCATTACTCTAGGAGGTGGATCAAAAAAATATCTTGCTGTGATTTATGTCAAAGAGTGTTCTTCCGATGTTTTCCTCTAAGAGTTTTATAGTGTTCGGTCTTACATTTAGGTCTCGAATCCATTTTGAGTTTATTTTTGTGTATGGTGTTAGGGAGTGTTCTAATTTCATTCTTTTACATGTAGCTGTCCAGTTTTCCCAGCACCACTTATTGAAGAGGCTGTCTTTTCTCCATTGTATATCTTTGCCCCCTTTGTCATAGATTAGTTGACCATAGGTGCGTGGGTTTATCTCTGGGCTTTCTATCTTGTTCTATTGAGCTATGTTTCTGTTTTTTGTGCCAGTACCATACTGTCTTGATTACTGTAGCTTTGTAGTATAGTCTGAAGTCAGGGAGTCTGATTCCTCCAGCTCCATTTTTTTCCCCTCAAGACTGCTTTGGTTATTCGGGGTCTTTTGTGTCTCCATACAAATTTTAAGATGATTTGTTCTAGTTCTGTAAAAAATGCCAGTGGTAGTTTGATAGGGATTGCATTGAATCTGTAGATTGCTTTGGGTAGTATAGTCATTTTCACAATATTGATTCTTCCAATCCAAGAACATGGTATATCTCTCCATCTGTTGGTATCATCTTTAATTTCTTTCATCAGTGTCTTATAGTTTTCTGCATACAGGTCTTTTGTCTCCGTAGGTAGGTTTATTCCTAGGTATTTTATTATTTTTGTTGCAATGGTAAATGGGAGTGTTTCCTTAATTTCTCTTTCAGATTTTTCATCATTAGTGTATAGGAATGCAAGAGATTTCTGTGCATTAATTTTGTATGCTGCAACTTTACCAAATTCATTGATTAGCTCTAGTAGTTTTCTGGTGGCATCTTTAGGACTCTATGTATAGTGTCATGTAATCTGCAAACAGTGACAGTTTTACTTCTTCGTTTCCAATTTTTATTCCTTTTATTTCTTTTTGTTCTCTGATTGCCATGGCTAGGACTTCCAAAACTATGTTGAAAAATAGTGGTGAGAGTGGACATCCTTGTCTTGTTCCTGATCTTAGAGGAAATGTTTTCAGTTTTTCACCATTTAGAATGATGTTTGCTGTGGGTTTGTCATATATGGCATTTATTATTTTGAGGTAGGTTCCCTTATGCCCACTTTCTGGAGAGCTTTTATCATAAATGGGTGTTGAATTTTGTCAAAAGCTTTTTCTGCATCTGTTGAGAAGATCATATGGTTTTTATTCTTCAGTTTGTTAATATGGTGTATCATATTGATTGATCTGCATATATTGAAGAATCCTTGCATCCCTAGGATAAATCCCACTTGATTATGGTGTATGATCCTTTTAATGTGTTGTTGGATTCTGTTTGCTAGTATTTTGTTGAGGATTTTTGCATCTATATTCATCAGTGATATTGGTCTGTAATTTTCTTTTTTTGTAGTATCTTTGTCTCGTTTTGGTATCAGGGTGATGGTGGCCTCATAGACTGAGTTTGGGAGTGTTCCTTCCTCTGCAATTTTTTGGAAGAGTTTGAGAAGGATGGGTGTTAGCTCTTCTCTAAATGTTTGATAGAATTCACCTGTGAAGCCATCTGGTCCTGGACTTTTGTTTGTTGGAAGATTTTTAATCACAGTTTCAGTTTCATTACTTGTGATTGGTCTGTTCATATTTTCTATTTCTTCCTGGTTTAGTCTTGGAAGGTTATACCTTTCGAAGAATTTGTCCATTTCTTCCAGGTTGTCCATTTTATTGGCATAGAGTTGCTTGTAGTAGTCTCTTAGGATGCTTTGTATTTCTTCGGTGTCTGTTGTAACTTCTCCTTTTTCATTTCTAATTTTATTGATTTGAGTCCTCTCCCTCTTTTCTTGATGAGTCTGGCTAATGGTTTATCAGTTTTGTTTATCTTCTCAAAGAGCCAGGTTTTAGTTGTATTGATCTTTGCTACTGTTTTCTTTGTTTCTATTTCATTTATTTCTGCTCTGATCTTTATGATTTCTTTCCTTCTGGATTACTAATCCTTTTTTGATAAGTTCTTTCACCAAATTTGTTTTTATTTCTAATTTTCCATGGTACTAAATGTTTATATACAGACCTCAAAATCATTGATTCCATTGCCCTTGACTTTATTGAATGAATGTTCTGTATCAGCTCTCACAAAATGCTCCCAATTTCATGCTTCTTATTGAATGAAGAGTAACATTCCCCTTCTTAACCTCAGAAATGCTTCTTCCAAAATTGAGACAGTACTCCCAATAAGATCTAGGAAAATTGAGGGTATAGAATATTTTTGGTATAGAGTAGTTTGGTAAGACAGCAAGAGAAAAGTAGCATTAATTACATTTTGAACTAGATTTGTTTGTGGCCTTATACAAGCCACTTCTCTGTCATTCCCAATTTTTATATTTGTGAAAAATTTAATTAGATGATTTCCAAGGACCATTTTGACTCTAAAATTCAGAATTTGTCAAGAAATTAGATAGTTGTATTAGTGAGGATAATTCTGAAGTGTATAGATTTTGTTTATTAGTAGAGGCTATAGAAATGAGCTTGATTCACCCTCAGTCTAGTTTGTCAGTTCATAGAGGGCAAGCATGGTTATTTTCATTTATCATTAGATCTTCCTAGCATTTATTAAACCTTTTTGCACAGTCAGTACCTTGATCAGTGTTATTTAGTGTACATTCAGACCCTCTGGACGGCTTTAGTAACCTGTGGAATGATTGTATTGTATATTTCCTCTAGTACTAAGGGGTCCACAAGGCCACCAGGAAGAAAGAGCATATTCTCTAGTCCACTCTATATTTTTTAAGGACATGGAAATTAAGATAAAGGGTGGTAGAGCTGCAGGGTGAAATGCAAGTGGTGACCTGTATGGTTATACTGGGGGTGGATGGGGTTAGGTAATAAGCTTTCAGATCCAGGTTTAGTTGGATGAGGGTACTGACAGTTGTAGTGCTGTAGTTACTGAGAGAAAGCTGTGGAAAAGACTGCTGGGAATCAAAATAGGCAAGCAGGACTCTACTTGTGTCTTTGAATTCGTTTGATCTTCACCCCATTCTCATTAGTTCCAGAGCAAAGAACTTCCCTGGCTTATCCCATCCCTCAGAAATAACTGAGTCTACCAATCTTTGAAAATAGGGTGTCCCAAATCAACAATCCTTTTGTTCTTTTGGCTTTTATTTTAAAAATACATAATTGGAGATTGTTGCAAACCACCCATAATGATTTACTTTAAGAAAATATCATATGATAATTATTTGGAAGGGAAGATTTGTTATAGCTGACATAAGTTATGAATCATAAGGCAGAAGAAAATATCTGGTGAGAGGACCAGAAATTAGATTTGCCCTGACACAGTGAGGATGCCATCAAAATGTGCAGTGGCATCTCTACATGTCATAAAGGTGATTATTCTGTGTCAAATCTCTGGCAAGATTAGGTCTCAGATACTATCTTTAAGATTAAGGAAATGAGCGTTACAGCAGGTAGGCTGCGTTTAAAGAAACTCATGATTTTTTGTTTTTAAATTTATTTATTTATTTTTGGCTGCATTGGATCTTCGTTGCTGCACATGGTCTTTCTCTAGTCGCTGCAAGTGGGGCTACTCTTTGTTGCAGTGCGCAGGCTTCTCATTGCAGTGGCTTCTCTTGTTGCGGAGCACAGGCTCTAGGCACGCAGGCTTCAGTAGTTGTGGCACGTGGGCTCAGTTGCTGTGGCTCACGGGCTCTAGAGCTCAGGCTCAGTAGTTGTGGCACACAGGCTTAGTTGCTCCACTGCATGTGGGATCTTCCCAGACCAGGGCTCAAACCCGTGTCCCCTGCCTTGGCAGGCAGATTCTTAACCACTGCACCACCAGGGAAGTCCTGAAATTCATGTTTAAGCATTGAGGAGATTGTGTTTTGAGAGAAGATTATGGGCAGTACAATCATGATGCAGAGGTTCATTGTACGTGAGTAGGAGTGAGCGTGTTATGTGGTAGCAGTTCAGTATGTTGGGCAATGATATGGACCATAATGCATAAATCATAAAGTTAAGCTACTGAAGGACTTTGCTATGTTTAGAAAAGTAAATTTAAAAGGATAATTATGCAGGGCCAAAAGAGGCTGCTGTGTCTCTACCTATGCATTTTCATATCCACTGAGTTAGTCCTATGAGAACATCAAAGTAAACGCTAGTACATATGAACTTAATGTAATCCAAAATGCACTGGTAACAAGGAAGAAAATTAGGACTATTTCTCCTATTTCTAGGTGGTGAAATATAGAGGACAAGATTTTTGGTTTTATGGAGAAGGAGGGCACTGAAATTATCTCAGGGCTTTAAGACTAGTGATGGGGAAAACATCCCAAAGTCGAGCCCATGCAGGTAGTAGAAAAGCACTAGAGAAAGTTAAATACAATTCACTGAAATAGAGAAGGGCTTTATACCAGATATTTTTGATGGGGAACTTTCAGAACAACTGTGGAACTCAGATTAAATCTGGACTCAACATCAGTCCATAGATCTGCTCTATTAGTTCCCCACGGGGAACTTTTAAAAAATATATAAATCTCAGAGCTTTACACATAATATTTCTAGAAATTAGGTGAAGCCTAGAAACTGAAAAAAAAAAATCTTTTTCTGATTCTGATAAGCCATCAGGCTTGGGAAACACTTCCTAGACAATTCATAAAGTATCAGAACAGTTTCTGATGACAGGTAACATGTGATGAGAAAATGAGGAGATGACCACATGAGTTCCGACTGTCAAAAGAGACTTTCAATTTCCTGAGATAAAAGAGAGACTTACAAAATGCAACTCAGAAAAACCCAAAATTTCCCTGTTGTATTATATTTTTCCTGGTTTAATTAAATTATGCACAGAGTTTGTCTGAGGAGGCTCTGCTCACTAAACCAGTATTTACTTTGTGTGGTACAGTTCCAGGTAAAACCAAATCAGGGATATTTAAGAAATGAAACAATATTAAAGAACCAGTTCCATGATCCTCATGAGTTGATTTCATTAAAACACGAAAGACTAGTTTGTCAAATACTCTTTTATTGGTCAAAAAATGAGCTATAAAAATAACACCATTCATAGATTTTCAACTATTTGAGCACCTTTTTATAATTAGCAGGAACAGTTGTATTGATAAGCTAAATGCAAACTCTAAGAACTCGTCATATATGGGGTGAAAAATAAGATCGACATACTTTAATCTCCATGGAAATTAATTCAAGTAAGATAATTTAGACTAGGAGGAATATGGGAGCAGTTTTCTTGCTAAAGAACACAGCCATGTTATAAACCCGAATTGTGAGAAGGCGGTTTTAAAATACTTTAATATAGTTGACTTTATGTCTTTGTGGAGTGAAGGCTAAATTATCCTTAAACATCAGAAAAAAGACATTTAAGAATGGTAAACTATTTTAGCTATAATTTAGGAGCTTTCCCTGTTTGTACTTTTAGCTTGAAATCTCAGCTTCTAAAATCTGAGGAGTTCTTTAGACAATGAAATTTGGTTTGTATATGTACTTCCACAGAGTCACTGAGGTCTGGAAACTGCTTTTAAAGGCTTATTTCAGAGTTAATTTTAGATTTTGCTATAGACAATCAACTGCTCAATATCTACGGAGCATGTAATATGCCAGCATCCCAAAGTACAGAAGAAATAGAAAATCTTATAATCTAAATGGGAACAGGCATTATTGGTTGTCTTTTCTACTACCCATATTACCTTTTTTTTTAGTGTGCCTTTTACAGGCAAACTGCAGCCTCTACTTTAATACCTCTTGTGATAAGAAGCACACTACCTCACAATACTATTTCGTTGCTAGAGAGCCTACATGAAATAAAAGATCCTCCTTATGTAGACCATTTCTTTAAAGTCTGCAAATTGACTCTAGTTCTATAAAATACCACAGGAAACTTACATTTCTGCATTTTACCCAATTAATATCAGAAAAAGTATACTGTTCCCCATGAGTTCTCCGTTTCCTTGGCTGAAAATTTCCTGTTCTGTATCTGTTTATGGAGCTTTTCTTCTTACCTACAGCATAAAATTCCAAATGTCTTATCATGGCAAGGGCCTTAATCATCTAATTCCTGCTTACTTTTTCCTTTTTTTTTTTTTTTTTTTTTTTTAGTTTCACCTTCTGTAATTCTCTAATACCTCTTCTATGTGCCAACCATGCTAAAATACCCATAGTTTGACAAATGCATCATGCTCTTTCACAGTGATGTATTCAGAGGCATATTTCTTCCTACGTTTGAAGAGCTCGGAAGAGCTTTCCCACCTAGCAAACTCCTGTTGTCTTTTAGGACTCACCCTAATAACACCTACTTGGAAATCCCCTTTGATCCCTCCAGGGGAAGAAAGGCTTCCTTACCCATCTGAAGATATCTCTGCCCAAGGTATATTCATGCATCTCTCTTCCCGAGATTGTAAACTTCTTGAAGGCAATGACTGTGCCTTTCTTTATTGTTCTGGGTATTCTTGAGTTGCACACAGTCACACAATGGATATTCAGCAAATGTTCATGAATCCGTGTCTCATAACTTTGACTTTAAATATTAGATCAGCCCTAAATCCATAGGTCCCCTGGTAATAATTACAATTTACCATGCTTATGAGAATAAATATAATTGAGGACATATGACTACTTTTCAAGTCTCAGTCTCACTGCTTTGTCTCCAAAAATCCTAAGTGCCAGAGCTAAGCTATTTGGGTTACGTGGGTCATTGACCTTATCTCCTCTGACCCACAAGATTACATTTATTCTTTTTTTTAATTGAAGTATAATTGACTTACACTATTATACTAGTTTCAGGTATACAATGAGGTGATTCTATATTTTTATACATTATAAGATGATCACCACAATAAGTCTAGTTACGATCTGTCACCATACAAAGTTATTATACTGTTATTGACTATATTCCCTATGCTGTATATTACATGTGTGTGACTTATTTATTTTATAACTGAAAGCTTGTACCTCTTTAATTTATTTTATTTTATTTTTTTGCGGTACGCGGTCCTCTCACTGTTGTGGCCTCTCCCGTTGCGGAGCATAGGCTCCGGACACGCAGGCTCAGCGGCCATGTCTCACGGGCCCAGCCGCTCCGCGGCATGTGGGATCTTCCTGGACCGGGGCACGAACCCGTGTCCCCTGCATTGGCAGGTGGACTCTCAACCACTGCGCCACCAGGGAAGCCCTGAAAGGTTGTACCTCTTAATCTCCTTAACCTACTTCATTCATCACCCAACCTCCTCCTCTCTGCCAACCATCAGTTTGTTCTCTGTATCTGGGACTCTGTGTTTTGATATGTTGGTTTGTTTTGTGTTTTAGGTTTTGTTTTTTAGATTCCACATAAAGAGAAATCATTTGGTATTTGTCATTCTCTGTTCATTTCACCTAGCATAATACCCTCTAGGTCCATCCATGTTGTTGCAAATGGCGAGATTTCATCATTTTTTTATGGCTGAATAATAATCCATTGTGTATGTATATGTGTGTGTGTGTGTGTGTGTGTATACAGACCACATTTTCTTTATCCATTCAGCTATTGATGGGCACTTAGGTTGCTTACATATTTTGGCTATTGTAAATAATGCAGCAATAAACATACATTTTTGAACTAGTAGTGTTTTTTTTTCTTTGAAAAAACTCAGAAGTGGAATTGCTAGATTGTATGGTAGTTCTATTTTTAATTTTTTGAGGTACCTTCATGCTGTTTTTTTTTTTTTTTTTTTTTTTTTTTTTTTTTTTTTGCGGTACGCGGGCCTCTCACTGTTGTGGCCTCTCCCGTCGTGGAGCACAGGCTCCGGACGCGCAGGCCCAGCGGCCATGGCCCACGGGCCCAGCCGCTCCACAGCACGTGGGATCCTCCCGGACCGGGGCACGAACCCGTATCCCCTGCATCGGCAGGCGGACTCTCAACCACTGCGCCACCAGGGAAGCCCCTTCATGCTGTTTTTATAGTGGTTGTAACGATTTGCATTCCCACCAACCGAGCATGAGAGTTCCCTTTTCTCCACATTCCCCCCCACACTTGTAGTTTGTTTTCTTTTTGATAATGGCTATTCTGACAGGTGTGAGGTGATGTCTCATTGTGGTTTTGATTTGCATTTCCCTTATGATTTGTGATGTTGAGCATCTTTTCATGTGCTTATTGGTCATATGTATGTCTTATTTGGAAAAATGCCCATTTAGGTCTTCTGCCCAGTTCTTATGGGTTGTTCGTTTCCTTGATGTTGAGTTGTATGAGTTTTTGTATATTTTCCATATTAACCCCTTATCAGATATATTGTTTGCAAATATCTACACCCATTCAGTGGATTGCCTTTTTGTTTTGTTGATTGTTTCCTTTGCTGTGCAAAAGCTTTTTAGTTTGATGTAATCCCACTTGTTTATTTTTGCTCTTGTTTCTTTTGCAGGGGGAGACAGATTCAAAATAACATTGCTAAGACTGAAGTCAACATGTGCACTGGCTATGTTTTCTTCTAGGGGTTTTATGGTTTCAAGTCTTTTATTTCTTTAATTCATTTTGAGTTTTTGTATATGACATGAGACAGTAGTTCAGTTTGATTCTTTAGCATGTAGCTGTCCAGTTTTCCCAGCACCATATATTGAAGAGGCTGTCTTTTCCTCATTGTATATTCTTTTTTTGTTTGTTTGTTTCGTTTTTTGCAGTACGTGGGCCTCTCACTGTTGTGGCCTCTCCCATTGTGGAGCACAGGCTCCGGACGCGCAGGCTCAGTGACCATGGCTCACGGGCCCAGCTGCGCCGCGGCATATGGGATCTTCCCGGACCGGGGCACGAACCCGTGTCCTCTGCATCGGCAGGTGGACTCTCAACCACTGCGCCACCAGGGAAGCCCTCATTGTATATTCTTGATGCCATTGCTGAGGATTTAACCACCATAGAAGTGGTGGTTCATTTCTGTGCTCTATATGGCTCCATTTGTGTCTGTTTTGTGCCAGTTCTATACACTTTTGATTACTGTAACTTTGTAGTATAGTTTGAAACCAAAGAGTGTGATTCCTCTAGCTTTGTTCTTAATTCTCAAGATTCTTTTGGCTATTCAGGGTCTTTGGTGTTTCCATACAAATTTTAGAAATATTTGTTCTAGTTCTGTGAAAAATGCCATTAGGATTTTCATAGAGATTGCATTGAAGCTGTAGATTGCCTTGGGTAGTGTGGTCATTTTATTTTACTTTATTTATTTAGTTTAATTAAT
The DNA here is from genome assembly GCF_039906515.1 of Pseudorca crassidens. Taxonomy (NCBI): domain Eukaryota; kingdom Metazoa; phylum Chordata; class Mammalia; order Artiodactyla; family Delphinidae; genus Pseudorca; species Pseudorca crassidens. The sequence goes on along the minus strand of NC_090311.1, from coordinate 43,770,693 downwards.
TAATTAATTTTTTTGATGTGTTGGGTCTTAGTTGCAGCACGTTGGATCTTTTGTTGTGCATGGGCTCTTCATTCTGATGCGTGGGCTTCTTGCTAGTTGTGGCGTGTGGGCTCCAGAGTGCATGGGCTTAGTAGTTGCAGTGCTCGGTGTCTCTAGTTGTGGCATGTGGGCTCTGTAGTTGTGATGCACAGGCTTAGTTGCCCCGCATCATGTGGGATATTAGTTCCCTGACCAGGGATCGAACCAGCATTCCCTACATTGCAAGATGGATTCTTAACCATTGGACCACCAGGGAAGTCCCTTGTGGTCATTTAAAAAATATTACTTCTTCCAATCTATGAGCACGGTACCTCTTTCCATTTGTTTCTGTCATCTTCAGTTTCTTTCATCAACGTCTTGGAGCATTTAGTCCATTTACATTTAAAGTAATTATTGATAGGCATATACTTGTTGCCATTTTGTTCATTGTTTTTGTGGTTATTTTTTGTTCCTTTATTCTTCTTTTGCTCTTTTCATTTGTGATTTGATGACTGTCTTTTGTGTTATATTTGAATTCTTTTCTTTGTGTGTGTGTGTGTATTAGACATTTTTGTTTTGTGGTTACCGTGAGGTTCATATATAACAACATACCGTATATATATATATATATATATATGTGATTATTTTAAGTTGAGGATCTCTTAATTTCAGACACATTCTAACAACCCTGTAACTCTGCATTTTTGCGCCCTCCCCCCACATTTAATGTTTTTGGCATTATATTTAAAATTTTTGGCTTTTGTATCACTTAACCTCTTATTGTGGGTATGGATGATTTCATTACTTCGTCTTTTAACCTTCCTACTAGCTTTATACGTGGTTGACCTACTAACTTTACTGTATGTTTGCCTTTACTAATGAGAATTTTCTTTTCATAATTTCCATATTTCTAGTTGTTGTCTTTTCTTTTACAGCTAGAGAAGTTCCTTTAACATTTCTTGTAAAGCCAGTTTAGTGGCATTGAACTCTTTGAGCTTTTGCTTGTCTGTAAAACTTTTTATGTTTCTTTCAAATCTGAACAGTAGTCTTGCTGGCTAGAATATTCTTGGCTGTACCTTTTTCCTTTCATTGCTTTGAATATATTGTGCTACTCTCATCTGACCTGTAAAGTTTCTACTGAAAAGTCAGCTGATGGTCTTTTGGGAGTTCCCTTGTATGAAACTAGCTGCTTTTCTCTTGCTGCTTAAGGTAGTCTTTTTATTTTTGCTTGTTTAATCATAATGTGTCTTGGTGTGGACCTCTTTGGGTTCATCTTGTTTGGGACACTCTGCTCCTGAACCTAAATGTCTTTTCCCTTTCCCAGGTTGGGGAAGTTTTCAGCTATTATTTCTTCAAGTATGTCCTCTGTACCTTTCTTTCTCTCTTCTCCTTCTGGGTCCCCTGTAATACAAATGTTAGTATGCTTGATGTTGTCCAGAGGTCTTTTAAACTGTCCTCATTTAAAAAAATTCTTTTTTATTTTTTATGTCCAGCCTAGGTGATTTCCACTACTCTCTTTTAGCTGGCTGAATAGTTCCTCTGTATCGTTTGATCTGTTGATTCCTTCTAGTGTACTTTTTCAGTTATTCTTCAGTTCTGTTTGGTTCTTTATATTTTCTAACTTTTTTGGAATTCTTGCTGTGTTTTTCTGCTGAGTTTGTTGAGCATCTTTATGTTCATTACCTTGAACTCTTTATTGGGTATATTACTTATCTTTACTTCACTAAGTTTTTTTCCCCTGGGGTTTTATCTTTTTTTTTGAAACATTCTTCTGTCTCCACATTTTTCTTAATTCTCTGTGTTTATTTCTATGTATTAGGTAGGTAGATTACATTTCCCAATCAAGGAGAAGTGGCATGTGTAGGAGACATCCTATGTGTCCCAGCAGCACAGTCCCCTTTGGTCACCTGAGTTGTATGTTCTAGCACTGTCCCCTATATGGGTTGAGTGCACCCTTCTGTTGTGGCTGGACTGATTACTGGTTGGTGTGCTGGCAGGTGAGGCTGGCCCCCGGCCCTTTTGGCTGCCAGGCCCTGCCTTGTGCAGTGGCTGGTGGTCTGATGGTGGGCAGGGCTCAGTTTCAGCATGGCTGGCTGCTGGGCCCAGGTGGCCCTGAGGTTGGTTTTGGCCCTCTGGTGGGCATGGCCAATTCCTGAGGCAGCTGGCTGTGGGGCCTGGGCGCTGGGTCTGGTGGTGGCTCGCTGGTGGGTGAGGAGGGTCCCAGCATGGCTGGCTGTGTGGCCCAGGGATCCTAGGGCTGTTGCCAGCCTGCTGGTGGTTGCACCTAGGTCCTGGGGCAGGTGGTTGTATGGCCAGGGTGGGCTTGGCCTGGTGACTGCCTGCTGGCGGGTGGGGCTGGCCCCTGGTGCAGCTGGCTGCGCAGCCCCTGCTGTAGCTGCTGATGGTTCAGGCGAGTCTAGGGTGGCTCCTAGGTGGGCTGGGGGATCCTGGGCCTGGTGCCCACCTACTGGTGGGTGGGGCTTAGTTCCAGGGTGGCTGGCTGCAGGCTGCAATGATTACATTTGTTCTTTGTAATTATTGCCCTCTTGCCACCCTTGACTCCACGTTTTCTTTGTTCTCTCTTTGACCTCCACATTGTAGTGGGTGTTGGGCATAAAAGAGGCAGTACATATAGTGAATTTAAGTGATGAGCCAAGATAGGGATATCTGATAACTAGTAATCAAAAAAGGAGAATGGTCCTAGAATCAGATAATCAGTCTGAAAGGTAAGGACAAGTATACCAGACGAAGCCATTAAGCAGGTCAAAGTTAGGACATACACAAATCATGAGAATCAGAGCCTCCAGCAGGAGACAAACCTAGGAGAGACGTGACTAGAACAAGAACAGTATATAAGCTAGAAGGCTCACAGTGCCGTTGGTCAGAGTCCAAACAGATAAGTCTTTACTGGTCCCTGACTACATACGAGGCAGGTACTGTGAGGTATATTGTGCACTGAGGCATGAGCAAGGGAGTCAAGCCTGTGCCCTTGGGTTGAGTACAGTTGGGGGACAGTTAAAGAATAAGCAAGTATGACTGTTTGTGAGAAGAGTTGTGATGATGGAAGTATGGGATGCTATGAGAACACTTAAGGACACCTAGACTGCTCCTCCCAGGCCTTGCAGGGGTGCTTCTCTCAAATCTCAGGGTTGCTTTCCCTCTCATGTGACCACCTGAAGATTTTTCATTCCTGGATCTCAACAATCCCTTTTTATGCATTCCAGTCTCAGACTGCATTGTTGGGCCCTGTAACAACACTGCTGCTCGCTCTGCTAGTTAGCAGTCCTTTTATTTATGTCACGTTCACTTCCTGATGCATCACCTGAGTGGCTACTCCAGTCCTGTCCCTTCCAATCAACCTCAAATCTTTCATCCTTAGCACACAACCTTGTCTCCCATTTTCCTGAGCAGATTGAGGTCATTGAGTGAGAACTCCTTCATTCCTTCACCCCTTGTTACCTGCCAAAACACCATCCTTGCTGTGTCTAATTACTTCTGCACTTTTGCTTATCCATATTTCTTTCCTCCTGACTCAGAGAACAAGGTAACCTTCCTTCAGAGCTGACTGCTCCCCTGTGCTTTGGCCCCACTCCTCCTTCCTTATCGAGAACTCCTTCTGTTTCCCTCCTTTTCTTTGGCAGGTTCAGTTTTTCCCTCTTCACTCACTTTTCCAGTACCAGAATGCATGCACAAGTGCTAGCCTCAATCTAAAACTAGCTTCCTTACCCACTATCCATTTCCCAGTATCTGTAATTGTCAGAAATTTCTGGTTAAATCAAGTTGCTAACATTGTGTTGTTGGGGAGAAAGAATTTTCCTCTATCATTCAAAGATTCTTGTGGCTGGTCGCATAATCAAGTTGATGTGAAACAGATTAACAGAAGAGAAACCAAATTTAATTTTGTACATATGAGAGGTTCAAAGACAGAAAGGTAATATGAGGATATGTGCCATCCTGAGTTAAGGATAAGAGCCTGGGACTTTCAAGGACAGGAGAGTAATTCACAGGACAATAAGAAAAAGCAGATGTTGGGTAATTACATGTTTGCCCTGCCATACAGATGGGTCACTCAGATAAAATTTATCTCTGGTAATAATTCTCACTCTAAGACCCCCAATTTAAATTCTCCGAAGTAGTTGAAGGAAGGTAGAAGTTTTTCTTGAGCCTGCAAGGTTTCAGTTGACTTTAGCTCGGAATAATTCATGCTAAAGTGGCACATTTTGGGGGAGGGTCCTTCTGAATGCTTTCAGTGCTTTGCACATGATGGGCTGCCAGGTGTAGAGGTGGTCAGTGAGTATAATGAGCCAGACTGAAAAGTTACAATCAAGTCTTCATTCACTTATTACCACAGTGCAGTCAAAAGGCAAAAAAGAGAGACACTGGTTCTCCAGTATTCTCTTTCCCCCCATGGAAGCCACCTGGAGAGGGTCAAATGGATGTAGCACAGACAAGGAAATTATTTCACAGCCTCCAAACAAAAGGCTCCTGCATTTTTATGAAGCCTTGGTCTTGGGAAAGACAGGGAAGGGCTAGGAGTGGAAAAGTACTGAGTCAGAGGGGAGAGAAAGTTCCTTAGCCAAGGCCGCTCCTCCATATGGCCTTGACTGCAACTCTCGCCGGAAAACTGCAATGAGGGAAGAAGTAAGTTTTTAAAATTGGTAAAAGAGTATTTGAAAAGTCAGGAATAATCAACAATTTAGGAAGAATTTTACAAGAAAACTGCTTGTTTAGATACCAGATTGGTTAACGTCAACAGACATTTCCTGTTTCAACACCAGAAATTGTTTGCATCTCTGCTGGGCAAAAGTCTTTAATCTTGGCCTTTCAGACTTTATTAAATTGCTCAGACAATATTAGTCAAGTCTAGCACTACATTGGGAAAAAAACCCAGTAAGCACTTTCAACTGCTCCTAAGTTTCGGATAATTTTTCTGACATCATGTAATGTTGTTATTCTGACCTACCTCACAGGGTTGTTGTATTAAATAAGATATGGTATGTTAAGCCCATACACATTATGTAGTGATCACTCAGATGCCAGGTGCTGTTATTATCATTAGATTGTCATTGTTCCTCTGCCATAACCTTTGCAATCTGACTCTTCTGCACTATTCAACTGAAGTGTTCCATAGCTAAGTTAATTGGCCTATTTTTGGATCTCACTATTATTGTTTCTTTCCCTAGCATTTGGCCCAATTTACTGTCTCCTACTTTTTGAAACTTTTTGACTAAATTGTTTTTCCTGATTCATGTTCCTCCTATTAGCTTTTAAACGTGAGCACCCCTGCACTGCTTCAACTTTGTTCATCTCATTCTGTCCATGCTTTAATCTCTCATACAGGTAACTCATATTTCTAGTCTTCCCTCCTAACATAAGTTACAGATATATTTTCAGTTACATTTGGGAAATTTCCACCTGTACACTTTAATCAGTACTTTACACAACACATCTTATCTTGCTAAAATACCTCCTGGCCTCAGTATTATTGTCATTTGTTTACTCTCTCAGAAGCAACCCATATCCTAAGATATTCAGGCTTGAAACTCTTCACTGTAACTTTTGGCTTATTCTTCTCCTTTATTTCTTATATTTAATCAATTGCCCAAACTTTTTGATTTTTTGCCTTAAAATACCTCTCACATTGTGGTAGACTGCTACTTTGCTGGCCCCAAAGGAACTATGCTTCCAATATTCATGCCTTTCGTAGATGGGGGCAATCTGCCCTAGAATGCAGGCATTGTCTGTAGAGCCTCTACTTCAGTTTTAAACCATGTCAGTGATCACATACTTTTTCTTGATGGAGTGGACTCATTCTTTTGCTTCCACCTGGGTATACACCTTCGTGTATTTACTCTAGGTTTAACTTTTCCTGATGGATCACTAGCATGCATGATACATTCAAAGCCTTGATAACACCTGCACACTGGACCTTGCTTTCTGAAATGTTTGCTTTTGGCTGCTGCCTGTCATCATTTAGCCACCATGCTGTAGGAAGCCCAAGACACATGGTGATGCCATGTGGAAGGCAGCTGAGGAGCTCTGGTCAACAGTTCCACCTGAGTTCTCAGTGTTTTATAAATCTAACAACAAAGTCTCTTACTTCATCTAGGTATGTTGCAGACCTAGTAATTATCTCAAAAAATTATGCACACACTCCCCACCAAACAGTGCCTATACAGACAACAGAGACAACGTTAAAAACAACTGATATAGTCATGTTCTGAGAAATACAACTGCAATAAGAACTGAATTTCTTTTAGGTCAACACCAGTCATCTTATGGAAGAATATAAAAGGTTACTAGTAACTGGCAGGAAGAAAATGAGGTTTTTTCCAAACTTAAACTGACTTCCTGAAATATAAAGGCAGAAGTTAATGTTTTTAGAATACCAATATTATTATTTTATGATGTAGATTTCAGCAAAATTTAGCATATGGGAGGATTTACAAAGAAGTGCGTAAACTTGAGTGGCTTTAATACTTGCTATGGTTTAAAAAATAAATTTATAATTTTTTTTGAAAAACAAACAGCTAACACTCAATGTTCATAGATCTTAAACATCAATTAATGCAATATCAACTAAGCTCTGTGATATCTGGATGTATGAAGATAAAGCAACCTGCAGACCCTGCCCTCAAGATTTTAATCATTTAGGAAATTGGACATATGCACTTATAAAATTAATAGTGTGAGAGTTAAACAGTAACATGTAGTAAAAAGGAAAGAGAGAATTCTCAGAATTATATGTTTAAGTGCCCAATAAAATACATGAAAGAAGAAGAAGTGCCAACAACTTAGATGAATTTTTCTTTTGGGTCCATGTGGAGAGAGAGAGGTAAAATACTGGAATGGTGGGGGTAAGTGTCAGATTGTGAAATACCCTGTGTACTCTGGTTACCTAACATATCAAAGATTATAATTTTAACTGTAGCCATACAAAACTAAAAAGCTTTTCATATTTAAATATAGGGATGGGCATTTTTTCCCCTTTTAATCAGAGTTATAAGCAGTCCAGAAAGTTGCTTTAAATAGTATGCATCATTCATTCATGTTGCAAATTATTATTAATCGGCTCTTACTACGTGATAAGCACACTGTGAGGCATGGGGGATGTAAGAGTGAGGGAAATATACACACTTGCACTCATGGAGCCGAGACTCTAGAAGATAAGGCAGTTAAAACTAGTCCTTGTAATGCAGTGGGCTATAGGGGGGCAATTAAAGTTCTTAACATAAGCCCAGAGAGGTGAAGCTAGCTTTGGTAAAGGAAGATCAGGGAAAGCTTGCTGAGAATGAGAAAATAGAGACCTGAAGGTAAGTAGGGGTCAGCCAGAGAAGGGGATGCAGAGGAACTTTATGCAAGAGCCTAGAGATTAGAGAGAGCAAGAGAGTTTTGAAGAACTGAAGTATTTCTTAGAATAGTCTGATAGAAGAGGTGAGTATATCTATATCAATCTATCTACCTATCTCTACTTCTCTTTCTCTATAGAGTGATACAGAAAATTATATGAAATTGTAGCTTGTTTAATCAAAAGTTGATGGTTGAGGAGAAAGAGAAGGTATTGTGTGAATGGATATCATGCTTTACGTCTCTATACTTGCTTTGGTTTGTCTGGTTCAATAACTCAGCTAACATTTATTCAGAAAGCCAGATACAGTGCTTGGTGATTGGGATGCTGAGATAAAAAAGACAAGGACTCAGTATCCAGTAGTGGAAGAGACACATCATGGGTGAATTCAGTATTGTCCTGAGTGCTGTGTGCTAAGAGATTGTGTACTGGATTCTGAACACACTGGGCTGCAGAAACACAGAGGAGGGCACTTCACTTGGCCTCAGAGAATGGGAATGACTTGCCAGAAGACTGATACCTGGGCTGAGCTGAGCCACAGATCTGCTCCGTTCAGTGTTTTTTATTATGTACTCATATGAAAGCCTAGAAGTCTACAAAGAGTAAGCCTTACTAGTGTCAGCAATGAATTAAACTATATGATTAGCATATCTAAAACATAGAAAACATTAAATGTCTTGATTCATTAAATAAGAGACAATTTTATTATACTTGTGAATGAAAGCCAAAAATGTTAATAACGGTAAAATTAAAAAAAACTTTACAGGTTGGAATAACTGTCCTTAATAACAAGACATTTACTAGTGAAAAATGTAGTGGGTTGTACTAAGCTCATACAATCAAATGTCTAAGAACGAGAGTGGAGAGATCCTATTAAAATGTCAACGCCTCAGAATGAGTTCACATTATGCAGAGGAAGTAAAGACATTATTTAGATGGAAGTAGAGTGTTCAGTGCAGAGGGGTTGATAATTCCACTGGTCTCATTGCATTTGTTGGAATCTCTGGATAATTGTTTACAGTTCTTAGTGCAACATTTAAAAGAATGGCTATGACAAAATTGAATATACTTGGAGAAAAGCAGTCAAGGCAATGAAAACTTAAAACTAACATGAGGAATTTTCATGGTGGAGGAGAATTTTCCTCAAGAAAAATAATGCTGTTTTGTTATTGAGATTGTAGGTGCCAGCCTTGAGTTTGAGAATTCAGTATATTTCTATAATTTATGACTTTAGAAGAATAGGAAAGTGATGAAGAAAGTGTGAATATTGCTACAGTTTCACTTTATAAAATATTTTCTTGTTTTCTATTTAGTTCAATTTCTGATTTATATAATCATATATATTCATGAACTGTTAGTATAGTACTTAATAAGTTTAAAAGTTTAAAGGTACTACTTTATAAAATTTGAAGTTAAGGGCAAGCAAAGAGCATATACATACTTTTATGGCTTGATGTCTCCCCTTCTCCCTAGAAAATGATGGAGCATCCTTAGATTGAGAAATAAGCTATAATCCTTGCTTCTTAAAACACTTCAAGTGAAAAGAAACAGCATCGAGACTGCTGTCTTACTATCACTCTGAAAGGAATAGATGAGATAATATCCAAAGAATGTGTAATGTAATAATGGATCAGTGTAGCTGTATCCCTTGATATTTTCAAAATGATTGTATAGTAACTTTCTGCTATCTATAACCAGTGGGAGTGTACAAGGTAGTGATGGTAGAACAATCTGTGAATATTTAATGATAAACATATTTTATTATGGTTTAAAAATCTTGTTCTTCTGAAGATAAAATTGCAATAACGTTAAAACATCTTTTACTTTCTGTGATTTGTTGAAACTATCAGGATAGTATCAGAAGCAAAGTGTGTATTTTCTTGAGTTTTTAAATTTACCTTACACACAAATCAGGCTAAGCTGAGAAAGTTAAATGTGAGAATTATGCAATAAAATTATTTAAAATCTTGAGTTCAAAAAGTGAGATTTGAGCATGCTTCAGGACATAGGGCATGGCTTTCAATCCTTGAACATAAAAAAAGACAAAAATAAGTTAGGGTCTGCTTTACCTTGGAGATACATTTTTTTAATATTATAGGGACTGTGAGTATTTATGGCAAGAAAATGAACACACAAATTAATGAGTGAATCAAATAGAAAGGCATATAATTCTGTATCACCAAAGTGAAACTTTAACACTGATTAAATCCAAATCTTTGCCCCTCCTTGGATCTGTAACTGCACTATGTGAATATGACTGGTCAAAACCACATTTTTTTTCTCATTTAAAATTCAGGGTACTAAATCTCAGGCTTACCTTCATTGCTGCTTAGAAATCCTACTTTAGTTCATTCATTCCCCTATTTTCCTAGATAATAATTTATACTTCTCTTCTTTCAAACCTCTTATATTTCTTCACCCATAATCATATACATGAAGTTTTCATGATTTTGTCTAAGACAAACCACTCCAGTTCTACAAATATTACATCCTTTCGCCTTTTTGCCAACACAAGGCAGTAGTTCTAGCGATTCTCTGTCTCCTTATACTTTATCAAATGTTACCTGTTTGTTGTATTTTTTCTACTAGCATTAATATCACACTAGAACCCCACATTTCCTTTTGTTAATAAAAAAAAGGAATCCAACTTTTGTTTTTAGCCATGGAGTAAGAATATTTGAAATTACCCTTCCATCACAAACAAACAAAAAACTAAAAAACCTATAAAAACAAACATTTTTCAGATATTAAAAAGCAAATAGCATGAGACTATGATCCCTGAGAAGGAGGAAAATGAGTTTATCCCTACATAAGCTAGACTCTCTACACAGAGGTAATTTCCAGATTGTGAAGGAGAAAGAGAGACCCTAAACAGAAGATTTAACAGAATTCTGGGAGGCCAACACAGAATTTTGAGAGCATAGTGCCCAATAGAAGAGGGCTGCATAGAGAAAGAATGCCAGAAACTTGCATAGGGATTTCTTTGAGACTTTAGCCAAATACAAATCTGAGAATGCATAGGATAAAACCCTGTGAGGTCAGGAAAGAAGAAATTCTATGGAAGGAAGCTGAAAGCTGAACAATTCACAGGTTTTACATAGGGCTGGGGATCATTCAAGTTCTCACCAGCCAAAGTGGACAGATCTTACTGAATACATGGGGCATTCAGTAGAGACTGTAGATGGGTCGTGACTAAGAAGTGGAACTAGTACAAGAGTAAAGTCTTTTCTTGAGCTTCCCTAAAAGAAATTGTAAAAATAAGGCCTGAAAGGATCAAACTGACCTGCAATAACTTAACTGCCTACTAGGGAAAAAACTCATAAACTTGAAAGAAATACACAGACAATCTAGTATTCAACAATATAAAATGTCTGTCATTCAAAGAAAAATTTCTAGATATATAAAGAAGCAGAAAATGTGACTTATAACCTGAAGAAAAAAACCTGAATAAAAACAGACACAAACTCAGAGATAATAGTATCATAAAAAGAAAATTAATATCATCTATTATAAGTATGCTCCATGTGCTCAAAGGTGTGAGCAAAAACATGACCATAATGAGGGAAGAACTGGAAAATATAAACAAGAACCAAATGGGACTTCTGGGGATGAGAAATATAGTATCTGAAATGAAATTTCTTTGGATAAAATTAACAGATATGACACTGCAGAAGAAACAGTTCATTTAAATGCATAACAATAGAAATTATCCAAAATGAAAACCAGAAAATAATATGATTGGGAATAAACAGAGTTATGAGAAATTATCAAGCAATTTCACATATGTGTTAAGTGAAGTCCCAAAATGAGTGGGGGAGGGGAAGGAAAATTATTCTCAGAAATAACGGCTGATATTTGTAGTGAGGTGGATGGACCTAGAGTCTGTCATACAGAGTGAAGTAAGTCAGAAAGAGAAAAACAAATACCGTATGCTAACACATATATATGGAATCTAAAAATGGTTCTGAGGAACCTAGGGGCAGGGCAGGGATAAAGACACAGATGTAGAGAATGGACTTGAGCACACGGGGAAGGGGAAGGGTAAGCTGGCATGAAGTGAGAGAGTGGCATGGACATATATACACTACCAAATGTAAAACAGATAGCTAGTGGGAAGCAGCCACATAGCACAGGGAGATCAGCTCGGTGCTTTGTGACCACCTAGAGGGTTGGACAGGGAGGGTGGGAGGGAGATGCAAGAGGGAGGAGATATGGGGATATATGTATATGTATAGCTGATTCACTTTGTTATAAAGCAGAAAGTAACACACCATTGTAAAGCAATTATACTCCAATAAAGACATTTTTAAAAAAAGAAAGAAAGAACGGCTGAAAATCTTCCACATCTACAAAACTTACTGAAGTCCAAGCAGGTCAAACACAACATTAAGGCATACTATCAACATGCTGCAGTCTGATGATAAAGGAAAAAAATCTTAAAAGCAGTTGGAGAAAAAAAGCATATGCAGAGAAAAAAGATAAGAATTACTACAGATTCCTTTTCAGGAATTATGCAAGCAATTAGAAAATGGCATGACATATTTTAAAGTGCTGAAGGAAAAAAAGTCAAGCTTTGAGAGTTAGATATTGCAGGAGGTGGTGGCTCCGTAAATTAATAGCCTAAAAAGCCTAAGAGTAAAGTTCCTGCTTCTCACTCTCCACTTCTTTCCAAAGACTAAAACCAGATAGCTGGAGTACCAGTAAGCCAGAAAGCGGCCTTGTTCTAAGACATCTGGGTTCCTCAGCCCAAAGTTGCCCATCCATGTATTAAATAACTGTCATGAATATTTCCTAATTTTTCATTTTTAAAATTAAAATGAATAATATAGAAAAACAGAACATAAGCTTCTTGGGGGTGGGTCTGTTTATTTTATTCACTGTTTATTCACATCACTAAGAAGGATGGATAGCATATTGTCGATACAAAAATATTTGTTTTGAATGAATGAATAAAAGTAAGTACTGCAGTTTACCACCCAGAATAGCATTAATATTTTGTTTGCTACCATATTTTCTTAAAGAAGATAAAAATATTACAAATGAAAGTAGTTTCTCTTAACAACCACTTCTGATTTTAAATTCACTTCATCTATTCCTAGAGGCAATCCTACCATAAATTTGGTATGTTTTCTTTTTGTCATCATAATTCCCTTGCAGATAGATAGCTATAAAGACAGATATAGAAACATCACTATATATAGGTATATATTCAAGCACATGCAAACACAAATTCATCCTGTCTTCTATCATTAACACTTTCTAGCAAATCTCCATAAATGTTATTTAAGGCACTGCACAGTTCTAGGGGAAGCCATTCATGTTGTGCTAATGTGGATATCATTGCTTTTACACTAGACATATTGTTCTGTATCTACTTCTTTCATGTAATATATTTTTTATATAGTTCATACCTTATCATTGCTATGTAGTATTTCATTATATGAATAGGCCATATTTATCTATTCTCTGAGTGACAAACTTCTAAGTTGTTTGAATTCCCCAGTGTTACAAAAAAAGCTGCAAAAGTATGTTTATATATGCATCTTGTACAAGATCCTGTGTAAAAGTTTCTCAAAGGGTGTGTTCCTGGAGGTGAAACTGGTGGGTCATAGGATATATTCCTTTTCAATTTTATTGGACTTTGTAAAATTACTCCACAACTCACAACAGGCTGAACCATTTTAGTGTCCCACCATCCATATATGACAAAACCACTTTCCATATATCTTTGTCAATACTTACAAGGGCCAAATGTTAATTTTTGTCAATATGAAAAATGAAAACTGTTTTCTCATTATTGTTTTAATCGAATCCTTTAATAGGTTGAGCATGTGTTCCAAGGTTTATTAGGTATTTCTCTCCTTTGGGAATTACCTGTTCTTGTCCTTTGCCCTTTGTGGCATGTTTTTACACTTTGAATTCTTTTTAGAATGAGGCAAACTTCTGGTTACATAGTGGCAATAAGTAAATATTTGTTCATAGAGTTAGGAAAAGTGTGTTCTTCTGGTCTTTGAAGAAATTGGTGTTTTCCTCCTCTTTTTCTTTGAGCTGTGTTTTAAAAGACTCGATTTTTAGAGCAGTTTTATGTTCACAGGAAAATTGAGAGGAAGGTACAGAGATTTTACATATTGCTACTGCACTCACACGTGTATAGCCTCCCCCATTGTCAATGTCCCCCACCAGAGTGGTACATTTGTTACAACTGATGATCTCTGTGCTGTTTTCTGAATCCTGAGTATGGTAGGATATGGGAGCCAGGATGGTTTAATGTGAGAGCCTGTGCTTTGGAGTCACGTAGACTTGGGTTTGGGTCCTGGCTCTTTCACTCAGTTATTATGTAACATTGGAAATTTACTCAGACTTTCTGATATTTGGATAATAATTAGTAGCTCATAAAGTTCCAAGTATTAACTTGAGAAAGTAAGTATAAAGCACTTAGCGCAGTGATTGTAAAGTAGAAAATGCTTAATAATAATAATAATTGCTTTTTTCCACACCTTTTATCCCAAACTGCATATGTAAATAAACATTGCTTTGGTCTGATGAGATGTCCAGTTAATCTTTTTCATCAAATGTTACATTAAAACCCCATCCAGGTATCTGGAAGGCCTACTAGTATGCTTCATCTACAACTAAGTGTATTTTTCTTTCTGGGAAAACTTAACTCCTGAGTTTACACTAAAAAGTCTAAACAACCAATCAAAATAAGTGTTGCAGCTGTGGGTGATAACGTTTCTTATTGTGCCCTTTTAAACTTAACATGTTGAACCTTTTTTTTTGTATTACAATCTTAGCCATACACAAATGGGGCTGGAGAGGGACAGGTGCAATGCCTGTGGCTAATTTGCAGGGAGTTTTGAGGAAAAGTAGAACTATTACATGCTGACACATCGGTCCTTCCTTCAAATTTTGCTGAATTATCTATTTCTTGAGAATAAGAGTCATACTTTTAGACCTTGCACTGGTTTCTAGTCTAGTGGCCTTTATTACTAGAAACTTAAAGAATATTCAGTAATGGTGTTAAGTTTTTCCTTGAGAATTTAAATGTGCGAACACGTGGACAGCAGGGGTCACAGTTGTCTTAGATTAACATCAAAAAACTGGTGTGCACATGATTCTTGTTTGTTTTTGCTGCTGTTTTTAGATTTATAGAATAATAGTTTTAAGAACTGAGTTTGGTTTGGTTTGAAAATTGCAGTCTTTGGCCATATTAAGAGGCTTAAGATCTTGTCTTTCCCCCATTCTGCATATTTGCATAATTGTTTTCAACATTGCTTTTCAGAGAGAAATTTTCATCCTTAGCTAAGTTCTGAATAATGGTATTCTTTTAATCACTGCCAAACCAAACAGGGATTTTCATTAGGGACTTTTAAATTTTCTAATCAAAGTTCCTGAAAACAGTTTTTGAAAAAATGAGTTTCATATTTTACAGTATGGTAAAAACGATTTCTCTCTTCTACTTTGAAGAAATGAATGAAGTTACATTAAAGCTATAGTTGCTAGGAAATTATTGTAGCTCATTATTTGCCAGTGATTGGTTAGGATAGATATGTTTACTTAAGTCTTTGCATCACTTAACTGTAATACATCATGAGAGCTCTTACAGCCAGGAAAATTTAATGCAGTATTTGATGCAGCAAATTATGCAGTTAGTTCATAACTTTTTGATTCAGAAATATTTGTAGGAGATCAATGTACTAGATAAACACAAAGGGGCGTACTATTTATTGTAGACTAAAGGAGGATAACAAAGCACTGATGAAGATATGCAGTAACTGCAAATCATATTGCTAGTGAGAGTGAAAACTAGTACAACTCCTTGAAAGACTTGTTTTGGGCAGTACCTATTAAAGCTGATCATATTCATATGTAGCCACTCTACCCTTAAAAATATACCCCACACTTTTGTAGTAGTCCTAAATCAAAAACTGTCTGAAAATCCATCAACGTGTTATACTTCCATATAAAATTAAAAAGACCAAGAGTGTAATGATGAATTTGTTCTATTAATAAAGAATGGTTGGATGGTCTCGGTGCTTGGTGATACCTTTTTTTTTTAAATTTTGTTTTTGGATGTGTTGGGTCTTTGTTGCTGTGTGTGGGCTTTTCTTTGGTTGCGGCGAGCGGGGGCCACTCTTCGTTGTGGTGCGCAGGCTTCTCATTGCGCTGGCTTCTTTTGTTGCGGAGCACAGGCTCTAGGTGTGCAGGCTTAGTAGTTGTGGCACATGGCTTAGTTGTTCCGCGGCATGTGGGATCTTCCTGGACCAGAGCTCGAACCCATGTCTCCTTCATTGGCAGGTGGATTCTTAACTACTGCGCCACCAGGGAAGCCCAGCTTGGCAATATCTTTATACACTTTCTCCATTGCTCAGCATGTGATCCTTAAGTTGCATGTCCACAATCATGTCTTTGCCAGTGTACTTTGTGTTGCTTATATTAAGAAAAAGTTATTCCTTTGAACTAAACTTATAGAAGACTGATGAATATATTAAGGTAGATGCATTAATTTACAATAAGTAATATTCTTTTTATCAACTGGAATATTCAAGTCCCTTGTTCAGGTAAACCTTTCTATTATTGTGAAATTAATAATTAGAAGTTGGTTTTAGTGAGTTTAGAATGAATGCAGAGGCAGGTGAATAATAATGAGGAGTTTTTCTTTATAATATGTTGATGCCCAATGATTTATTTCTTTTATATAACAAAGTTGTTTTTTTCCCCTAGTGCCTATGTTAGTATCTTCCAGATGTGGTCTCATTCTGTAGGATGCTATATACACAGTGCTTGCTCTTAATCCTTTTCATTTATTTTCAGGCTGACCATTTTGTTTTTAGTCATCTTTTTTTTCATTATTTTCAAAATGATATGAGCATTTTCCTTATGGTCATGTCATCTTTTTTTCCCCATTGTCTGTAGAGGGCAATGGATATGAAAAAGTTTCAGACAACTGCAGATGTATCTTAGTACTGTATACCTGAGATGATATCCAGATCACCTTGGAACATTCACAGCTCTTTTTGGTCACACATTAATGATTTCTTAGTGTACTCCCTCACATGATTAATCATATTCTTTGATTGGGGATGTGTTCAAAGGGCCATCTCAATTTCAAGTTCTTTGGGGCTAACTTGTGCCCTCACTTATGAATCTCTGATATTATTATTATTTTTTGGTGGTACGTGGGCCTCTTACTGTTGTGGCCTCTCCCATTGCGGAGCACAGGCTCCGGATGCGCAGGCTCAGTGGCCATGGCTCACGGGCCCAGCTGCTCCTGGCATGTGGGATCTTCCCGGACCGGGGCACGAACCTGTGTCCCCTGCATCGGCAGGCGGACTCTCAACCTCTGCGCCACAAGGGAAGCCCTATTATTTTTTTAAATTTATTTTTCTATTGAAGTATAGTTAATTTACAATGTGTTAATTTCTGCTGTGCAGCAAAGTGACTCAGTTATACACATATATACATTCTTTTTTGTATTCTTTTCCATTATCATTTATTCCAGGATATTGAATATAGTTCCCTGTGCTATACTGTAGGACCTTGTTGTTTATTCATTCTCTATATAATAGTTAGTGCATCTACTAACCCCAGACTCCCAGTCCATCCCTCTTTCATCCCCCTCCCGCTTTGCAACCACAAGTCTGTTCTCTATGTCTATGAGTCTGTTTTGTAGGTAGATTCATTTGTGCTGTATTTTAGATTCCACATACAAGTGATAGTATATGGTATTTGTCTTTCTCTTTCTGACTTAGTATGATAATCTCTAGTTGCATCTATGTTGCTGCAAATGGCATTATTTTGTTCTTTTTTATGGCTGAGCAGTATTCTGATATTACTGAAGTAGTTAAGCTATTTTCACTTCTTTATAACTGGAAGAAACATTAAAATATCATTGTTCTTTCCCCCTGTTCCAACTACATTAACATAAACCAGTTCAACTAGATGAGAATATATTCCACTTTGAAGAAGTATTTTTCAGGGAAGACAACACAGTTATAACACAGTTGTTCTCAAAACCTTTTTTTTTTTAAAACTAGTTCTAGAATGGAGGAGAGAAAGCAATAGCACTAATTGTGAAGACAGAGCAATACACCTAGTAATATTGTAGGGAGAAACTCGGTTTCCAATTAGTTTGGAGAAGTACTTGATGATTCAAAAAATTGCAGGCAAATTTCCTCTTGCTACTCATCACTTCTTGCTCATCCATTTTTAAAGTCAAGCGGCCACAGGGACCAAATACAACAGAATGAGAGGATGATTACAAACCCCTGTACTGGGGTGTTGGTATTTTCTAAAAATTCCTCAGAAGAGGCCCTTAACTTCAGCCCAAGATCTGAGGGCACACATTCAAGCAACCGAGCAGTACCCAAAAGAAGGATGTAACGTGTCTTCATAGAACTAACCACAGATAGCTGTGGAATCCAAGTCAGCAGGGGTGACAGTATTACATTCAAGCATGCTGACCTTGCCACATTTTTACAGGATGAAACTAGAGCAACTAGTTAAATGATGTTGAGGGTAAGGTCAGAAATATAGCAAGGTCAGATACCTCTGGTTAGAGAGCAGGCATAAAAGTCAGTATAGATAAAATACTGGCCTTTTAGAGGATTTTGAGTATAGAACATTTAACATTTCCACTGAAGTTCATGATGAAGCATGACAATGAGCAAAGGAGATTGATTTCAAACATTTGAATGCTTGAATATAAAACCATATTATAAAGGTGGAGAAAAGGATTAAAGTAATTTTAGAAATTAGTTTATTTCTTGTTGACCTGGTTACTTCAACTGGTGATCATGTTTAGATATAATATTGATAAGATAAAATGATGATATTTACAAAAATTAATTCCTCTTTGCACCATGGAGGAATTTCCAATATATCTGAAAAATATTTTGTGCTTTCATGAATGGTGGATTCCTGAACTTGGATGTTTTTGTTTAATGAAGATTCACTCATTCACTTATACATGTATTCATTCATTCAGTGCCTACCCGATTCTAAATGCTTTGCTAGGTGCTATTAGAGGATTCAAAGATGTCTAAGAAATAATCCGTGTGCTATAGGCATTTATGACTTGGTAATTGATTCTGTATCACTTACTAAGTAAGTATAGTTGAAATCCAAATTAAATTCATGCTAGAAGAGCTGTATTAGTAACTTGTGCCTCAGAAGAAAGGACAATTAATTCTTCTTATCAGGGAGAGCTGCAGAGAGGAGGTGACTTTTTAACTGAGTCTAAAAGATAACTAGTATTTTAAGGTCAGGGAAGGGTGCATAGGACAACCTTGGCTAAGAGAACAGCAATAACAAAGATACAGAATAATGTTCTTGGTGTACTCTGGCCTCTAGAGGTGGTTTTACATTGTGATGCTCAGTAGGGTATGAAATGTAGTGAGATGGGAGAGAGTTGATTAGGAAATACACCAGTCTTTTATAAAGAGAGAAGCTGTAGTCATTTCTCTGACATTTAGCAAACTGAGTTTAATACTGAATATCAAAATAACTGAGAGCAAAGTGTTCTACAAACACATTTGATCTAGAGGGAATCTCAGAGATTATCTGGTTTAACATCTCTCTTTCTGTTTCTCTCTCTCCCCAAAACAGAGGCTTATAGAGAGGTTAAGGATTTTTAATCAAGACCATACAACCAAGTTGGTTAGGTATGAAATATCTCAGGTTGCTGGAGTTGGTCTGTAGCTGTTTTGACCACGGTAGGTAGAAGAGAGGCTGCTGGGCTGTGAGGCAGAGTAGAGATCAAAAGTAGAGTTAGTTCCCATCACTGAAGGTAAAGAAGGCATTAAGTTCCAGTTTTGTAGGTAGATGGTGGTCTAAATTTGATGTAGGCAACTCCTCAATATAGCAGATATGCTGGGAGGGGCATTTTTGGGTTTCTGAATTGAACCGTTCATAACAACTGCATAGTAGTACATCCAGGTAGTCAGATTCGTGTCCTCTGAGGCAGTTCACTACACCACCTACTTGACCCAACATGGACGTCTGCTTCAAATTGATCCAGTAACATGCCTTTCCTGGGAATGGGATCGGGAAGGCTGAGATGAAAGATCATGTTAGGTAAATTCTAGTGCTGGAATCCTGACAAGCTACAGCCAATTGTAAGAAGAGTTGGAAAAACAATAATGCCAGTAAAAAGAGGGAGAAAAAAGAGAAGGGAGATGTGCAGACAGAAGGAGAGACAAAGAGGAACAGAAGCAGAGCCTCAGTGGTACCTATCTGCAGCTCAGTTTCCCATTGCTCAGTGATACCTGATTTCACCTTTTCGTGTGACATGAGTGAGATCTGACATCTTTGCATGGGCCTCTGCTATAGGCAGGCAAAGCAGATTTGATCTGAAAAATCATTTCGTTACATGACTCTTTTTAACTTCAAATTGTGAATAACCCCTCTATTTCCCTTTGAGTTGTGTTTTCCCTACTTTTCTTCAAAATAAAACTGAACAAGAACCCCCTGAAAAACCCTACCTTATCCATTTTTTTATTTGGGGGAAAATGCTTACTTCTTTTTACATAGATCTGCTGAGTCAGGATTACCTCAACAAAGTACCACAGGACAGTGGAAACTGTCTGAAGCATTCTTGAGTCTTTCATGCACAAGACCAATGTGTGTTAGACAGAAAGGCTTGAATTGCCCCTTGGAACTGAACACTGCATCAACAACTCGCTTTCCTCCATCCATTGCAAAATCACCTTTCAGTTGAATGAATAACTTGAAAATCTGAAGAACAGACGAGTTATCCTTAGTGGTTTTCTTTTCCATCTTAATCATCAATCCATTGTCATTAAAGGGAGTAGTGGATCTTGACAGAGATGCTGAAATGAGCACTTTCTATTATAAGGAAAAAAATCTCTGTAGACACCGTGCTGGGGCAGCAGTCACAGAAACTTACTGAGCTTCTGGAGCTTCTGTAGGGATAATGAGCCATCATAAATCTTTCTAACTGGGAAAAAAAATGTAGGTATTTAGTTGGAGACTAAACAAAATATTAGGAGTGTATTTCAATTAAATACATTTATTTTTATAAACATTCATTTATACATATTTAAATATCTATATTTATAAACTACTTATGAATAATTTACTTACAAATTATAAACATGAATTTAGAAGACACCTCTCGACTACCCAAAATCATTTTGCCTAGGAAATAGCACATGTCCTATTTAGTAAAAATTGACTTGCCTCCTGCTTTCTGAAAAGAGTACTTTTCTATTTGTAAAGTTTTTAGCATGTTTATAAACAAACATACACATAGGTAAGGGCTTGAATTTGCCAGGATGTTCAGGATGTTCATTCACTGGAATGTTATCGTAGACTTGCAGAAGATTTGGAAAGACCAAGAAGCAGATTAATCCAGGCTTTAGTTTCTTGGAAAGAATGAGCCTTCTTGGGGAGGTTAGTACTGGAGATTAGTCACCAACTCTACTGCACTTAATTCAGGGCACATTATGGGTTAGTGCTTGTATTTCTGTCCCTTTCTTTGCTGAAAGGAAATAATCACCTACAAGACTCATCCTCATTAAACTACACATAAAGGAATAACTGCAGGTAGCTTTAATCAGCAAAATAAAAGCAAATTCTGTCTGAGGCGTATAGCTCAGCAGGTCTGCTCACCAGTGCTGTTCATGATTCTGTGTGTATGCTTAACTCTGAGCACTTGCTTGTAATTGACCTCTTATGTTTTAGCAACAAGTCCCGAGATTGGATCCCTTGTCTACTCTATCCTGTGATATGTGTGGAACTCCTCCTTTTCTTCTGAATTCAAAGGCTAGCTAGCCCCTTCTGACTAGCTGTCTCTCTGGCACCCTGTACTATAGTTGAGGCACCAAGAAAGAAGAAATAGGTTTCAGATACTGATGTCCACACATACCATTCCTTAGATGGTTACTTAGTCTTTGAGGTCTCACTGTCTTCTTCTGTAAAATAGGAAGACTGAGAACTATGTTGCATAATTGTTTTAAGAAATAGGTAAACCATATATTTGATAAAATATATATAAAGTGCCTAAAAATTCTAGACATATGGCAAGGGTCTCAGAAAATAGTAGTAAATTCTTGCTTGCATGAGGAAGTTGGCTTTGGATTCTCAGAGGGTCTATTATTATTACTATTATACCATAGTTAAAACACATGGTCAGATTTTCACATTTGCTAATGAACAAATACAGCAGTATTGAAAATGTATGTGCAAAGTACGTCTCCTGCTTAGGCCCTGATTTAAATAATTACTTGGGGTTTTATGGAATACCCAAGATTAATCTTGTAGAGTAAGCTTTCTAATATGAGATTTCAAAATACTTGCTCAGCATTTGAACTCATTTTTTCCCCTAAAATAATCGTTATAAATGCACACTGGAAGTGAAAAATGATATTAAGGGAAACATTGCAGCCCTGTGGTCTCTGTTCTTTCATTAAAGAAGCATCTGCTTTTTATGCCCCCAGAATCACATTTCCTAGCTGCTGAGTACTAAAAAGCTATCTTTTTTTGGGAGAAAATAAAAATTAGCATTGTAAGTCTATTAACATAAAGGGAATGTACTTTAAGTTTATTCAAATTATGAAATGCTAAGAAAATCAATTTGTGTTAATTTAAAGCCCACTTAGTCCTCACAGGGCTTTGACTGGAGTAAAATTTAAGTTGTTTCTACACATATGTCAGCAGCTCTTGCTGGGCCTGCCATAGGCCCAGGGTTGTGACTATTGGTAAAATGATTTAAGAGACGAGATGTGCAGCTTAGATAGGTTCTCAGAATTTACTGTCCAAAGAGAGGCCTGTGACTAAGGGGAGAGAAATGATCATTCCATTTATCTATCATCTTCCTTCACTTAGAGAATTAGGGTCCTAAATGTACATGTCATAGTGCCTTAGAGAGAACATGGTGTCCCAGTTAAAGGAGTCTGGAGGATAGTGCCACTAGTCTCCGTACATCTTTGGATCCTGGGATTGTATGTAAGTGATACAGGCATACCTCCTTTTATTATGCTTCGCTTTATTGCACTTTGCAGATACTGTGATTTTTACAAATTGAAGGTTTTTGGTAACCCTGTGTCAGGCAAGTCTATTGGCATCATTTTTCCAGCAGCATTTACTCACTTTGTATCTCTGCATCACATTTTTGTAATTCTTGTAATATTTCAAACTTTTTCATTATTATATTTGATATGGTGATCTGTCATTGATCTTTGATGTGAGTTGTGTGACTCAATGAAGTCTCAGATGTTGGTTAGCATTTTTTACCAGTTAAGTATTTTAAATTAAGGTATGTACATTTTTTATACATGATGTTATTACACACTCAATAGACTACATTATAGTGTAAACATAACTTTCATATACACCGGGAAGCCAAAAAATTTGTGTGGTTCACTTTATTGTGATATTTGCTTTTTTGTGGTAGTCTGGAACCTGCAATATCTCCATGGTATGCTTGTATTTATATTTGAGTTGCTGAGAAAATGAGGTTTTTACTTATCATTTTCAGAACCTTGAAAGTACACTTAGATTTGAGCCCTAGCTCAAATTACTGTTATGGGTTGAATTATGTCCTCCCCAAATTCATGTGTTAAAGCTCTAACCCCCAGTACCTCATGATGGACTTTATTTGAAGTTAGGGTCTTTACAGAGATAATTAAGTTAAGATGAGGTTATGAGGATGGACCCGAATCCAGTACAACTGTTGTCCTTATAAAAAGGGGGAATTTGGAGGCAGATACACACACAGTGAGAATGCCATGTGAACATGAAGATAACCACCTACAAGCCAAGGAAAGAAGTCTGGAATAGAACCTTCCCTCACAGCCCTCAGAAGAACCAACCCTGTGAACATCTTGAGTTTGGACTTCTAGTCTCCAGAATTTTGAGACAATAAATTTCTGCCACTCAGATTGTGGTACTTTGTTATGACTGCCCTAGTAAACTAATACAATTACTTATTAGCTGTGTGACTTTGACAAATTAATTTTTTAAAAAGCCTGAGTTCTCCCCATTGTAAATTGGGAATGATAAAAACAGAATTGTTTAAAAGGATGAGTTCTGAGGTGAGTCCTTGTGTTCACATTCCAGCTCTACCACTTAATAGATGTATAACCTTGAGCAAGTTGCTTAAAACCTTTCTCTGCCTTAGGGTTTTAATTTGTAACATGAAGATAGTAATAGTACCTAGCTCATAGGTTTGGTGTGAGGATTGAATGAGTTCATGTGTATAAGGCATCTAAAACTATCTGGTACTTGCTAAGTGCTCAATAAATGTCAGCTAATATTGGTCATTTGGAGGATAAGTTAGTATGTATAAAACATACTGCATAGTGCCTGATACATAATAAAGTCCTAGTAAATGTTCATTATTATATTAGTTTTTCCTACTAATCATCTTAAGTGGTCCTAATAACATTAAAAAAAATTCAGAGGTTTGAAAATTGAAATTATAAAAGATAGTGATTATTAATAATTACATATTAATAAAAACCTTAATGTAGAATTTTATTTCAATTATTGCCTGTAAGATCTTGAAAAGCTGTCATTTTTCATATTCAGCAATACAAATTTGTACTCATTTTTGAAGATCTTATTCATGTCCTTATTTTTGTTTTTATGTGTTTCTTTAAATGTGTCATGGATTTTACATTTTCCTTCAGTAGAGCTAGAGCAGAGTTTTCTATAACTAATATTTCACTTAGAATATCTTCTGTATTATGCTATATAGGGGGATGCTTGTTTCCTTTACTTTTACTCTTTTCATTTTCCCTTTTCTCCCATAAAATAGCATTAAAATCAGAAATACCTCTCTTACAGCTATACTTGATGAAATTAAGATATAAAGACTTCATGATTTATTAAAATGATAGTCTCTGTGGTTAAGGCAAAATTCTTAGTAAATGGCTTCAACTATCAAAAATAAGTAACTTTTTTAAAAATTAAAAAAAATATGTATATATTTTTTGGCCGCGTTGGGTCTTCGTTGCTGTGCGTGGACTTTCTCTAGTTGTGGCGAGCGGGGGCTACTCTTCTTTGTGGTGCATGGACTTCTTATTGTGGTGGCTTCTCTAGTTGAAGAGCACGGGCTCTACGTGCACAGGCTTCAGTAGTTGTGGCTTGCGGGCTCTAGAGCACAGGCTCATTAGTTGTGGCGCACAGGCTTAGTTGCTCCGTGGCATGTGGGATCTTCCCAGAGCAGGGCTCGAACCCATGTCCCCTGCATTGGCAGGTGGATTCTTAACCACTGCACCACCAGGGAAGTCCGAGAAGTGACTTTTGAACTGATAATATACACTACCAAATGTAAAGCAGAGCTAGTGGGAAGCAGCCCATAGCACAGGGAGATCAGCTTGGGGCTTTGTGTCCACCTAGAGGGGTGGGATAGGGAGGGTAGGAGGGAGACACAAGAGGGAGGAGATGTGGGGATATACGTATATGTATAGCTGATTCACTTTGTTATAAAGCAGAAAGTAACACACCATTGTAAATCAATTATACTCCAATAAAGATGTTAAAAAAAAAAGAACAAAAGAAGATAGCTCATGGTGACTAAAAGTATTTTCTTTTTAAATTCTCAATTCATATCAGTTAAGGAATCAAAACTTTCTTCAGGGAGAAACTTCTTATAGTTCAGGCCTTTATAATTCAAAGTTACACCAAGTGGATTGCAAAATAGTCTGTTAGCTCCCAAATGGGTTGCAGGTGTGGTTGTTGAGCACAAGGAAGAATAGCAAACACTCATTAACTGCATAGTGAACATTTTATGCTTGCTGTAGTGTGGTGAGAAGGCACTCCACCGTGGAGAGATGTCTCCTTGTTTGTTTATTGTTTCTGTTTTTTAAAATTAGGTATATCAGTCAAGGTCCCAGGTGGAATATAGATGTCTTACGCAAAAGGGTATCTGAAGAGTTGGAGGGGCTATTTATAGAGATGTGGGTGGAATAAGGAAATCAACAAGAAACATAGGATAGTAAAAGTGAAAACCTGTTACCACTTCTCGGCATAAAAGGGCAAGGAGAGGGAGCAGTTACCTGAACCCACAGGAAATACAGCTCTGACAAGAGTTGTGCCTTTACACAGAGGAAAGAACCACTGCCAAACAGCATCCTGGCAGAACGGGATAGAGGCAGTAAATTCTTTGACTTGTTTATGTTCCCACCTTCTGACCCTGTAGAGCCTCCCAGCGGTTGAGTGTGGGAAGCCAGAGAGCAAAGGAGCTTAGTGACCAAAGTTCTTGCCAGTCAGTCTCCTGAGGCACAAAGTAGGGCACAGAATTGCTGAAAATGGATCTGGAAGGACAAACTAAGATAAAATGCATGTAGAAGTTTTGTTATTCTAAGTTAAAGCTGTATCTTAAATATGTGACTCAGTTACACATTGATTAGAATAGCAGTGATCATTTCTCAAATAACTCAAGTGGGCCTTGAATTCATTCTTTTATACTCCATAATAATCTTGATCCACAAAAAATAATATTTGATATATTCTGTTCAAATGTTGTTTTTTTCCTGCTGATGGGCTATTAAATATAAGTGAAATATTTGTCATAACTTAGTGCTTTACTGATTATGCAGCTGAATATTCACGTTTGTTTGCACCTAGAAAGTTCTTGATATCAGGCAGAATCATCATCCTTGTATTGAAGATAAAATGATGCTTTGTTGAAGAGTGAGACTGGCGTGCTGTTGGGTGACCGATTGAGCATTAATCTTGCCATAATTGTTTCTGTTTGCTTAGTCATCACATCAAATAAGCACTCTAGTCTTGGTGATTTGACATTTAACTGCTGGGAGCACTTAAAAGCTAAGCCAACCACATGGTGAGTGATTAATAAGAGTGTAATTCTGGAGTCCTAATACCAGTGTTTCAACTGCAACTCAGCAATGAGAAAGCTTGGGTTAGTACCTTAACATTTTAAAGTTTATTTTTCTGATTTATAAAATAGACTCAATAATATTATCCATGTTACAAGGTGATTTATAAGGATTAAACAAAAATATAAATGTAAAAATATTTAATGTTTGGTACATGAAATAATTATCATGAGAAATACTGAATTTACCATTTAGACAGAATCTATGACAAATATAATTAATCTGGGTTAATATTGGGCCTACGGTGTTTAGAAGAGTGTCCTCACTAATGTGAGATTATATACACAATGGAAAACATACCATATTCTTGAGGCAGCATGAAGTATGGTAGGAGGAAAATGATAGAAAAATTATAGAAACAAGGAAAGGAAGAAAATATAAAAGAGAATCTCCAAAATCAAAGCGTTAGAGCTACTTTCCTATTCTTCAGAAGCTAAATCAATTGACTACTGAAAGTGTAGATGTGATTTTTTCATCACAATATTATAAAATTTTTAAAAAGATATAAGACTAGTTGGAATTCTTCTCAAAACAGTCCATGAGATGGGCTGGAGAGTAAGGATTGACATGCAAAATATTTCTTCCTCTAGACATAGAAAACTTGAATCCTAGTTCTATGATTACCTGTGACTTTGAATGAGCCACTTTTCTGAAATTCAGCTTCATTTTGTGCACAGAATGAGTTGGACAGAAGCAACAGTTTTCAAAATATCTTCCAGAAAAATTGGATTCATTAGTTAAACAAGTTTGGGAGATACTGCATTCTATATCTCCCTCTCAGAAATTCCTACAGTATGTGTATTCATTAAAAATTCAAAAAACATTCAGAGATATACTGTAGCAAGGGAAAAAAATAATAGCAGTTCACTTTTGTTTAACCTTATTTTAAATTTATTCATCATGAGATTTTTTTTCCATATAACATCTATTAATATCATATAAACTACTAATAAAGGGCTTCCCTGGTGGCTCAGTGGTTAAGAATCCACCTGCCAATGCAGGGGACGTGGGTTCGAGCCCTGGTCCGGAAAGATCCCACATGCCGCGGAGCAGCTAAGCCCGTGCGTCACAACTACTGAGCCTGCGCTCTAGAGCCCCCACCCCACAACTACTGAAGCCTGCATGCCTAGAGCCCGTGCTCCGCAACAAGAGAAGCCACGACAATGAGCAGCCCTCGCACTGCAACGAAGAGTAGCCCCCACTTGCCACAACTAGAGAAAGCCTGCATGCAGCAACAAAGACACAATACAGCCAAAAATAAAATCAATAAATTTAAAAAAACAAAACTACTAGTTAAGAACTACCTTATTAGAGGACTTACGTCCTCTTACAAGTCTTGGAATCTAATTCTTAAACTCTGTTTTATGATACAGTAACTACACAATAACTGTTAAAAATCCTGATTGATTTAATATCTCACTTCAGTTAGGTGAGTAAGGGTTAAGGAATAGGAGAATCCTGGACAGTTCATTTCTTCCTCTGCCTGAGACCCAAAGGAAAATAGATAATTAAATCTGATTCCCTGGAGTAAAATCAGCTTTTTTTGTTGTTCTGTAGTATACAATGTGAAATCCTACATGACAGACTAGAGATAATTGGATGTATATACATTTTAATGCACCTGTCATAGAGCACACTGAATACATAAATCTGTACTGAATACTTGCCATGTTGTTTTTAAAAAATCTGCTTGTTAAATCTTAGTAAAATATAGCTATTATTTTACTGGTACAAGTACGTAAATTAAAAGTATAAAAATAGAAGGTATGATAGAATTGTTGCCACTTACTATGAACTTGTAAACAAACCTGCTTCCTAGTCATTCCAAAATAGTATTTGCCTTCAGGAACCATAATATAAATTATCTTGGGTACTAACTGATCTTGTTATTGGGCCCAAATACTCAAAATGTATGGGAAATATGTTTAGGACATTGGCTCTTCACTACCAAGCTCCAGAAGCAAATCTTGTTACTACTTCAGCTCCACTCCCTAGCAAATTTTAGTTTCCATTGATTGTCATCTCATCACTTAGAATAGATAAGGCTTCTCTACTTCTTACTTAAAAGGGCAAAATAAGGAAAGAGTAACAGCTACTTCTGGGTGTTCATGACAATGAAACAATGTTAGTTACCCTTCATTGAGCCCTTCCTGTTTTAGACACTAACACGTATTATGTTGAATTCTTTCAGCAAGCTGTGAAGTAGGCAATTTTGCTATCCACAATCTCATACAAGTTGAAGAGCTTGTCCAAAATTTAACATCTAGTAAATTCCTAAATCATGATTCAAATCCAGGACTGCCCCAGTGTTCTCATTCTGTCACAAACAGATTTAAACCACAATGACTGTATGCACATGGGCCAGTCTGATACCACATATAGTGTAGCACATGGTTTAGCAAATGGTGTTTTCTAGAGAATGTTTCATGTACATTTGGAAAGACTATGTAGTCTGCTCTTTTGGGGTAGAATATTCTACCAATGCCAGTTATATCAGTTTGGTGGCTGTTGTTCACGTCTTTAATATTCTTACTGATTTAATGCAAATTGTTCTTTCAGTTACTGAGAGGGGTATTGAAATATTCAACTTTAAGTGTTGAATTATCTACCCTCTTCAGTTCTGTAAGTTTTTGCTTTGTGCCTTTTGAAACTCAGTTGACACATGCATAAACCTTTATAATTTTTATATTTTCCTGATGCATTGATAATTTATCATTATGAAATTATTCTTTGCTTCTAGGAGTGTTGCTTAAGGTCTGTTTAGTATTAACATAATGCCTGCAGCTCTTTTATGATTACATTTTGCGTTTTTTTCCACCATTCATTTACTTTCCACCTATTTGTGTGTATTTCTGTACAGAGCATATGGTTGAATCTTGCTTATTTATTGTGTTTGACAATCTCTGCCTTTTGATTAGAGTATTTTGTCCATTTACATGTAATATAATTATTGCTATGTTTGGACTTACATCTGCCACTTTATTTTTTTTCTATAGATTTCATGTCATTCTTTTCTCCTTCGTTTAATGTCATCTCTTGGTTTAACAGATATTTTTCTTTCTACCATTTCATTCCTCTGTTGATTTTGGACTATTTTTAGAGTTGGTTATTTAGTGATTGATCTAGAAATATGATATACAATCTTATCAGAGTTTTCTTCAGATTAATACTAATGCAATTCTGGTAAAATAGAGCAACTTTGCTCTAAGATAGCTCCATTTTCTGCCTCTCTTCTTATTTGTGCTAATATTAACATATATTACACTTTTATATGTTGCAAGCCTAATCTAACAATACTATAATCATTGCTGGTTTTTTTTTTTTTTTTTTTTTTTTTTTACAAACTTATGTTTTTTAGAGAAACTAAGGAGAAAATAGAAAACATGTAACAAGATACTGTAGAGTAGGTGGCTTATAAACAATGAACATTTATTTCTCACAGTTCTGGAAGCTGAGAAGTCCCAGATGAAGGCAGTAGCAGATTTACTGTTTGGTAAGGCCTTGCTTCCTGGTTTATGGACAGCTGTCTTCTTGCTGTGTCCCTGCACGGTGGAAAAAGCAAGAGATCTCTCTGGGATCTCTGTTATAAGGGCACTTATCCCATTCATTATCTACCTCCCCAAGTCACCACCTTCTAATACAATCACACTGGGGGTTAGATCTCAACATGTGAATTCAGAGGGTGGACACAGTCAGTTAATAATGTGTAGTCTTTTTTATTTGCTGACCTATTTTCTATTTCTTATGCTCTTCATTTCTTTGTATTAAAGTTGCTATTTCGTGTCATTTTCTTTCCACCTGAAAGACTTACTTTAGTATTTCTTGCAAGGCAGTTCTGCTAGAAATAAATTATCTCACTTTTTATTTATGTACGACTCTCTTGGTTTCACCTTCATTTTTCTTTTTTTTTAACATCTTTATTGGAGTATAATTGCTTTACAATGGTGTGTTAATTTCTGCTTTATAACAAAGTGAATCAGCTATACATATACATATATCCCCATATCTCCTCCCTCTTGAGTCTCCCTCCCACCCTCCCTATCTCACCCCTCTAGTTGGTCACAAAGCACTGAGCTGATATCCCTGTGCTATGTGGCTGCTTCCCACTAGCTATCTGTTTTACATTTTGTAGTGTGTATATGTCCATACCACTCTCTCACTTCGTCCCAGCTTACCCTTCCCCCTCCCCGTGTCCTCAAGTCCATTCTTTACTTCTGCATCTTTATTCCTATCCTGCTCCTACAATTTTCAGAACCTTTTTTTTTTAGATTCCATATATATATATTAGCATATGGTATTTGTTTTTCTCTTTCTGACTTACTTCACTCTGTATGACAGACTCTAAGTTGATCCACCTCACTAAAAATAACTCAATTTCGTTTCTTTTTATGGCTGAGTAATATTCCATTGTACATATATACCACGTCTTCTTTATGCATTCATCTTTGATGGACACTTAGGTTGCTTCCATGTCCTGGCTATTGTAAATAGAGCTGCAATGAACATTGTGGTACATGACTCTTTCTGAATTATGGTTTTCTCAGGGTATATGCCCAGTAGTGGAATTGCTGGGTCATATGGTAGTTCTATTTGTAGTTTTTTAAGGGACCTCCATACTGTTCTCCATAGAGGCTGTATCAGTCTACATTCTTACCAACAGTGCAAGAGGTTTTCCTTTTCTCCACACCCTCTCCAGCATTTATTGTTTGTAGATATTTTGATGATGGCCATTCTGACTGGTGTGAGGTGATACCTCATTGTAGTTTTTTTTTTTTTTTTTTGCGGTACACGGGCCTCTCACTGCTGTGGCCTCTCCAGTTGTGGAGCACAGGCTCCGGACGCACAGGCTCAGTGGCCATGGCTCATGGGCCTAGCTGCTCCATGACATGTGGGATCTTCCCGGACTGGGGCACAAACCTGTGTCCCCTGCATCGGCAGGCGGACTCAACCGCTGTGCCACCAGCGAAGCCCCCCTCATTGTAGTTTTGATTTGCATTTCTCTAATGATTAGGGATGTTGAGCATCCTTTCATATGTTTGCTGGCAATCTGTATATCTTCTTTGGAGAAATATCTGTTTAGGTCTTCTGCCCATTTTTGGATTGGGTTGTTTGTTTTTTTGATATTGAGCTGCATGAGCTGCTTGTAAATTTTGGAGATTAGTCCTTTGTCAGTTGCTTCATTTGCAAATATTTTCTCCCATTCTGAGGGTTGTCTTATCATCTTGTTTATGGCTTCCTTTGCTGTGCAAAAGCTTTGAAGTTTCATTAGATCCCATTTGTTTATTTTTGTTTTTATTTCCCTTTTTCTAGGAGGTGGGTCAAAAGGGTCTTGCTGTGATTTATGTCATAGAGTGTTTTGCCTATGTTTTCCTCTAAGAGTTTGATAATGTCTGGCCTTACATTTAGGTCTTTAATCCATTTTGAGTTTATTTTTGTGGGTGGTGTTAGGGAGTGTTCTAATTTCATTCTTTTACATGTGGCTCCCCAGTTTTCCCGTCACCACTTATTGAAGATGCTGTCTTTTCTCCATTGTATATTCTTACGTCCTTTATCAAAGATAAACCCACACACATATGGTCACCTTATCTCTGGACTTTCTATCCTGTTCCATTGATCTATATTTCTGTTTCTGTGCCAGTACCATACTGTCTTGATCACTGTAGGCTTGTAGTATAGTCTGATGTCCGGGAGCCTGATTCCTCCAGCTCCATTTTTCCTTCTCAAGATTGCTTTGGCTATTCAGGGTCTTTTGTGTTTCCATACAAATTGTGGAATTTTTTGTTCTAGTTCTGTGATAAATGCCATTGGTAGTTTGATAGGGATTGCATTGAATCTGTAGATTGCTTTGGGTAATATAGTCATTTTCAAAATGTTTATTCTTCCAGTCCAAGAACATGGAATATCTCTCCATCTGTTTGTATCGTCTTTAATTTCTTTCATCAGTGTCTTATAGTTTTCTGCATACAGGTCTTTTGTCTCCTTAGGCAGGTTTATTCCTAGGTATTTTATTCTTTTTGTTGCAGTGGTAAGTGGGAGTGTTTCCTTAATTTCTCTTTCAGATTTTTCATCATTAGTGTATAGGAGTGCAAGAGATTTCTGTGCATTAATTTTGTATTCTGCTACTTTACCAAATTCATTATTAGCTCTAGTAGTTTTCTGGTAGCCTCTTTAGGATTCTCTATGTATAGTATCATGTCATCTGCAAAGAGTGACAGTTTTACTTCTTCTTTTCTGATTTGGATTCCTTGTATTTCTTTTTCTTCTCTGATTGCTGTGGCTAAAACTTCCAAAACTGTGTTGAATGATAGTGGTGAGAGTGGACAACCTTGTCTTGTTCCTGATCATAGAGGAAATGGTTTCAGTTTTTCACCATTGAGAACGATGTTGGGTGTGTGTTTGTCATATATGGCCTTTATTATGTTGAGGTAAGTTCCCTCTGTGCTTACTTTCTGAAGGGTTTTTATCGTAAATGGGTGATGAATTTTGTTGGAAGCTTTTTCTGCATCTATTGAGATGAGATGATCATATGTTTTTTTTTTAAATCAGAAAATCATTCAATAGACTCTTCACCATAGAAGATGTGCTGTAGTAATTGAAAATTTAACTATTATGTTGTTGAGGCACTGGGTTTATCTGACTAACCCATGAAAACTGAAATGCATGCAAATCAAAATGGTGCACAGCAAGGACTACCTATATTTTAAAAACATAATCACAACTACTTTCAACGTTTATGAATTTCATGTGTTTTCATTTGTACTAAGTGTTGGGCAAGGGACACATCCTATAGTATTTTGCGGGAGAGTGCCCCACCATGAGTGTGTTGACATCTGGTATGAAACACTCTTTGCCCTAATTGCCCTTACTGACTAGTAATAAAAATGGCCCACATGTATTGCATCACGTGTCAAGCATAGTTTAAAGGCTCATCTCATTTTCTCTTCTCACAGCAAAGTAAGTACTCTTATTCTTTGTGGAGGCTTAGGTAGGTTCAGTAATTTGGAGAGAAGAGATTCAAACTCAGCTGGACTCCAGAACCTGTGCCCTTCACTACTGTATACAGGTGGAAATGATCGATATGGTGACTTTGCAGAGAGGGGAAACACAAGGAGTTATGACACTATGCCAGAGTGAACAACTTAGCTGTGGGACCAAGATGGACTTCCCCAAGGAAACATGGTGTACACTTCTTCTTTAGTGAG
Source organism: Pseudorca crassidens (assembly GCF_039906515.1). Classification (NCBI taxonomy): domain Eukaryota; kingdom Metazoa; phylum Chordata; class Mammalia; order Artiodactyla; family Delphinidae; genus Pseudorca; species Pseudorca crassidens. The sequence continues at coordinate 43,737,259 of NC_090311.1, read as the reverse complement.
AATGAATGCTAGACACACGTGCACAGAGACAAGTGGGTTCTAACCAGGCCTTTGTCAATAACAGGGTAGGCAGTGTAGACCAGTGATCTCCCTGAACAAGATTCTGTCCTTCACTCATGTGGCTACTGTCTTTTCAAGCTTCAACTTTTTATGCTTATCAATAAATAGGCACCTTTAGTAGATAAAGATTTTTATTAGATTTTTACTTTAATTTTCACAACACTTTGAAGTTATTATTCCCGTAGAGTAGTTGGCAATACTGCAGCTCAGAGGAGTGAAGCAGCTTCCTCAGAGTTACACAGCTACAGGTGCAGAACCAACATGCTAATTCCAGCATATCTTCTCCAAAACTTACGCTGGGAATCCTTTGCTTCCCATGCCATTACCCAACTAATCCAGCCGTCTCTTGGTTCAGACAGTTTGCCATGAGCATAAGATAGAAGGAGATCATACTTCATAAGACCATTTTTTTTAATGTTTTTCTTTTTTGTTCTTTTTTTTTTTTTTAGTATTTATTTATTTATTTGGCTGTGCTGGGTCTTAGTTGTGCCACATGGGATCTTTAGTTGCAGCATGTGGGATCTAGTTCCCTGACCAGGGATCAAACCCGGACCCCCTGCATTGGGAATGTGGAGTCTTAGCCACTGAACCACCAGGGAATGAACCAATTCATGCCTCCTCCACATTCCTCACTCCCAGCCAGACTCTGATTTGAGTTCCTAACTGCCCATTACCCATACCCTTTATTCACAATTCTTACCTATGTTTCTTATTTCTACCTTGATTGGTCTTCTTGACTATTTGGTACCTGGCTGATCTTTAACTTTTATTTGATCACTTTGGACTCTATCTCGGATCCATTTGACAGTGGAATCCTCTTAATGTACCTTTTCAAGCAGAATTACTGGTCCAGATCCCAGGCCAAGAACCAGACCTTTTCCTGGTGTTTGTATAGGTTGACCAGAAGTGTAATCTTCCTATAATGTCCTGCAAGTCACCTGGGTCCTCTGGTATCAGAGGAAATGCTCACTCATGCGTCACCTTTTTTAAAATTGAAGTGTAGTTGATTTATAATATTGTTAGTTTCAGGTGTACAGCATAGTGATTCAGTTATTTCTTTGCAGATTATATTCCATTATAGGTTATTACAAGATATTGAGTACAATTCCCTGTGCTATACAGTAAATCCTTGCTGCTGATTTTATGTATAGTAGTTTTTATCTGTTAATCCCATATTCCTAATTTGTCCCTCCCTCTCCCCTTTGGTAACTGTAAGTTTGTTTTCTATGTCTGTGAGTCTCCTTCTGTTTTGTATATTGATTCATTTGCATAATTCTTAGATTCCGCATATAAGTGATACATAGTATTTGTCTTTCTCTGACTTTTTCACCAAGTGCAATATTCTATAGGTCCATCCATGTACTCTTTACTCTGAACTTTTTTGTTCAATAATAGCTTTAGAAAAGCAGTGTCTGCTTTTGCTTTCAATCTTAAAAATGTTGAAAACAAGCTTTTATCTCATATAAATTCTAAAGTTTTATACATTCATTTAAAAAACTGTTAGTACTCTTTTTAAAGTTTGCATTGACAGCTGCATAAATTTCTGTCCGTTTAAATAGCCGTGCTTGAAAGTCACTTCGACTTTTGAAAGCTGCCAGATTGCCTTATCATTGTCTGAGAGATTAGGGATGCTTGTTTGGAAGGTTGTTTTATTTCTAAATAAAACTGAAGTTTTGTTGTTCCATTGTAATGTTTCATTTTAATCTGGTTGGTTTCTATCTGGATATAATTTATAGTAGGAACCAAACATAGTTCAGTGAAAAACCTTCCATTATAAATGGCTGACTGTCGTTTGCTGCCTTTAGGTGTCCTTGTCAGCTGCATTAGACTGCTGCGTTTGATAGACGGGGAAGAATTTTCTCTGGGCTATTTAGGTCTGTGTCGGAGCAGGAATTCTATTCCTTTCTTAATCATGAACCATCGACAAGAGGAAGAAGCCATTTTCCATACAAATATCCTCTCTTTTCTTCTCAAACCTCCAACACTTTCTTTTCCTTCCTTCCTCTCATCGTTGACTTGTTTTGCTGCAGGGACTGGAAAACGGAGGTGAGGTGTGGGGAAGGGGAATGGTATTCGATAAGCAGTAAATGCTCTGCTGCAATGACGCAGACCCCCTTCAGCCACAATTTCTCTGCGTTTCTTTGTAGCCAGACTCTCTAACAAGGGTTGTCTGCCCACCTGCTCCATGTTCTCATATTCTCCTCTTCCACCAGTGTCGCTGGGGCTCTAGCCACTTCAGTAACTGAAACGTGTGTCAGATCAACAGGTGACCTCGGCACTAAATGCAGTGTTCATCCTCAGTCTTCATCTCAGTCGACCTTTTGGCAGTTCTGACACCACGGGTCACTTTCTCTTTGATAGACTTTAATCACGTTAACAGGTAGTATCACACTCCCCAGGGGTTGCTCCAGGTTGGACCACTGCTGTTATAGTGGCTCCACCTTATCTTCACGTCCCTTCATGCTTCTTTTCTCATCCCAGTTGACCCTGTCTAGCCCCACAGCTTCAATGCCATCCGCATGCTGGCGGCTTCCAGTCTGCATCTCTTGTCTTCATGTCTCTCCTGAGCCCTGGACTTGTATATCCAACCTCCTCCTGGACATCTGCCCTAAAATTCTGCTAGGAGCCCACACTTACCACTTCTGAAACAGAGCTCTCAGTTCCCCTCCAGTCTTCTCCAAGTCAGGAAATAAGACTCGCAGGCATCCCTGACTCAGTTCGTTCTTTCACAGCCACATCCTTCCTATCAGAATGTCCCGCTGATTTTGTCTTTAAAGTACATCCCACATCAGACGGCTTCTCGTCACTTCTGCCATGACCACAAGGTTTAAAGCACCCTCAGCTCTCAGCTGGACTCTACTGCGGCTCTCACCTGGTCTCCTTTCCACACTTCTTCTCTCTAAACTCTGTTGTCCACATCTTCTGCTCAACACCTCTCAGTGGCTACTCACCACTATTAGGACAGAAGGGAAACTCCCTCACTTTGCCCTCAAGGTGCAATGTGATCTGGCCCCTCACTTCTCCAACTTGTCTCCTGCTCCTTCCCCTAGTCACACAGATACAGCGTGGAGCTTTAGGCTGAGCTTGTTCTGGATTTCTCCTCCAGATCTCATGTCATCCAGTGACCAACTGGTTCCTGCCCAAATGTTAGCATCCCGTCTCACTTTCTATGCTTGGACTCCACCTTTTCTCTCCACACTACTTTGCACTTCCTAGGATTTATGAATATTATTATTTTTGTATTACATTAATTTATTATTCATTATTTACATTAATTTTTTCACTACTCCGTTTTTCTTAGTTTCTGCTTTATAACAAAGTGAATCAGCTATACACGTACGTATATGCCCATATCTCCTCCCTCTTGCATCTCCCTCCCACCCTCCCTATCCCACTCCTCTACATGGTCAAAAAGCACCGAGCTGATCTCCCTGTGCTATGCAGCTGCTTCCCACTAGCTATTTTATACTTGGTAGTATATATAAGTCCATGCCACTCTCTCACTTCATCCCAGCTTACCCTTCCCCCTCCCCATGTCCTCAAGTCCATTCCCAACGTCTGAGTCTTTATTCCTGTCCTGCCCCTAGCTGCTTCAGAACCTTTTTTTTTTTTTTTACATCCATATATATGTGTTAGCATACGGTATTTGTTTTTCTCTTTCTGACTTCACTCTGTATCACAGACTCTAGGTTCATCCACCTCACTACAAATAACTCAATTTTGTTTCTTTTTATGGCTGAATAATATTCCATTGTATATATGTGCCACATCTCCTTTAACCATTCATCTGTCAATGGATATGTAGGTTGCTTCCATGTCCTGGCTATTGTAAATAGAGCTGCAATGAATATTGTGGTACATGATTCTGTTTGAATTATGGTTTTCTCAGGGTATATTGCCAGTAGTGGGATTGCTGGGTCGTATGGTAGTTCTATTTTTAGTTTTTGAAGGAACCTCCATACTGTTCTCCATAGTGGCTGTATCAATTTACATTCCCACCAACAGTGCAAGAGGGTTCCCTTTTCTCCATACCCTCTCCAGGGTTTATTGTTTGTGGATATTTTGATGATGGCTATTCTGACTGGTGTGAGGTGATACCTCATTGTAGGGTTTTTTTTTTTTTTTTTTGCGGTATGCGGGCCTCTCACTGTTGTGGCCTCTCCCGTTGTGGAGCACAGGCTCCGGACGCGCAGGCTCAGCAGCCATGGCTCATGGGCCTAGCTGCTCCATGACATGTGTGATCTTCCCAGACTGGGGCATGAACCCGTGTCCCCTGCATCAGCAGGCGGACACTCAACCACTGCGCCACCAGGGAAGCCCTTGACTTTATTTTTGTGTATGGTGTTAGGGAGTGTTCTAATTTCATTCTTCTACATGTAGCTATCCAATTTTCCCAGCACCACTTATGGAAGAGGCTGTCTTTTCTCCATTGTACATTCTTGCCTCCTTTATCAAAGATAAGGTGACTGTATGTGCATGGGTTTATCTCTGGGCTTTCTATCCTGTTCTCTTCATCTATATTTCTGTTTTTGTGCCAGTACCATACTGTCTTGATTACTGTAGCTTTGTAGTGTAGTCTGAAGTCAGGGAGCCTGATTCCTCCAGCTCCATTTTTCTTTCTCAAGATTGCTTTGGCTATTCGGGGTCTTTTGTGTTTCCATACAAACTGTGAAATTTTTTGTTCTAGTTCTGTGATAAATGCCATTGGTAGTTTGATAGGGATTGCATTGAATCTGTAGATTGCTTTGGGTGGTATAGTCATTTTCACAATGTTGATTCTTCCAATCCAAGAACATGGTATATTTCACCATCTGTTTGTATCACATTTAATTTCTTTCATCAGTGTCTTATAGTTTTCTGCATACAGGTCTTTTGTTTCCTTAGGTAGGTTTATTCCTAGGTATTTTATTCTTTTTGTTACAATGGTAAATGGGAATGTTTCTTTAATTTCTCTTTCAGATTTTTCATCACTATTGTATAGGAATGCAAGAGATTTCTGTGCATTAATTTTGTATCCTGCTACTTTACCAAATTCATTGATTAGCTCTAGTAGTTTTCTGGTAGCCTCTTTAGGATTCTCTATGTATAGTATCAGGTCATCTACAAACAGTGACAGCTTTACTTCTTCTTTTCCAATTTGGATTCCTTTTATTTCTTTTTCTTTTCTGATTGCTGTGGGTAAACTTCCAAACTATGTTGAATAATAGTGGTGAGAGTGGGCAACCTTGTCTTGTTCCTGATCTTAGTGGAAGTGGTTTCAGTTTTTCACCATTGAGCATGGTTTTGGCTGTGAGTTTGTCATATATGGGCTTTATTATGTTGAGGTCAGTTCCCTCTATGACTACTTTCTGGAGGGTTTTTATCATAAATGGGTGCTGAATTTTGTTGGAAGCTTTTTCTGCGTCTATTGAGATGATCATATGGTTTTTCTCCTTCAGTTTGTTAATATGGTTTATCACATTGATTGATTTGTGTATATTGGAGAATCCTTGCATTCCTGGGGTAAACCCCACTTGGTCATGGTGTATGACGCTTTTAATGTGCTGTTGGATTCTGTTTGCTAGTATTTTGCTGAGGGGTTTTGCATCTGTGTTCATCACTGTTATTAGCCTGTAGTTTTCTTTCTTTGTGACATATTTGTCTGGTTTTGGTATCAGGGTGATGGTGGCTTCATAAAATGAGTTTGGGAGTGTTCCTCCCTCTGCTATATTTTGGAAGAGTTTGAGAAGGATAGGTGTTAGGTCTTGTCTAAATGTTTGATAGAATTTGCCTGTGAAGTCATCTGGTCCTGGGCTTTTTGTTTGTTGGAATATTTTTAATCACAGTCTCAATTTCAGTGCTTGTGATTGGTCTGTTTATATTTTCTATTTCTTTCTGGTTCAGTCTCGGAAGGCTGTGCTTTTGAAAGAATTTGTCCATTTCTTCCAGGTTGTCCATTTTATTGGCATAGAGTTGCTTATAGTAATCTCTCATGATCCTTTGTATTTCTACAGTGTCAGTTGTTACTTCTCCTTTTTCATTTCTTGTTCTACTGATGTGAGTCTTCTCCCTTTTTTTCTTGATGAGTCTGGCTAATGGTTTATCAATTTTGTTTATCTTCTCAAGAACCAGCTTTTAATTTTATTGATCTTTGCTATCATTTCCTTTATTTCTTTTTCATTTATTTCTGATCTGATCTTTATGATTTCTTTCCTTCTGACTTTAGGGTTTTTTTTTGTTCTTCTTTCTCTAATTGCTTTAGGTGTAAGTTTAAGTTGTTTATTTGAGATGTTTCTTGAGGTAAGATAGTATTGCTATAAACTTCCCTCCTAGAAGTGCTTTTGCTGCATTGCATAGGTTTTGCGTCATCATGTTTTCATTGTCATTTGTTTCTAGGTATTTTCTGAATTCCTCTTTGATTTCTTCAGTGATCTCTTGATTATTTAGTAGTGTATTGTTTAGCCTCCATGTGTTTGTATTTTTTGTAGACTTTTCTTTCTGTAATTGATCTCTAGTCTCATAGCATTGTGGTTGGAAAAGATAGTTGATACCATTTCAATTTCCTTAAATTTACCAAGACTTGATTTGTGACCCAAGATATGATCTGTCCTGGGCAATGTTCCATGAGCACTTGAAGAAAAAGTGTATTCTGTTGTTTTTGGATGGAATGTCCTATAAATATCAATTAAGTCCATCTTGTTTAATGTATCATTTAAAGCTTATGTTTCCTTATTTATTTTCATTTTGGATGATCTGTCCATTGGTGAAAGTGGGGTGTTAAAGTCCCCTACTATTATTGTGTTACTGTCAATTTCCCCTTTTATGGCTGTTTGCATTTGCCTTATGTATTGAGGTGCTCCTATGTTGGGTGTATAAATATTTACAATTGTTATATCTTCTTCTTGGATTCATCCCTTGATCATTATGTAGTGTCCTTCTTTGTCTCTTGTAACGTTCTTTAATTTAAAGCCTATTTTGTCTTACATGAGAATTACTACTCCAGCTTTCCTTTGATTTCCATTTGCATGGAATATCTTTTTCCATCCTCTCACTTTCAGTCTGTACATGTCCCTAGATCTGAAGTGAGTCTCTTTTAGACAGCATATGTACGGGTCTTGTTTTTGTATCCATTCAGCCAGTCTGTGTCTTTTGGTGGGAGCATTTAATCCATTTACATTTAAGGTAATTATCAATATGTATGTTCCTATTCCCATTTTCTTAATTGTTTTAGGTTTGTTATTGTAGGTCTTTTCCTTCTCTTGTGTTTCCTGCCTAGAGAAGTTCCTTTAGCATTTGTTCTAAAGTTGGTTTGGTGGTGCTGAACTCTCTCAGCTTTTGCTTGTCTGTAAAGGTTTTAATTTCTGTGTTGAATCTGAATGAGATCACTGCTGGGTAGAGTAATCTTGGTTGTAGATTTTTCCCTTTCATCACTTCAAATTTGTCCTGCCACTCCCTTCTCACTTGCAGAGTTTCTGCTGATAGATCAGCTGTTAACCTTATGGGGATTCCCTTGTATGTTTTTTGTTGTTTTTCCCTGCTGCTTTTAATATTTTTTCCTTGTATTTAATTTTTGATAGTTTGATTAATATGTGTCTTGGCGTGTTTTTCCTTGGATTTACCCTTTATGGGAGTCTGCACTTCCTGGACTTGATTGACTACTTCCTTTCCCATATTAGGGAAGTTTTCAACTATAAACTCTTCAAATATATTCTCAGTCTCTTTCTTTTTCTCTTCTTCCGGGACCCCTATAATTTGAATGTTGGTGTGTTTAATGTTGTCCCAGAGGTCTCTGAGACTGTCCTCAATTCTTTGCATTTTTTTTTTCTTTATTCTGCTCTGCAGTAGTTATTTCCACTATTTTATCTTCCAGGTCACTTATCCATCCTTCTGCCTTAGTTATTTTGCTGTTGATTCTTTCTAGAAAATTTTTAATTTCATTTATTGTGTTTTTCATCATTGTTTGTTTAGTTTTTCTAGATCCTTGTTAAACATTTCTTGTGTTTTGTCCATTCTGTTTCCAAGGTTTTGGATCATCTTTACTATCATTACTCTGAATTCTTTTCCAGATGGACTGCCTATTTCCTCTTCCTTTGTTTGGTCTGGTGGGTTTTTACCTTGTTTCTTCATCTGCTGTGTGTTTCTCTGTCTTCATTTTGCTTAACTTACTGTGCTTGGGGTCTCCTGTTCGCAGGCTGCAGGTTCGTAGTTCCTGTTATTTTTGGTTTCTGCCCCCAGTGGGTGTGGTTGGTTCAGTGTGTTGTGTAGGCTTCTTGGTGGAGAGGTGCCTGTGTTCTGGTGGATGAGGCTGGATCTTGTCTTTCTGGTGGGCAGGTCCACATCTGGTGGTGGTTTTGGGGTGTCTGTGACCTTATGATTTTAGGCAGCATCTCTGCTGATGCTTGTGGTTGTGTTCCTGTCTTGCTAGTTGTTTGGCATAGGGTGTCCAGCACTGTAGCTTGCTGGTCCTTGAGTGGAGCTGAGTCTTAGCATTGAAATGGAGGAAATCTCTGGGAGAGCTTTCGCCATTTGATATTACGTGGAGCCGGGAGATCTCTCGTGGAGCAGTGTCCTGAACTTGGCTCTCCCACCTCAGAGGCACAGGCCTGACACCCGGCTGGAGCACCAAGACCCTGTCAGCCACACGGTGTTCAGAGGCCTGAGCAGTGGGAGCTGCAGCCCTGACTCCAGCAGAGGCCTGAGGCCCAGTTGGTCCTCAGCAGGGAGTGGCAGGATGGGCACTGGGGGCTCCTGAGCACCCTCCGTGGCCTCAGGTTGAGGAGCAGTAACCCCTGGAGCTGGCGCAGTCCATTCACCATGAAATTCCTCCTCATTTGTGGCCCTTTCGGCAACCCCTGCCCTTCCTTTTCAATTTCTTCAGGATCTGTCCACCTTAATTTTTGAAGGATAATTTTACTTTGTTGATAGTTTATTTTTCCTGCAGCACTTTGAATATGTCATTCCTCTGCCTTCTAGCCTCTATTGTCTCTGATGAGAAGTCAGCCATTAATCATATTGTTGTTACCTGTTGTGTCATGAGTCGTTTTTCTCTTGCTGCTTTTAAAATTTTCTCTCTTGCTTTCAGTGGTTTGACCATGATGTGTCTGGGTGTGTATCTCTTTGTGTTTATTTTTTGGTTTCCTTGAAACTTTTGCATCTATATAATAATTTTTTTAAAAAAACTGGGGAATTTCCAACTGTTATTTCTTTAAACAATTTCTTCTTTTTTTTTCTTGTCATTCTAGGACTACTATTACACATATATTAGTACGTTTGAATTTTTCCTGTAGTTCTCCAACACTTTGTTCAATTTTATTCAGACTTTTCAACTTTTCAACTGTTTTTTAGATGGGACAGTTTCTTTTGACATATCTGTGTGAGTGTAAAGTTACCAAGTAAATTTGACAGTGGAGATGATATCTTTTTCTTTTATTTTCTTCTCATCTGGCCTCAATTTCTTAATCTAAAGAACACTGGCAAAACCCTGTGAATTTCTGAATAGGAGATAAATATAGATAGCAGAGACACCTCCACCCTGAAAAAACCCTGAAAACCAGAGTGAAGGGAGTAGTGTGGCTAATCAGTTTAGCTTTGGATCAGAATTTGCCTACTCCATCAGAAAAACCAGAGCCCCACAGTTAACATGACCCATTTTCTTGAGATGGTAATTAGTGATCATTTATTCTTTTTAAAGTAAATTTTATATGTGTGCGTGTTTGGTTCAGGAGGGAATGATAATCTCATTTCCCATATGAGGTGGCTGATCAGAGTGTTCCTTCCAAAAACAAAGAACAATTGCCCTGGAAGGAATTCTTGCTAATGCAATTTTTTTTTTTTTTTGGACACATTACTTACCTTCTCTTGTGACTCAGTTTCCTGTAATCTGTAAATGGGGATAATAGATTATCATGACTAAATAAGTTAATATATGTAAATATTTTAGGAAAGTGTCTGGCACATAGCAAGCATTATGTGTTAGCCATTATTATGATCATTTAATAACATTTCTATGGTATTTAGAACCTCAGAGATGTACTAGAACACCAGATGAAATGGCACCCCAGGTCATTTCTCAATGGAGCCCTGGGCCAACTTCATTTCTCTAGAACTTGTGTCGCCCATGGTGGAAGGAGTTTTCCAATGATAAGTGCTTTGAAGAATCACTGGGACAATATTTATCAGGTGTGAAATTCAGTTGCCCTTTAATGGTGTTTTTACCTGGTGATAGTATCAGTCAGTGATTAAGGCCACATTTCATTTTGGTTACTTTTGAAAGAGAATAGTCACGTCAATCATACGACAGCTTTGTTGTGGTTGTTGTAAACATTGCCTTCATCTTTCAGATCCTGATTTTTAAATGCACCTGTGTGATGCAGTACCAACACTAATGGATTCTGAGTTCTTAACAGCTATTTCCACTCAAGTACCCCTTTCCCTACTTCCAACAATTGAATTTAAGCAGAACTGAATTGAGTCATCTCCAGTGTCCTGGTTCTGTTATAGCTAGCGTTAAAACAAACAAAAACGTTTGACAAAAGGACCCTGGACCATTATGACACATTTTTTGAACAATCGTTAGGAAATATAAATCACCTTGTTGAAACCAATATCTTTAAAACACTTTGCTTTAAAAACACTGAATTTATTAATCTTTTTGTAAAATTTGCATATATATATAGAAGAAAACCAGTATAAATTCCCTTAACTAGGATGCCCTAAATAACTCTAATTAGAGCAGTTGAAGTGGGTTTTACTACAATTCAGGTTTCCACAGAGGGCTTAATCAACCTTCATGCATAATGAACACCCAGTAATGTTAAAGTGTAATCTATATGTGAAAAGGGCGTGAGAAAGAAACTATCCCCAGAGGTAAGACTGGGTCTTCAATGATTCAGATGGTTCAGAGCTAACAGAGATCTATTTCAGAAGTTCTGTTACACTTGTTGACTAAAAAAAATATATTTGACAACCTAAAATTTGAGAGGTACATTTTATTTGGCAGAAATTTTTAAGACTTCAAGCCCAGGAGGTAGCATCTCAAGTAACCCTGAGAGAACTGCTTCTAGGAGGCGAGGCGGGGAGTCAGGATATATAGGAGTTTTGCAACAGATGGCAGGTAGTCTGAATGTCAAAAGATTATTGTTAAAGAAAACCAGATATCTCAAGTTAAGGAATTTAGTGCTTTTCTATGTATGGGAAGATGCATGAGTCTGGGCTCACTGAAATCATTCTTTTGATACGCACCTCAGCTATCTGAGGCCAGTATCCTCATATCCTGAGTTTCCTCAGGGCTCACCGTGGGGAGTGGCTGCAATCTGATGGCTGCTAGATGTCAGGTATTCTTTTCCTTCCTTAGTTCCCTCAGGGCTCACCAGCTCACTGCTGGCAGTGGCTGCAATAGCTGATGACTGTGATATCCTTTGTTTACTGATATGACAGGCAGTCTTCCATTTCTCACACTGAATGTAAATTCTGATATTATTTTAGTACATTCAATACATTCTTCTATTCTGCAACACCATTTCTGAAAGTGAGGTGAGTGATTCCTTTAGTTGAGTTATGGAACTTTCTAATGCTCGAAGGTCGATGTCTACAGCCTGTCTTAAACTTGCATAATACTGGGGTTGTTGTATGAGGGCTGTGGTTCCTGTTCCTATCCCGGCAGATATTCCTAGTCCTAGAAGGACAGCCAATGTGAGGGTTACAGGCTCTCTCTTCCTTCTCGTTTTTCCCTCGTATTCATCTAAGAAGGACGAATCTGAATGATAGATAAGTCTAGGAACTAATTGCACTAGCACACAAAAATCAGCTGAATTGTTGAGAACCTCTAGAGAGACACAAGGGGTTAGCCCCGTGTTACATGCCCACCATCCATCTTGGGGAGGTACAAGATATCCCGAGCCTGAAGGGAGGCTGAAATCATGACAAAGGTGTCGATGGGACTGGGGAGGTGTTCCTATACAAGTACCATTTCCAGAAACCGAAGACAGAGTTAATTTACTGTTCCCTTTCTGTTTCCATCGACAATGGTCCGGGGAGCTGACATTAGTATAATTAGAACTATATCCTATAGCATCATAATAAGGGGGAGGGGCAGCATAACAGAGCCAACATGATTTTGTAGCCTCCGGGTTTGTAGCATTAAGGACCGTAAAGGCTGCCTGCACCAAAGAAAGCATCCTATCCTGAGGAGTCCCAGGCTTAACTGTGGGTTCTTTGGATCCAGAGGTTTCATTAGTCTCATTCTTTGTTGACGTAGTTGGAGGGGCCGGGGGAAGCAAAGGGGGGCCAAGTACGGGATTTGGGCCTATTGATATAGGAGCAGGAGTCTCAATCTTTAGCTTAAGGGTCATTAATATTCCCAAATCATATCCATTCTTGTAAAATCTAATGCCCCATGAGTGGCCATTTACCCATTTTTTATCTCTTTTTCCAGGATTACTAAAGGAAATTTTGAGGGGGTGGCACCATCCTGAACATTCGGCGGCGACGGGTCGGGGACCCCTATAAGAAGTATGAGTGTAGTTGGCTGTTACTGTAATAAAATCCCAAGTTGAGGTGGGTCTCCAATAAGTATCTCCTGTGGTTTCACATCCCCAGTTTTGGCAATATAAATTTTCAGTTCCCCCACATTTATAATTCAGGGATCGGGGGCGATGGAACCCAGGGCATACATAGAAGGAGAGGGTTCTGAGCCAACTTCTTCGGACCTGGTTTTTACAACCCTCTCCGGAGTAATCAGCTTTAGTTAGAAGTTGGGACGGAGCATTATGCTGATCATAATAACTCTCTAGATCCCAATAGGGAGCTCCTATGGCCAGTTTACAGACATCAGGAAAAAGGTCTGGCCACCAGGTCCAGGGAGGGGCAGTATGGCTAATGGACCAGGTTATATCTCCAGTTTGAGAAATTACCTGCCAAGTTAGACGTTGGGGCAGGTGAGGGCTAAAATCACTTACAGTCAGTAAAGGCAGTAAAACCAAAATTATAAGTCTTAGGTTCGTAGAAGCTTGAGTTTGAGCGGGTTGTCGGTTCTTTGGGCCTGCCATCCTGATGATGCCGCCGCTGGTGCAGCTTTCACGTGTGAAGCATGGATCCAGGCAGCGATGCCGTCCACTTTTATGGCCGTTGGGGTGGTTAGGAGGACGGTGTATGGTCCTTTCCATCGAGGTTCCAACGTCTGGGTTCGATGCTGACGGACGTATACGGAGTCTCCGACTTGGAAAGGATGAGTTTCTCCCAGTGTTCCCGGTTGGTAGGCCTCGGCGAGTTGGGACCATATCTCCTTTTGGACCAGTTGGAGTCCCAATAGCCTAGCATACAAGTCAGTGTTATTTTGACAGTCTGGTTTTATTTCTTCTCCTAAGGTGAGAAGGGGAGGTGGGGCCCCGTATAGCACCTCAAAAGGAGTAAGATGGTACCGGGAAGGTGTATTCCTAACCCGGAACAGGGCTAAAGGAAGGAGCACCGTCCAATCTGTACCGCCAGTCTCCAAGGACAATTTGGTTAGGGTCTCTTTTAGAGTTCTATTCATTCTTTCTACCTGACCTGAACTCTGGGGTCTATATGCACAATGTAATTTCCAATCAGTCCCCAAATATCTGGCCACATCCTGACTTACCTGGGCGACGAAGGCTGGACCATTATCAGACCCTATTACCTTTGGTACTCCAAATCGAGGAAAAATTTCTTCTAAAATCTTCTTGGCTACTACAGCAGCTGTTTCTTTCTTTGTTGGGAAAGCCTCTATCCATCCTGAAAAGTGTCTACAAAAACTAAAAGGTATTTATTACCGTACCTTCCAGGACGCACTTCGGTAAAGTCCACCTCCCAGTAAGTTCCTGGGCGGTCCCCCCTGAGTCTCCTTCCAGTTTCAAGTTTCCCTTTGTGAGCATTTACCTGTTGACATGGGACGCATTCCTGCACAATTTGTTCAGCTAATTTTGTCATTCCAGGGGTTTCGTACCCAGCTTTTTGTAACAAGGCTACCATCTTTTTAGTCCCCAAATGTGTCCATCTGTGCATCTGTTGTAACATGGATTCTGCTTGCTGAGGGGACAAAGTTCCTTTTGTTGTGGCCGGGATGATTTCTTCGTCGCGGCCTGGTTTTTCAGGAACTTTATCTGACAGTCCTAGAATGACTTCTCCCGATGCTATTTCTCGGGCCACTTGGTCAGCCATATTATTTCCCCTAATTATTGGGGTATTTCCTTTTTGATGTCCAGGGCAGTGGATGATACTGACTTTAGTAGGAAGCATAAGTGCAGTCAACAAAGCCATGATTTCGTCTTTGTTTTTAATTTCTTTGCCACCTGAAGTTAGTAGCCCTCTCTGTTGGTAAATGGCACCGTGGATATGAGCGGTAGCAAACGCATATCTACTGTCTGTGTAGATGTTTACTTTTTTATTCTCTGCCATCTCTAATGCCCTCGTCAGGGCAATTAATTCAGCTCGTTGGGCTGAGGTCCCTTGTGGCAGCGCCGCTGCCCATATGACTTGTTTTCCGTCTACCACGGCTGCCCCAGTTCAACGCTTACCTTCCTCCAGGAAACTGCTCCCATCCGTGAACCAGGTGAAATCAGCATCAGGGAGGGGCAGGTCCATCAGATCTGGCCTACTGCCGTGTGCTGCGGCCAGTACTTCCTGACAATCATGTATGATGGTGGAGCCTTCCAAGTCAGGATCAGGTAGCAAGGTGGCTGGATTGAGTCCTGTGGCTGGAGCAAACTTGATGCGATCCGAGTTTAGCAACAGGGTTTGGTAATGGGTCATCCTGGCATTAGTTAGCCACCTATCCGGTGGTTGACGGACTACATTTTCCAGGGCATGAGGAGCTGTTATCGTTAGATTTTGTCCTAAAGTTAGTTTGTCAGCATCTTTGACTAGAACAGCCACTGCAGCGATTATCTTTAAACAGGTGGGCCATCCTGATGCCCCAGGGTCCAATTTTTTTGACAAATAAGCAACTGGGCGATTCCAGGGACCCAATTTCTGAGTCAATACTCCTTTTGCAATGCCCTTATTTTCGGCCACATATAAATGAAAAGGTTTGGTTACATCTGGCAGTCCTAGGGCTGGAGCTGAAAGTAAAGCTCGTTTGATTTGGTCAAAAGCCCGTTGTTCCTTATCGCCCCAAACGAAAGGAGTGCTGTTTTTGGTTAGGGGGTACAATGGGGCTGCCAGCTCAGCAAACCCTGGAATCCATAGCCTACAGAATCCGGCCGTCCCCAAAAATTCTCTAACCTGCCTGGCGTTTTTGGGAGCCGGAATTTGGGCCACCGTATCCTTTCTGCTCTCCGTGAGCCATCTTTGCCCCCCTTTTAATAGATACCCCAGGTAACTGACCTGTTGTTGGCATATTTGTGCTTTCTTGGCTGAGGCTCTATATCCCAGGGTTCCAAGTTCCGTTAACAGTTTTTCAGTACCCTTGATACAATCTTCTTGGGTCTCAGCAGCTAATAAAATATCATCAACGTATTGGAGTAATGTTACCTGGGGATTTGATTCTCTATATAATGCCAAATCCTGATGGAGGGCTTCATCAAAGATGGTCGGGGAGTTCTTAAATCCCTGAGGTAGCCGTGTCCATGTCAGCTGACCAGACATTCCCGATGTTGGATCTTTCCATTCGAAGGCAAAGTAGGGTTGGCTCAGGGGAGAGAGTCTTAAACAAAAAAAAGCATCTTTAAGGTCCAAAACAGTATACCACGTATGTTGAGGTGGAAGAGTGCTCAGGAGGTTGTAAGGGTTTGGAACTGTGGGGTGGAGGTCTGCCACCCGTTTGTTTACCTCTCGTAGATCCTGCACCGGCCGATAATCATTTGTTCCTGGTTTCTTTACCGGCAGGAGAGGGGTGTTCCATGCTGATTGACATCTTATTAAGATGCCCAAGTCTAGTAGCCTCTGTATATGGGGACGGATACTGTCTTTGGCTTCTCTACTCATGGGGTATTGATGGACCGTTATTGGGGTGGCAGTTGCCTTGAGTTCCACTAGCACCGGGGGCCGATTTTTGGCCATCCCCATTCCGGCAGTTTCTGCGCAGGCTTGAGGGAACCGAGTTACCCAATCTGTAACATTAACTCGTGAGGATGAAGGCTGCTCGTATAATTTATATTCATCTTCTAATTTCATTGTCAATATTTGAAGTAACCTTCCTTTATTATCAGTTATGGTGGGACCTTCTGGCTGAAAGTGGATTTGAGCCCCTACTTTGGAGAGTAAATCTCTTCCCAGCAAAGGATAGGGGCATTCCGGAATAATCAAAAATGAATGGGTTACTCGTCCAATCCCAAGATCTACTGTCCTTCGTGTGGTCCATGAATATTGTTTATTCCCAGTGGCTCCTTGTACCCATGACCTTTTAGCTGAGATAGGACCTTTTGAGTGGAGAAGGACGGAGTGCTGGGCTCCGGTATCTACCAAAAATTGAACAGGTTCCCCCTCCACTTTAAGAGTTACCCGGGGCTCGGGGAGAGGGTTCGAGCCCTGACTTTCCTAGTCTTCTTCTTCCAAGGTTAAGATTTTGTTTCTGGTTGGCCTTCCTCCATTCTTTTTCTTAGGGCATTCTCTCGCCCAATGTCCTTTTTCTTTACAGTAGGCACATTGGTCCTTGTCTAATGGTCGCCTTCTGTCTGCCGTTCGCCCTTCCTGCCCATTTCTATCCCCTATATTTCTTCCTCCAACCACAGTGGCCAGTATCTTACTTAAATTCCTCTCTTGTCTCTTATCTCGTCTTCTTTCACGGGCTGCCTGCTCTTTCTGCTTTCTTTCTTCCTTCTCTTCCTCTGTTTCTCTTTTGTTATATACTTTATCTGCCTCTTTTACTAACTCCTGAAGCAAAAATCCCTGCAAGCCATCTAGCCTCTGTAATTTCTTCCTAATATCAGGGGCCGCTTGATCAATGAAAGCCATTGCTACAGTAGCCCTATGTTCCTCCGAAGTTGGATCATAAGGGGTAAAGCGTCTAAAGGCTTCCATTAAACGTTCCAGGAACACAGTTGGCGATTCCTGGGGCCCCTGAGTTACTTCCCTTACCTTAGCCAAATTAGTGGGCCGTCTGGCCGCTCCATGGAGACCCGCCACCAGAGCCTGGCGATACATTTTCAGGCGCTCCCTACCTTCCGGGGCATTGAAATCCCAGTTTGGCCTGACGAGTGGGAAACCAACATCAATCTCATTAGGCAGCTGGGTAGGTTGCCCATTGGCGCCTAATACATTTTTTCTGGCTTCTAAAAGAACCCGTTGCCTCTCCTCAGTCGTTAGGAGAGTCTGAAGCAGCTGCTGACAATCATCCCATGTGGGCTGGTGGGAGAAAACAAGAGATTCTATTAAAGCGGTAAGGGCCTGTGGATTTTCGGAAAAAGTTGGGTTATGCATTTTCCAATTATAAAGATCTGCAGAGGAAAAGGGCCAATATTGGAGAGGTCTATTCCCTTGGCCGTCGGGGGGGCCATACTCTCTAAGAGGTAGGGCAGTGGAGTCCGGGGAGATAGCCCTCCGGCTCCTAGTGCCCGCTGAGGGACCCCTTTCTTCTTCCATCATGGATGGTTCCCTTTGTGCCGAGGGCAGTGGAGCTGGGGGTCCTCTAGGTGGTAGGGGATTTGGGGCCGGAGGATAAGGGGGTGGGGAATCCAAAAGAAGCAAATTGGACTGCGGGTCAGGATAAATCGCCTTCGGTGGATCCGGGGCGTCAGGTAGCTTTTCCGTGTTGGGGTTTTTCTTTAAGGCTAATATCTCCGACGCTGCTGATGTGTGCGCGGACGTACCTGTTGAGGAAACAAAGGGCCGGACCCACGGAGGTGGGGAGAGAATTAAATCTTCCCAGACCAAGACATATGGTACTTGGTCTGGGTGTCCGTGGGGATCTATATTAAATATTTTAGACTTCAGCAGCTTAATCTTGTCTAATAAAAAGGATCCTTCGGGGGGCCATCCTATCTGAAATGTTGGCCATTCAGAGGCACACAAAGTCTGCCACTTTCCTTTCTTCACCTCTACCGAAAAATTATGGGCTCTGGCCCGAACTTCGGTCCAATGGCTTAGGGTAAGGGAAAGAGGAGTCGTCACAGTTTGTCCCATTGTCGTCCGTCAGAGAAGAAGAATAGACCACAATACAGAAACAGTTAAAACTCCATGAAACACATATACGCATGGGCCACCGCGAGCTCGCTTCAAAACCGAAACTTCTTCAGATGGCAGTTATCACCAAGGGAACTGCCGAAACCGAGTGAAGGGGAGACAGAGTTTGCCTCTCCTTCCAGATGAGCCACCAGGGCGTCCCCTAGGGCTCATGGACGCCGGCTATTAGCACGTCTGCCTAGCCAGAGGTCCGATACAGATTCCATAATAAGCCGATTCTTACGGCTTTCCTCCGATAATGGCCCACAAAGAACAAGGGACAAACAGACAATCAAGCTCGAGCTTACCTGGTACCTCCAACTCCCGAAGTTCTTGTGGTCCGGGGCGAGTGGAATCCCGGACGAGCCCCCAAATGTTAGACCTGCGCGGTCTCCTAGGAGTTTCGACTCGCCCAGGAAACAACAAGAGTCGGAAGTCGATGCAAAACGCAAGAGGTTTATTGAAGGCCGGTGCACCGGGGTTCCTTGGTCCTCACGCAGGAGGTCGAAGAAGGAACCCTTTTGGGCGCGAATATGTCACTTTTATAGGTTCCCACTTCCCCGTATGCAAATTATAGATTTGGTTGTGTTCTCCTGCTGATTGGTCCCGGCTTAGGCTCGGACCAGAGAGGGAACTTGTCCCCAGCTGCCTGATTGGTCTTTGACAGACACCTTTTTTACATTTTGTTATCTCCCTCCTTCTCCCCAGCTGCCTGATTGGTCTTTGACAGACACCTTTTTTACATTTTGTTATCTCCCTCCTTCTCGGAAGGGGGCCGGACATCCTGGAAATTCACCCATTGTCTAAGAAGCCCCTGTTGTCTGGAGAGTTCTTAATCATTAGCTGGAACAATGTCCCTCGAGTCCCACAGTTCCAACGGGTCTGGGATCTAAGTGCCTGTGGGCAGCATACTGTTAATTTCTCCCACCTGGTGGGGGTTTCAGTGTCTGCAAAACAGCTCAATGATATTGTGATGTGTATCCCTGGATGGGGAACCAGGACCTTGTCCCAAGGCTGCACTATTGTTTCTCTTGACTGTTCCTCCCTTGTCTCCGCATCCCCTCCCTTTCCTAATTAGCAACTGTTGGAACCTGCTCATTGGAACTCAGGGAAGGTCATGGAGGCCGAAATGAAGCATATTTCCAGTAATCAAGAAATGGGGAACACAGAAAGGCTTTTGTGCCCAGAAGCCCCATAGTGTCCTGCTCGGTATCATACAGAGTCTTAGGTAACTGAAAAGTTGGTCTTAATATTAATCCTGTGCAGAAAGGAATGAGAGGAATCAGTGTTGAATAGTGGGCATAGGTGGAATTTTTACAGTTTGCAGAGATGTCTTTATGACTGAAACCCACAACTGTGAAGGAAAAGATGTATTCTGACCATTTGAACAGTAATTATCAGTGATTTCTGTGACCTCTACCTGATTTTCCCATGTCTATTCAAACATGACTAAGAAGAAGGATCCTGGAAGTGCTATTTCCTGTGGTTTCAGGTGACTCACAATTTGTCTGTGAAGTTCACTGCCTGTGATTGGGACCTCTGACTTGGTTTACAAGTTGCTATCTCAGATCTCTTTTGTTGTGCTTAGTATTGCTCAGATGGGGATGTTGTACTTGATAGAACGTAAACCTGCTAAGGACTAAT
This sequence comes from Pseudorca crassidens, assembly GCF_039906515.1. Classification (NCBI taxonomy): domain Eukaryota; kingdom Metazoa; phylum Chordata; class Mammalia; order Artiodactyla; family Delphinidae; genus Pseudorca; species Pseudorca crassidens. The sequence continues at coordinate 43,717,459 of NC_090311.1, read as the reverse complement.
TTTGCTCTTTATTTATTTAAAAAAGTATTTCTTGAGTGTTATAATAAGTACAGGGGATAAAGTGGTTAACATGGGGCTGCCCTTGACCGCAAATAGCTCCCTAGTGGCTCTGGCTCGTTTGCTTTAAAGAGGGCTGCATCTTGGATATGCCTGTGTTGCCTTGCTTTCCATTCCTTACATCTACCATTGACCTTCCCCAAATAAATCCCTACATTACCATAGTATTTTGCTTCTTGTTATGATTCACAGTGCTCTTACTATTTACAGCCAATATTTATTGAGCTTTATTCCATGCAAGGCACTGTGTCAAGGTCCTTGGAGGGATCATCTCATTTAGTTCTTACAACAACAGGTACTATTATTTTTTCTATTCAGTAGGAAATGAAACAGAACTTTAAAGAGTCTAAGTACATTATTGCAGGTTATAAGCTGGTGGAGCTGAAACTACTGTTACAGTCCCACTCTAGAACTCAACACTTAGTTACTGTGACAAACTGTCTCCTACTCACTTTATTTTCTTTACTTACTCTAGTAATTCCTAACTAGGAGAGCTGGGTAAATGGGGGGTTGAATAGGGGAAATGTGTTAATTAGTCTTTTTGAATTATAAGAGGAAATTTCAAAATACACCTCTTAGATCTTCCTCCCCAGAGATTCTGATCTGCCCTTTGCTGGTAGGAGGGACCTGTAATTTGATCTGAAAAAAACTCCGGCAGTAATTTTGCTTCACCCTCTCTGAGAACCATCAGGGAACAGTTACATTTGCTGTATCCTAGACTGCATACTTCCTACTTCACTCTTCCAGCCATCTGATTTCCAGTTGGAGTCTTGGCTTTTTTTTGACTTTGATCATTCTTTGTTCTGGGTGTCTGACTCTGCTAACCCTACAGTAAATGGGAGCACTGTAGCACCCAGTTTGATCCCTATCTCCCCTGAGCTACTCCCAAAGAGGCTGCAGGCCTTCAGGTTGGGCTCCTTCTTGACTTCTTTCCGCCCATAGTGTAAAAAGTCTTTTTTCACTTTTAGTATTCCTTTTCTTGGGGCTTTTAAGTAAGTTTTAATAGGAGGTCAGTAATTGCAGCATAACAGATTTAAGGCAAATGGGTTGCAGACAAAAAGTCCTAGAAGATATATGACCAGAAGTTAATTCCCAATTTGCTGTTTTCAAGTGACCTTTGATCCATGTGGACATTTGATGGGAAAATAGTAAAAAAGAATTATCCGCTGACTTTGAAAATTGTGTAGTTTTCTGGAATTATTTAAGTAAACCCAGCAAGCATTTATTCAGTTCTTAATACATAGGGTACTTTTATAGGCTTTACAGATGATATCTGAGTGAGATGTATAAACACTGCTCTTAAGAAGCCTAGAAGGAAGAACACAAATGCAGCTAACAATGTTGAAAAGCATGAGACCTGTGGCAGAGGTTTAAAGCCATGCCTGTGGAATCCTTGGAGGCTGTTAACTTTTTTGGTTGTAGGTATCTTGGGATTCAAAGCACGAGCACCACATGCATTACACCTAAGCCTCATGGGAAAAGTCATTGTTAAGCTACAGGGAAGTGAGGTAGAGAGGAATTGGAATTGGAGAGAATAGCAGGAGGAGAGGCTAGAGAGGAAGGGAAGGGCCAGTACATGTAGACTGTTGCATACCATCTATGTTCAGTGTTATGTGTCTTTGGGTTCAAACCAAACAGTGTGTTTCATTCGTAGAGTTGGTGAATCTGATAGGAAGTAGCTCATTTTGATTTTCATTGATCTAGACTTACAGGCACTGGTGGACTCTTTTCTCCTAGCTATTCACAGGATTGACTCTGAATATGTTTCCCTGAGAGTGACCGAAATGCACAACCTCTTTTTATTTATTGTTCAGTGAGTCTGTGTGGCTCATACCATTCTATAATAGGGGCAAAATTGTCATCGAGAGAATCAGGACTATAGTTTTCATTAGTCTCACTTATATATTATGCACCAAAAAGGGAAAAGATAGATCCTACCATTAAAAATGATTGCCCTTACTGCTAATGACATGATCAACTTGTCGTAGTCTAAAAGCTAATTTTTGATAGCCAAGTCTGAGGTTCAGCAACACAAAGGTAATTATTATGCCTCTTACTTTCTTTAAAATTTACTGCCCCCACTAAATACACTACCACCATATAATTGTTTTCCTTACCTCCATCCCTTCCTCTCCTCTTCACTTGATCCCCTAACTTATATTCCATTATCTCAACCTAAAAAAATAGGGTAAATTGGCTAATCTTTTGTATGAAGTAAAAATCTTCTTCCTAAAATTCCCATCGTATTTCTTAAGGCTTGAGTTATCCCAATCTTGCCATATATTTATGCCCATTAGCTACATTTTCTCAAGGAGACCATTCATTACCCTTGAATAAAGACTGAAATTTAGGTTTTTCCTTCAAATGTCAGGAATTCAGGATTCTGTTTGTATCAGTGACTTTGAAATGATTGCAAGTACATAAAGTGCAATTTATTGCCACTTTAAAAAATATAAGCTGAGAAAAGGGGCATGAAGTTACTTATCCCACACTATACAATGAATTACATCTATCCATCCATCTATTCAACAGATGTTTATTGAAGTTCCTTTAGCTAGTTTCTTGGAATACAAAGGTGAACACCAATGATAGCTGATCTACTTTACGTATTGCCCATAACTTATAGTGTCATATTCACAAGAAAATAATTATACAGAATTTATCAGTAACCCTGCTTTCTTTAGAACTTTAGGAATTAGCTACTTAGGGGACAATGAGTTTATACTGGTTGATATTGGTTTCAACTACAAAAGCAACTCATAGATGAGAGAAATCTGTGTGGCCTCTGGTAATTAGGAAAGGATTGGCAGAGAAACTGGGACTATATAAGAGCCTTGAAAGATGATTAGTATTTAAATAAATGAAGGCAAATGGAAATGTCCGTCCAACTATGGGAAGGTTGAGAAATAAATTCTATTCTTCCAATGCCCAGGCTGTTTTCCACACGTGTGTATCTTTGGTTTCATTAGACTGACCATGAAGAGCAGGACTGGTTTGAAGCCAACAATTTTGGTTTTAGGATTCTTCCTTGTGGCCACATTGACAAATTATTCATTTAGCCTTTTATCAATACTTCTATCAATCAGGTGAACAAAAGATAGAGAAACTTACAGAAATCTTCTCATCTAAAGGGTGTCCTGCAGTGGGATCCATTTATCATTTTTATGTGAAGTGAGGCGATGCTCCTTGAAGACACTTTTTATTTGCTTTAGGTTTTTGCTTTATTTTTTTCTTGTTTACAGTAAACATTTAGTTTATAATAGTATATATTCATTAAGTATTCGGTAAATATTGAGGATACTGGGTAGAGGAAGAGGGTAGAGATTGTAATTTCCCATTGCCTCTTAGGAGGTAATTTTATGTAGGTTGAATGGAGTGGGCATGAGAAAACTATGAACCAGCAAAACCTGATTTTGTTGATTAACAAAAGGACACAGTGCTGAGAAATTTTGTTTTCTGAAATCATAGACTGTCAGAAACTTTGCTGTTTGAAGACCATATCAATAAGAATGGAATAGCTCACTTTGCATAAAGGATCTGAGTCACTTTGAGGCAACCTGAATTGCTAACCCATGTTCAGAGCTATATAGATAAGGAGTTTCTAAATAAAACCTGCTAAATTTATTTTAACTTTATAGTTTCCACGGAAACAGAGCCTTGAGTCCACTTTGCAGTCCAGACAGAATGTAAACCTTTTTAATACCAAGCCCTTGCTTTGCTTTGAGCCTATCAAAACTCCATTTCATTTAAATTTTACCTAAACTCCACCCTTTCCAGGAATCCTACAATAAATAATACTGCTTCTTCCTTTGTTTTGTGAGAGTCAACACACCGTTGCTTTGAAGTGTACTCCTTTGTTGTAGCAAGAAAATAAACCTATCTTTGTTAGAGTATAAATTTGTTCCTAAGATTGGCTTTATTAAATCTTAATACTTTAGATCATGATTTTAGGGAAAAAGGAGATTATTTTTCTCCACCTGCTGAATAGTATTTGTTTCAAAGGTTATTGATCTTCGCTCAGTAATCTGTTTCAAAAATACACACACTGCCTCTAATGGAGAAGGTTATTTGATGTAAACTAGAGGAACTTTGGGTGAATTGCTAAGAGTGTAGATTCTTGGTCATTACAATGCTTAGGGATGTAAAAAAAAAAAAAATTAGAAAATTTTCCACTGCCACTAAACAGAGATTTTGTCTCTTTTATTCAGTGGTGTATCCCGAGCACGTAACAATGTCGGTCATGTATTTTGTTCTCAGTATATATTTATTGAATGATACATTCACACAAAGGTTTGCTGTGAAGGGCTAGAGGGAATGAGAGAATCATACAATTTTAGTCTTAAAGAAATAAAATAGAGGCAATTGTATCACTTTGTTCCTACCTTTTATAACCTGAAACTGTATATGAGCCTTTACCCCATTCACACTGTCCTCATTTATTATGCCTTCTGGATTATAATAACTTAGTTACTTACACAATAAAATCAAATTCTCACCTTGCTATCAAAAGATCTGACTTAACGTTTTCATATTCATATCCTGTTACTTTCTCATTTGAACAAGAAACTGTTGGGTTGTTTTTGTTTTGATTTGTTTTTAAATTCCTACTTGTGGTGACAGTGATTGCTCCCCAGATATTCATGTGCTCCCCTGACACTTATGCCTCCTTTTGGGGCTGGATGACTAGTTTTGGTGGATGGACTTTGTGAACAAAGTGACATGGATCACTCCCAGGTTAAGGAAGTTAGAAGCTGTTGTACCACCTCCTCTCTCTTTCCCTAAATGATGAACTTGGAGACTGTGTATTGTAAATAGCAAAACTCCAAGATAGATGAGGGCAGCTTGCCTAAATCAGAATTTACATAAGGGACATGAGTGACAAAGAGTTATTGTACTAACGCATTGGAATTATTGTGTGTGTGTTATGAACTGTGCAAGATAAAATTTTTATATTCAAGCTGTTTCTCCAGTCTGGGTTGCCAGATTTCTACATCTCTATTAGAAGTTTTCCTATTTCTCAAGGTCCAAAAATAGTTCTACCAATTTTGAGCAGCCTGCCTAATCGCTCCAAATCAAAGGGGAAGATTGATCTGTTTTCCCTCTGATGACCCACTGAAAGTTAGTCTGCAAAATTTATTTAAAATTAACTGCTTATGGACTAGACAGGATGGCTTGGATTATAGTTTACCTCTTTCAGTATAGTTGTAATTATTCCTCTAGCTTCATTATGAGTTCCTGCATCTTTTACTACATCGTGATCCCCAAAGACCTAGGACAAAATGCTTACAGCCTCCTCCTAGTGATTAATTATAGGATAGATTTTTATCTTCTGAACATTCTAACAATGAATTTTTTATTGGAGATGTCCAACATGTTGAGGCATGTAGATATTTTTCTCAGATGATTTTTCAATAAAACTTGCGCCTTTCTAAAGCTTTTTTTTTTTTTGCGGTATGTGGGCCTCTCACTGTTGTGGCCTCTCCCGTTGCGGAGCACAGGCTCTGGACGCACAGGCTCAGCGGCCATGGCTCACGGGCCCAGCCGCTCCGCGGCATGTGGGATCTTCCCGGACCGGGACACGAATCCGTGTCCCCTGCATCAGCAGGCGGACTCTCAACCACTGCACCACCAGGGAAGCCCAATAATAAATATATTAATAGGGCTATTGTGAGGGTCTAATAGAAAATCAGACAAAGATACTCTATATATTGAAAGGAATTGTTCAAAGTCTAGCTGCCTCAGAGCTGTTTTTTTGGAAAGGAGTTAGCAGTATGAATCCACTAGAAAATATATTGATGCCCATAATTAGTTTCTATATTTTTCTACAGATGATGCTGATAGAGTCAAGGTGGGGGAAATCTTGCAACAGTTTGCAATAGTAAGTGACATAGAAGGTAACTGCATTGGGTGCGGATTAAGGAAAGTCCACAAATACAAAGTTTCTTTTATTCTCAATATATTTAACAATAATTAAAGGCTATAGAAATTGGGAATTCCACACACCTAAGTTCCTCTTCTCTTCACAACTTTGAGAAGAAATTCTTGCATACTTCTTGAGGTAATCTTATTGGTTAATATGATGGGGTAGAAAATAATGTGATCTATGCCATCTATGTAGTTAAAATTTGTGCCCATTTAGCATTGCAGCACATGAAAACTGCTGGATTGATTGTCCAAAGGTTTTGTGCATGTGATTGGAATTTTCTGACACAACATGGGATACATGACATATATTATGTTCTTTTCGGAGAACTCTGGGGCCATAGAGGCATGAAGGGCTGCTGTGGGTGAGACACTGTTCCTGGCAGCTGAAACTGTTGTCTAGCCAAAAGATGTTTCCTTCTTATTGGGTGAGTCCTACATATTATTGTGTCAAAGTGAGGATTCTAAGAAATCTGTGAAGTTCTAGAATTTGCCACTCTTGTCAAGTCCTGAAAGCTGTATGCTTTCCTACTAGTAAGTTCAAATTGAAGCCAATATCCAAATCCCTCAGAGATATGGAAATACTTGTTAACATAGAAACATTCAGACTTGACATATAAAACATTTCAACAGGGTATATAATATAAGGAGATGAGTCTTCGCAGCAACCTCCACTACCTCTGATTTCTTAAAGTTACCCATTTACTCTAAACTGTTAAGTCACTACGGCAGTTGTGCTGATTAACTGAGGCCGACTTGTGAACAAGTTGCTTTGCATGTAGACAGACTCACAGAGCATGCTCTAAGATAAGGCGCAGCAGGGATGGGTTCATCTTTACCCTGCAGACTAGAATAACAAACATGCCACTTAAAAGTAAGTTTTGTTATGAAGTAGAAAATTATGTAAGACTGTATTGATTCTTAAAATGACAAAGTGATTACAGTTCTATAAGCAATACTTTAATGTTGCTAATGAAATTTAAAATATTTGTAGATTATTTTCTTGAATAACACAAGGCAATAGAGCCAATTAGTAGTGATGCTACTAACAGGTGACACATACTGAACTCACACTATACGCCAGACTCTGTCCTGAGTGCTTTATGGGCTTTATCTATAATTGTAATATATGTTAAGACTTTGAGAAATTAGGTCATTTGCCTATGATGACTAATTCAGTAAGTGTTTTTCTAGAACTCACACTGGTCAAATTCCAAAGGCCACGCTCTTCGTGACTATACTGCATTACCTCCTTTGCATCACATGCTTTCTGCTTGGGTTCGTAAACAAAGTGATGTGTGGAGGAGTATAAAGCATTGAGGATATACTCACAAACACTGGGTGGTATTTGTAAATGTGGACAGGACTAGATGTGTTTCACATAGGGATGATGCTGTTAGAATAATGACTCAAAGCTGTGCTGCATTTTCCTCCATAGGTTCTCCCCCATGCCAGTGTGGTCAGAAGAAGGCTATGTTGGCAAACAGAATGTACAGTGTAATTGCTCAATTAGAAGCTGCTTATCCAGCAAGGGTATTAAGCATGTGCAAAGCATTATAACGATCCCTGGGAAGGATCTGGGGGAAATAGATGCTTAATGTCTAGTAATTTCCTTCCAACACTTGACTACATCTGAAACTAAAGCTGAGGGCTGCCTTTAGCCTAGGCTATTGCACTCTGTCATGCTCGTTTCCACTGTAGTGTATTCTCAGGTGCTTCTCCCTTCCTTAGGAAATTTCTTTCTTTATAGCTTCCACTCATCCACACACTGAACATCATTGATGGTTCTGGTCAAGTCCCACAGTTCTTTGCCAGCCCATACTGATGTTTTTCCTATCTCAATTCTTAGTACCAGATAAATATGCCCTTATGCCTGTAAGTCCTCAGTTAAAATGACTTTCTTGTATTCTTCTTTAAAAAAGAAAAAATTGTGCAACTTCAGAGACATTGTCTTCATTTGTGTATCTTGCCAACAGTCCTCATACACTCCCAGACATAAAATTAAGGTAAAATGAAGACCTGTTGGTTGGTGCATTTTTACAAATTGTGCTCATTTGAATGTTTCTTTTAAAAGTTGATTCCTATATAGCTTTTCCCCTGCCCTGGGTGATTTAGGCATAAGTGACTTCCCAAGATCTCATTCCACACAAAGATTGCAATATCATGAAAACCTTAGATATTTTGTATTAAGAAATGTCTTTTAAATGGATGCAATTTAAATCTTATATTCTTTCTTTCCTATTTTGTCTTGCTAAATGCAGTTAGTATATATTTGTGTATTGAAATGACCCCTATTCCTTGCAGTTTTTCCACACAAACAGTTCATAGTATTTTGTTTACGAACTGCCATTCCCCAGAAGAGGTGGTGGATTTTAAATGAAGAGCTCTTATAGAGATCATCTTCATGAAAAAGTTATTTCCTCCTTTTTATTGTGCTTCTCCAGGCTCCATCTATACTAAACATTTGCAATTATTCTTGTCTTGATATATGTGAGCGCTGTGACATTTCAGGACATCCACCTCTGCTGAGCTGAAAAGTCCTCAGTTCCTCGTGATGCAATACTGGTAAAGTAAATAAACAGTACTCAGATTTGTCTTGTGGTTGATGAAGCAGCTCTGTTTTTGTTTCCTGGGCATCCTTTTGCAAATCATCATACGCTCGTTTGCTTAGAGCTTCCTATCAATCATGCACTGTTCTAGGATCTGGGGCTACCATAATTCAAATATAAAAAGGTCCTTGCCCTCACAGAACTGACATTTTAGTGGAAGCAGACAATTAATGACAAAAATATAATACATCTCTCTTTAGCATAATTCTGAAATCAAAAACTTCTGGAGACCAAAATTTCCTTATAACTCATCTCCTGACCTAAATTAATGAAAGACTGTTTATAACTTTTACTCATCACAGAGTGGATATTCATATATTTTATTATAGGAGTATTAATTTGCTTAATTTGATATGGACAGTGTAACAGAAGTAGAATATGTGCACTGTATTGCTTTTCTAAAATTAAAAAGCATGTGAATTCTCAAAGATATTTAGCTTAGGTAAGTGAGTGTGACCTGTATAATGTGGGGAGTGATAAATCCTATGCATAAAATAAAGTAGGGAAAAGTGATAGGAAGTGCCAAGAAGTGTTCTTCCCTTTCTTGAAGTTGAGTTCATTGAATCCTTGTTGTTTTCACAGATCTCTGGTATCTTTAAAATGATTTATTTTTGTTAGGCATTTTTGGTCTTCAGTGAGTGCTTTGGCCTGTTGCATCCTACTGTATCTTACACTGAAGCAGAATCCTGATATGTGCTTCTTTCAAAATATGTCACGGATGTAGAAAAGTTAAATATCCTCAAATTCAACCATTTGGCTATAACCACTGTCTACATGTACATATATCTAAGTGTTTATTTTAGAACACTATACCCAGGAGAGTCTTAATTCATAATATTATTAACTTTATTTTTCTCATTAGCATATAATTTCACCAAGTTACTCTAATGACAAAATATAGGGATGGCAGAATGTATCTGATTTCTCTCTTATTCCTGGAATATTATTTCTCTCAGTCCCTCAGCGGGAGTCAGGTAACTTGTAATGGGTCTTCTGGGTAATAAGGCTAAGTCCATGTTTTTTCCTCTCTACTCATGGTTGAATAACATCTCCTTGCATTTTTTATTACTTTACATTTATAAAGTACTTTTAAAGTTTATACTGAAGATGGTTTTAGTCTAAAATAATATCCTCTGTTAACATTTAAGTTGGGATATGTATGGAATGAATATAAGCTACTTGACCTTGGCCAATTTAAACTCCCTGAGCTTTTTTTTAAAAAAAAATCACCTTGGGCTTCCCTGGTGGCGCAGTGGTTGAGAGTCCGCCTGCCGATGCAGGGGACGCGGGTTCATGCCCCGGTGCGGGAGGATCCCACATGCCACGGAGCGGCTGGGCCCATGAGCCGTGGCCGCTGAGCCTGCGCGTCCGGAACCTGTGCTGCCGCGTATGCCAAAAAAAAAAAAAAAGTGATTTGTTTGTTTGGTTTTTTGTTTTTTTTGTTTTTGTTTTGTTTTGCGGTACGCGGGCCTCTTACTGTTGTAGCCTCTCCCGTTGCGGAGAGGCCCAGGTTCGACCCCTGGTCTGGGAACTAGATCCCACATGCATGCTGCAACTAAGAGTTCACATGCCACAACTAAGGAGCCCATGTGCTGCAAATAAGACCTGGTGCAACCAAATTAAATAAATAGGTGACATCTAGGAATATCTCAAAAGAGAATTAAATTAAATGATAATGATTATATAAGAAAAATATCCATTTATCAATTCTACGAAAGAATGGCTTATAACAGGTTACATATTTGCAAATATGTAAAGCTTAAAAGTAGGAAAAATATAAGATTTTATGTTAGGAAATGAAGGTTATTAGGTCAGTAAATTAATCGAAGTTAGTGTGACATAAAATACAAAATACTCCAACAAAATTTGGGACACTTTGCCTATGCTTATACTTCTGCTTTGGTGAGAAAAGGAACACAATTGTGACAAAAAGGACACGAAGGTTTTCATTCACTCTTACCTGGAGCAATCAGCTTAATAATAAATCTTCGAAGTAGTATATATCAAAGTATTTATATCAAAAAACAAAGATTAAAGAAAGTGTCCAGAAAACACGTCTGGTATAATTTCTTTCTGATTGCAATATATTTGTCTTACTAGACAAAACAATCTTAAAAGTCAGATTTACTGTAGATTTATTTTTTTTTCACCTGGTTTTTAAGTATATATTGACAGGTTGGTGATAAAATATTCAAAGTTGGTTTTAACTACTTGTTTTGAGTTGTGTTAATAATAAAACATCCTTTTCTTGCCTCTAGCAAACCTAAAAGCAAAAATTACTTCTAACACCCAGATGGTATATTTTTTTTAACATTCATTGAAAGCAAGAATAGCAAACTGACATGCTGTAGTTGCCTACCTGTCAAGCCTGTATATTCATAATGCACATGAAACTGCTTGTATGTTGAAATGATTTGTATTGCAATAATAAAAATATAGCTTTTATAGGATAGTGAGGTAGTCTGATGTAGAAGAAAGAAGTCCAAACTAGAAAACAGGACACTGGGTTCTGGTTCTGACTGTGTCACTAATTATGTGGGGTAAGTTTTTGTAAATCTCTTACCCTCACCGGACTTTTGCTTCTTTATTGGCAAATAACAAGGTTAGAATACACAACTTTTAAAGTTCCTTTTAGTCCAAAAATGTTTTAATTTCATAAGCCATGTACCCAGAATAATTTTCTTTTGTGATTCAACTTAAATTGTATAAAGCGCTTCTTCTGCCTCCTACCAGACAATGTAATTTTGGTTATGCTTGCTAGATTTTATCTAGTGACATTTAAACCCAGTAAGTTAATGATTGTCCCTTCTTTCTCATTCATTGTAACTTGAGTGGCATCTAAATTGCTAAAGTGTCAGGTGGGGTTACCTGGTCATCTGTCTGTGTCTGCCCATAGTGGCATCTGCTGAGGTGTATAGAGTGTCCCGTCTGGTTCACAGGCATCACAGACTTCCACAGTGCTGTCCTCTACTGTATCTGAATCGGGCGCTTTATAGTCCAGGTCACTCCCCCTGTAGCTACTCTCATTACAGTCAAAGATATTTCCAAATAATCTTCTCTTTCTCCCTCTCCCTCTCCTTTTCCCTTTCCCCCCACCCTCTCTGTCTGTCTGTCTCTCTCTCAGCTAATATCTACAACTTTCTTGGAGGCATAAAAAAAACAGAAGCTGCTCTCTCATGAAGCCAAATGGAAATATTTGTATGCTGCCTGGACCAGTCTCAGCTTATATATCCCTCATTTTCATATCTGTCACCATGGAGACCCTTTGAAAACTCCTGAACCTGGGTTTGGGAAGCAGTCCTCTCCATTCTGAGATCCTCAAGCCTGTCTAGCCGTTGTATTGCACCTCTGCCCAGAGCATAGCTAGAGGGGTGGGAAGGATGAAGCTCTGCTCAGAGAGTCTGTCATGGTCTGATTTTCTTGTTCCCTCTCCAGCTCTCCTTTTGCTTCCTTCTCCTTAAAGGATGTCTATCTAATCTCAGAAAGGGAGGAAGGTGACTAGAACAAAGATCACTTGTTTTACAATATCTATTATTAAACCAAGACCTTGGGGCCGCAGTGTGAAAATGTTTGAAACTCAAAAGTCCTTTTGTTCTCAAATGTATTACCATGGGCATCAAAATTCTACCTTAAAACTCACTACCGAGCATTGGCTCATATATTTCTCAGTATATTTTTGCAGTAATTTTACTGAGGTCATTTTACTGAGGGCAGATGTGAAGGGGGGAGGGTTTTTACTTCTTGGGCTCAGGGATGGCTTTGCATCCTGTGAAAAAGGTACGTATTTTCACATACCAGTTTATAGTTGAAAATGTTATCTTTTCACATAATTTTTAACATTTTATACTTTTGCCTCAATTTTTATAGTAAAGTACTTTCGATAAATTGTTATTAGGTTAATGTAATACACAAGGGTAATAGAGTTTGATTTTTCTAACGTATATCAATATTGCAAAATTCTGAGGTTACTTGGGCATTCTCAATAAATATTGTCTTTTATTTTTATAGCCCTGAACAGGGGTGGAAATTGTGAAGTTATTTCATTTTCAATATCCCTGGAAATAGACTACTTCACAGATTTTTACCATATAAAATTAAATTATTTGGGCCTAAAATTTTACTTTTCAGAAAAGTGTAAGTGGTATTAGAAAAATGACAGTGTAGGCTGAGTGACATTTTAATTCTATGTTTACCTTTTTGAGGAACTGCCAGATTGTTTTTCACAGCTATACCACTTAACATCTCTTCCAGCCGTGTGTGAGGGTTCCACTTTCTCTATGTTCCTGCCAATGCTTTTTATATTCCTTTAAAAAAAATGATGGTAGCTGTGAAGTTGTATCTCATTATGGTTTTGATTTGTATCTTCCTAATGAATGATTTTGAGCATCTGTCCATGTGCTAATTGGTCATTTGTATATCATTTTGGGCCAAGTGTTTATTCAAGGCCTTTGCCCACTTTTAACTGGACATTTTTGGCTGCTGTTGAATTTAAAAACAATTGTCTTAAATATGCTAAAAGAGCTAAAGAAGAACATGGGCAAAGAATTAGAGGAAATCAGGAAAATGAACTATGAATAAAATGTTAATAAAGAGATCAAAGTTATAAAAAGGAGCCAAACTAAAATTCTGGAACTGAAAAGTACAATAACAAATAAAAAATTCTCTCAAGAGGTTCAATAGAAGATTTGGGGAAGCAGAAAACAGAATCAGAAAACCTGAATATAGGATAATTGAGATTATCTAGTTTGGGAAGCAAAAAGAAATACTAAAAAAGGAAAAAAAAGTGAACAGAGCATAATGGACTTGTGGAACTCTATCAAATAGAGTAATACATTTATTTTGGGAGTCTCAGAAGGAGAAGAGAGGCAGAAAGGGGGCAGGAAGACTATTTGAAGAAATAATGGCCCAAAATTTCCCAAATCTGATGAAAGACAGGAATCTAGAAATCCAAAAATGTCAGTGACGTCTAAGTAGAATAACTTCAAAGAGAACCATGTCAAGACAATTATAGTCAAATTGTTGAATGCCAAAAACAAAGAAAGAATCTTGAAAGCAGCAAGAGAACAGTGATTTACCATGTACAAAGGATCCTCAAAATAAAGCATGGAGGCCAGAAGGCAGTAGGTTGACATATTAAAAGCTATATGAAGAAAAAATGATGTCCAGTAAAGGTAACACATGGGAAGATATGTAAAAGCTAGCATTATCGTCTTTTGGTTTGTAACTGTTCTTTTTATTTTCTATGATTTGGAAGAAAAATGCATAAAAATAATTATAAATCTATGTTATTTGGCACACAGTGTATAAAGATGTACATAAATGGTTAAAATGTTAAGCTTTACATTATGCATTTTTACCACAATAAAAATGCAAAAGCATGTCCCAAACTGTTAGAATATATTTTTAGTACATAAATCTAACAGACAACTGATATTCAGAATATATAAAAAAATTTCTATGACTCCATAATAGGAAGGAAAACAACCTAATTTTTAGAAAATGAGTCAAGACTTGAATAAACACTTCACAGCAGAAGAAAGGTCAGTAAGCACAGAAAAAGTGCTCAGCATCATTAGTCATCAGAGAAATTCAAATTAAAACTATAACTAGATACTACTTAATATCCAGTGTGCCAGCTAAAGTAAAAAGAATTGAAATAATCAAATTTGGTAAGGATGAGGGGCAGTTGGAGTTTTCATTATTGCTGTTGGGAGTGAAAAACAAAAAAACAGCTATGGAAAAATTTTTTGACATTTTCTATTAACATAACACATATACTTCCTTATGATTTAGTAACCATACTCTTAAATTTTTAGCCAAGGAAATAAAAACATATATTACACACACAAAGAAATGTACATAAATATTCATAGTGGCCTCATTTATAACAGCACAAACAACAAATAACATAAATTTTCATCAACATGAGAAGGTCTAAGCAAACTGTGATATATTTATATAATAGAGTGCTATTCAGCCAAGAGAATGGACACGTTGTTGGCATGTACAAGAACATTGATAAACTCAAAAATATCAACAGTCTAATGCAAAAGAGTTGATTAATTATAAGTCAATTTATGTGAAATTTAAGCACAGGCAAAACTAATCTATGTTGAGAGAAAATGCCTTGGGGTGAAGGAAGATTGAAAAGGAACACAAGATTTTTGAGCGTTGGAAATATTCTGTATCTTGATTGTGGTAATGTATAAAGATTTTATGTGTATATACATACACATATATATGATTTTGGATGAATAAATATCAGCAAGTTGTGACCAAGTGTGCACAAAATATGCAATAGGAATTTTGAATTAAAAATAGGGGTAGAATTTGCCTGAGGTGTGTACAATATCTTTGACAGTCCAATGATTTATCTTATTATATATAGGATAATTCATTAATGAGTTAATGTACTATGCGAATACCAGACAACTATGCTGAAAAATGTGTTAATACTGTGTAAAATTTTAAAAAGCAGGCTTTCAGAGTCTGTCATCATCAAATGTAGGTAAACCCCTAATAAATCAGAAGTAATGAAATGCTGTATTTCAGACTTCCAACTTTGAACATCACAAGAGAGTCTGTATGGTGAACTATTACCATGTTGGGAAAGGGAGGCTATGGCAGGGGTCATAGATAGTGATTTATTAAAACCCTTACTCTACATTAGAAGATCTGTCCTTCAGTCAGATGCTCAGAAGCGTGAGATGACTAGATTTTTCTGATAAATTTAGGAAGCTGGCTACTGGTAATTTCCTGTTCAGTTTTTCACATTAAGTGACAGAAACTCTCATTCTAAAAATACAGAGTAAAATAAGCTACATGAATTCAAATAATGGAAATGATACTTGTTTGGAAATTTAAGTTGATATCAAAAGATATATGGAGTAAATAAAATTCTTGAACACATATAATAAGATGCTGAAGAACAGAGACTAGGACAGAAAGCGAAACAGAAAAAGTTGAAGGACATTCTCGTGTCTACTACTTTCAATTTCCTATGTAATGGGAAATATTTAGAAGTGAATGTAACTGTAGTAGCTGTGCCCTGGGCATGTCCTTTAAGAGCAAGAGCTCAGTCACCAATGATCCCCAGATGAAAATAATGAATGAATGAATATTCCAGTGAGATCTCTCTATACCGTATGTTTTTGTCAGGTGATTGGAGAGAGAGAATTTATCTTTGGTTGCCAGAAAATGACATATTTCTTCCTGTGCAGAGCCAGTGATGATGATGACCAGGGTGCCTCAAGTAAGAACAGTGAAAATGTGACTACAACAAGGATAGCAAAATGAGTAGGAATGCAAGGACTGTGAGCAATTTGTATGTATTTGGGGGTGGGGGAGAGAATAAAGATTTTTATTCTCATGGCTCACCAAACTTGACCAACCTTGTAGTTTAATGATTATAGAGTTTGGAAATCATCATAATAAAAGAAATCTAGTCAAAATGTCTTTTGATGGACACCATCAAACATCTTAAACTCTGTGAAATACAAAGAATCTCATTTAAAAATAACATAAAATAAGAGCTTCCTAATATAACAATGTTGACTAGAGATTTAATTTACAGTAAGCAATTTGGTCTGAGAACAATACCTTGTTACACAGTGGTAACGGAAAAGAATGTTATTGAAATAACAGATCCAAAAGTTCAACTCCAATATTTTAACTTACTGTGTATTTTGTAGAGTTACTGACTTCTGAGTGTAAATTTTCTGAATTACAGAATAGGAAAAAATAGCACCTCATGTGACTATTTGGCATTTTTTATATATATATATATATATATATATATATAATCAACATAGTGTCTAGTATCATAACCATTAGTTATTGCATAGCAAATGAAGTTATTGCATAACAAATGAAAAATTTAGTAGCTACAAACAGCAATCATTTATTACCATAGCTTATGAATCATAAGGCAAGGGGTCAGGTGATCTCAGCTGGGCTCACTCATGAATTTTTTGTCTTTGATGGGGGTCTTCTGATCTGGGACAGTCTTTACAGGAGTGAGTATGGACACTTGGTTATATTCCACATGTTTCTCATCTTCCAGAAGATATGTTCTCCTGACAACGGCAAAGGGACAGGAGAGCAAACAGAAACACACACAGTCTCTTGAGTCCTAGGCTTGGAAATGGCATGCTGCTGCCTCTGTCACATTCCATTGGCAAGTTACATGGAAACCAAGATAGAAGTATTGGGAAAAATAGGCACTACCTCCTTCTTGAGAGGAAATAAAACGTCACATCAAAGGGTATGAATACTGTGTTAAAAAAGGAGAAGAAGAAAAAAGAAACAGGCCCAAGGTGGAATCACTTGCTCCCAGGACAGCAAACCAAGATTTAATTGCAATTTTAAACTTTCCCAAGAATGGAATTTCTGAAATTTTCTGGTCAGCACTTGTGAGGCAGCCTTGCCTGAAATCCCTTCTATTCTTTTGCTAATAACCTCCTTATCCTGCCTATTTCTATGAAAGCCTTCCATTTTATACAGTTCCTCAGAGCACCTCTCTATTAGGTGAGATGCTGCCCAATTCATGAATCATTTAATAAAGCCAGTTAGATCTTCAAATTTACTCAATCGAATTTTATTTTATTTTTTTAACAACTGGGAGGTATAAAGAAATGGGCCTATTAATGCAGTCTGTCTTTTATAGTTATAGAGAAAGTGGTTCAGAAACGGTAATTACTATTCCTGCAGAAAATGGGTGTTCAGTAAATTCTGCTGCTGCTGATAAATTTGGCAAATTGTTTAAACATTTTTCTATATTTCTATGAAAACTTACTCTGCTCCTTTAATTGGTATTTATCTTTAGAAGTGCATTTTTTTTTCTTCTTAGAAAATACTTGGTTCTGGTATATGAGAGGAAAAGTACAAACTCCTCCCTGCCCCCTCTTCAGGAAATGCAGATCAAAATGACAATGAAATACCAGTTCACACGCACTAGGATGGCCATAATCAGAATGACCAACAGTAATGTGTTGGTGAGGATGTGGAGAAATTGTTGGTAGCGATGTAAAATGGTAGAGCTTCTTTGAAAAATACCGTTTAGCAATTCCTTAAGTTAAATGTAGAGTTACCATGTGACTCGGTGTATTAGTTTCCTATTGCTTCTGCAACATATTACCACAAACTTGGTGGCTTTATGAATACAAGTTTATTATCTTAATCATTCTATAGATCAGGAATCTTGCACTGTTCTTACTGGGCTAAAATATAGGTGTTGGCAGGTCTACATTTCTTATAGAGACTCTAGGGGAAAATCCATTTCCTTGGCTTTTGCAACTTCTAAAAGCTGACTGCACTCTTTGGCTCATGTCTGACCCTGCACCCCCCCGCCCCCCACCGTTCAAAACAAGTAATGGCAGATTGAATACTTTTCACATTGAATCATTTCAACATTTTCTGCCTCCTCCTTCCATTTTTATGGACTGTTGTGATTATGTGAGACTCACTTATGTATTGTAGGACAGTGGTCCCCAACCTTTTTGGCACTGGGAACTGGTTTTGTGGAAGACAATTTTTCCATGGATGAGGGGTGGGGGAGGATGGTTCAGGCAGTAATGTGAGCGATGGGGAGCGGCAGATGAAGCTTCATTAGTTTGCCCACAGCTCACCTCCTGCTGTGTGGCCTGGGGTAGGGGTGGGGTGTTTGGGGACCCCTGTTGTAGGATACCTGATTTCCTAATTTCATGTGCAACCTGAATTCTCCTTTTCCATTTCTCCTAACAAATTCATAGCTTTTGGGGATTAAGACATGGATGTACTTGGCAGACCTTCTGTCTACCACAGTTTCAGTTCTACTCCTAGGTTCATACCCAAGAACTGAAAACATATATCTATATAAAAACTTGCACACAACTGTTTATAGTAGCATTATTCACAATAGCCAAAGAGTGGACACAACCCAGCTCCCTGTCCACTGATGAATGGGTAAACAACAACAATAAAAGAGGCATTGTCAATGTAGCGTGGCCTTCACGTGAAGAAAAACATCCCATTCAACGTTAGAAAAATCACAGAATGCTTCATGGGGGATGTGAAATTTAAGCTGAACCATGGAGGAAGTATAAGACAGAAACAGAATTAATATTTTTTTCTTAAACTAGATACAAATTTTAATTACAAGGTGCTATCATTCAAATTACTACTTCAGCAAGATTCTCTGCAGAGATTTGGTAGTATAGGTCATGATCCAATTTCAGTAGACATTTGTTTTCTGCAAGAGAGTAGTGTTTTATTATTCTTATCAATCAAATAAAATATATTTTTCCATGGTTGAGATGTATGGGATGATACGTCAAGCCATAGCTGGTTTTGTTCATGAAAAGCATCTTAATCCTCTTTCCTTTAGGATTTAAAAAAGAAGAGAATAGTTATTAAAGAAAATATTCACAGAATGTACTCTTCATTCAAACTATACATTTCATGTTTTGATCACAATTTAAGTGTTTGCAAAAGCCTGTGGGTCTGATAAATGCAGCTAAATATTTATGCTTGACCTCTTTTTCTGCTCCTTTATCCCTTCCCAAACAAGCAATAAGTTCAGTCTCTTTACCTATAGGGACCAAATGCAGATTAATTTATCCATTACCCCTTATATTTTGGCTATTTTGAATGGTTCAGTTTTGTTCAGTTGTGTCTGTTCTGTAGCAATATAGCACATTTCTGAAAGTTCCGATTCAAATGAGGAGAAAATCATCCAAGTGATTGTCATCTTTGACATAAGCTTGAGAATCATGAGTATATGTGCCTTTCTCTGTAAGACAAAGACTTAAGCCTGAATTTATGTATCAGGAGTTATATATCAGGTAGTGACTCTATTTTGTTGTTTTTCTGCTTCCTTCAGTGGTATTCAGTTTGAATCTTTTACTATTTGGTAAAAACTTCAAAAACCAGACTTTATGAAAATAGAGTTGGAGTAGTAAAAAGAGACAAGTTACTTGACAGTAAGGCAAATGGTAGAGATCTGAAGTAATTCATTGGCGCACTTTTTCTGTGGAAAGGAAACTTATTATTTCTGGCAGATTACCTAACCCTGCAGAAAATGCAGACCGTGTGTTTGGAATCCAAATGGGATTTCCAAAAATTCATCACTGAGGTTAGTTGAAGACATGCCTCGTCAGTATTCAGTGCCTCTATCTTAAGATGAAAGAGAAGAAGCTCCTTGGGTGGAGAGAAAATAGAAGTTACTTTATCCGACAGCAAAAGCTGCCATCGTTTACTCATATCCAGCTCCCATTGACTTCAATCATCTTCATCCTCTCAGCAGGAAGAACTTGGCTGCAGGACAGAAATTTGAACATCACTAATAGTATTACAAGGGGATCAAGGCTTTTATAATGAGTTTAATAACTTGGGTGCAGAAAGAATCATTGGACACTGGAGAGTCTTAAAAAATTTTGTTGGCTTGGTGATTTTTATCACAATTCCAAATGGTGAATTTCTGGAGATGGAAAGTTTTAAGCCAAGTGCATATATTCATATAGATATGTAGTTGCTAGAACTCAAAAATAAATATGAGACCATCACAATGTTATATAAATGGTGTCCATTTATAGGAAAAATTGGGGTGAAAGAATCTCCAAATAAAGAGTGTGAATTGTAATGAATTTGATGATGAAAATAGCAACATTCTTAAGTGACTCCCATAGCATCCTTGCATCTTTTCCTCTCTCCTCTGCCCCTCTCAGTTTCTTAAAAAAGAGTGAATAATAAGATTTTTGAGTGTTTCCTGTGTGTCAAGTAATGAGCTATTGAGTTTTACATGCATTGTCTCATTATTTCTTATTACAGTTGCTTCGTGTGGGAAACTCAAGGCAAGTAAGGTTAAGCAACTTTTCAGGTCACATACCTAGAGGGATGGAATATAGGAAATTAAACTCAGGTCTGCTTGAATCCAGATTTTGATGAATCGGTTGATTGAGGCCACTGAATCCCTTATTTCTCTTCTGTGTGGTGTGTGTACATGTGTATGTGTATATGTGTGTGTGTGTGTGTGCGTATATATATATATATATATATATATATAGACCAGCTTTTTTTGCCTGGTACCCAAGTTTACCTAAAAGAGCAGCATCAGCGTTACTAGGCATATCTCCATAGCTGGACGTATCTGTAACTACACTAGGTGATTTGAAAAGAACTAGGCATGGGTCTAGCACCCAGTACGGTGAGTGAGAATCAGAGCATGGCCCTTGACCACTGGCCCAGGCAGCCTCCAGTCCATGTGAGAAGCTATGCTATACTGTAGCATACAGTAGAGCTACAGTGTAGCTATGCTAAACTGGTCATATTTTTAGAAGTTGTTTTCATATTGTTAGTATTGTTCTATGTGTGTATTTTACTCCTTACTGCTCTCTATATACTATATATAGCTGACAATGTTAGGTGCTTTTTTTTTTTTTTTTTTTTTTTGGCTGCACCGTGCAGCTTGCAGGATCTCAGTTTCCTGACCAGGGATTGAACCTGGGCCATGGCAGTGAAAGTGCTGAATCCTAACCACTAGACCACCTGGGAACTCCCAGTTAGGTGCTTTTTAACAAATATCTAGTCTTTCTAGATATTCTAAAGTGCCTGCTATATGTTCAAAGTAGAGGTAGTAAAATAACACATTGTATAAATATCCTTTTATTAAAATTGATATGAAATATTGTCTTTTGGAAATGCAATTGCTAAACCACCCCTTTGTATGGTCCTGTGTTTTTGCACTGGTTCCAGGAAGGAGGGACAAGAAAGACATGCAAAGGACTCTATGCCAGTGTGATTATAGTTAGGCAGTGTTCAACATCGTCTCATGTTCTGTGCATTTTATTTTACTTTGTGTGAATAGCACATTTAATGGACAAATGAGTCCTAATTTTTCATCTCATCTTTCTGTGTGTTAAAGAGGTTGCCAGTAAATAGAAGAAAATTAGTAAACTAATTCTTTTATAAATTTTGTGTTAAAATTTATTGGAAAGACTATCTTCTGAACAGGACTTGTGGAAGTTCAGTTGTTAAAATTAGCTCATATCAAATCAGTTATTAAGACCCATGAATTCTAGTAGCATTTGTCCTCGTTTTCTTAAAGAACTTGGACTCTGGAATTAGACTGCTTGAGTTAGGGTCTTGGTTTACCAACTTGCTTAAAGCTCTCCAAGTCTCCTGTTTTCCCATTTTCAAAATAAGATAAAAATATCATCTGCCTTGGTGAGTTATTCTGAGAGTTAAGGTTGATAATAGATAGAAAGACTTAAAATGGTCACTGGCTTATACTAATTTCTCAGTATCTGTAATCCATTCTTATGGTTCTGTATGACCAGAGTATAGCATGCTTTTAGGAGACTTGGAGAAATTGAGTCTGAAAAATAGGCAGAAGCTGGGTAGAGAAGAGCCTCATTACCCTGTTAAGAGTTAGGATCAAATTCTCTATGTAAGAGGGAACTGTGTAAGGATCAGCTTAAGATGAAGAGTGCCTGGTAAACCTTATGGCAAACCTTTATCAACAGGTCAAACATGGGCTACTGTGGTCGTCTAAGAAGGCCATGATGTGATCCTGAATGAGGCAGTAGAAATAGGGTACAGTAGAGTAGAATGAATCTAAATAAACATGACTTGTGATATTTTGAATGTAGGTGTTGAATAAGGAAGAGAGATCTGGGAAGCATTCCTTTCCTTCTTTGAATGACTAAGTAGATACCAGTGCTAAGGTAGTGAATGCAAAGCAAGAAGTAGTATTGGTGCATAGATAATGGCTAATATAAGTTTGGATATGTTAAATATATGATACCTAAAAAAACCTTTCAGGTAGGCATATACAATACACAGTTGGAGGTAAAGGGCTGGAACTTGGAAGGTTGGGCTGAAGTTACTGATTGGGATTCATCACAAATATAATGATATTTAAAAAGAATAGATGAGCTCACTGAGCTAATGAGAAAAAAAATGCAGGTCAAGGGTAGAACTGCAAGAAATTCTGCACAGAAGGAAGTAGATAGTTATTGAAAAGACCAACTGGATTGGGTAACAAAGACGTCACTGATTTTCTTGGGGTGTGCCAGGCCAGTAGAGGAAAATGAACAGAAAGCAGATTGCAGCATTTGGGGAAGAGCAAAAGGGGAGGAATTGGAAATATGAATGTAGACCAATATTTTTTAAGAAGTTTAACAAATGGGAGGGAGGGAGGGGCCATTAGCTAAAGAAATCTTATAGTTGAGGGATGCAACTATTTTGTTTGCTTTATGTGTTTAAAATGAGGAAAGCCCGTTTGTAGGCTAAGGGAGGGAGGCTGTGGGGAAGGTGAATTTATGGATGAAGGGCCTTGTTTTATCATATACCTAATAGTTGAAGAACCCATTTTCTTTTCATCCAGAGTCATCCGCTTATTTCCTTTATCTAGATATTTCCCCATTCTCCTTTAATCCTTTTTTGTTTCTTACCTCTTCTTCTTCCTACATTTATACTTACTCTGGTACCTATATTCGGCACCTATCTGTTGACATGTCTATTGGTGGTTATGGATAATACTGGTATTTTATTCAGGTAACACTTGGGTAGTTTATCAGGTATAGTCAATGCTTGAACTCAACCCTGTGACCTAAGGAGAAATCTGGGTCCAAGATAGGTGAAATAAGGGTAGATAGGTCTGCATAGTGTTTTGACACTATTTAAATAACAGTTTTTAAAAGAAAAGTCACAACGCAAGGTATATGCACAGGTCGGAAAAGGACCAAACTATCACTCGCAAATAACCTGAAACAGAAACCTTAAGGTCTGAACTTGTGTAACAGTTCAATGTTTCCTGACTCTTCTTTCACTTTCAGACTATCTTTTGGGAGGAATATGACCATCTCCGAGCTATGAAGCACTTAGACAATCAGGAGAAATCGAGTTTTACTGTTATTAACAGACTCCAAGGACTTTCCTTATCTTTTTAATTTCTATTACTCCACAACTTGTACAATCCCTTAGATGTTTTATATTCAGAAGTCAGTATCCAGCATTTTGAATTTTAATGGTATATTTATGCTCTGCTTACTTCTCCTATCTCCTGAAGAGTGTCTCTTGAAGAGTTATGGCTATGGTCATAAAATCCAATAAAGATGCATTTGTCAAACTGATTTTTTTTCCCCCAAACTCTGTCCCTGTTAAATTCATAAAAGAAACCAGATTTCCGCAGATATTTGACTACTGTAGTGGAAATGATAAGAAGCGCAAGAGTCATCCAGGCACAGATATTAAAAAGAGCCACACGAAAGAAAGCTCTGTCACTTATACTAAATTGTTGCTTCTCAAAAGACGAGGCAATCACGTAAATAGAAAAATTAATCATAAAGCATGTTAAATCATCAGGCATGAAAACAGTTGGGTTTCATGATTCATGATAATGTTTGGAGAACCAGAAGTTATAACTAAATAGACTTGTGAGAAGAACTCACAAGTGGGTAAATTCATTTTATTTTCAGACTGAGCACACAAGGCAAATGCTTTACCAAAAAAAAAAAAAGTCTCTTGGATTTATTTGATCATTATTTTAAAACCTACATTTTGAAGTCAGGGAACCTCAGCACCATAGTGAGATTTTATATACCACCTGGTAAGTAAGTAAACGACTCAGGCAAAACCTCAAAATAAGAGAAGAGTTTGTCCTCAAGTTTCTGTCCCCTTTCCTTGTCATCATAGTTCCACAAAATTCAATGCCTTTTTTTCTTGTTCCTTGGTTGCTTCATACAATAAAGTCACAATAATAATAGTAAAATTGTATCACCCTGGTTTCAGCTGTCATAAGTAAAAATAGCTGGAAATATCAGACTCAAATTTTTCTTTACTATTTCAGGGGAGTGACTCAAATGTCCTATGTGTGCTTGCAATGAACTGTGACTATCAATTTTTTTCCACTTCATATTTTTTATCTTGTCTTTTGACACTCGACATAATCCATTCATTCTGTGGTCACTGTGTTCACTTCCAGTGGATAATTTGTTCCTGTTATGTCTCTTTAATTACCATGTTGGCTCCAGGTTAGGACAGTTGTGAGGATTTTCAGTTTATGAAACTGACTTAGCTATTTCACCATGCTCCATTTCTTTTCCTAACCTGTGTTTACCTGTGCTTTTCTCCTCCTATTTTGAAGATACATTGAGGACACAGCTCATTGACATAGTCCTTCCTCTCGCCCCTTCTCACTAGGACTCTCTTATAAGTCACTTTGGGCTGGGCCAAAAGATAATCTAAGTGACTCAATGGAATATAAACAGATTTGATCCCGTTCATAAATCCTCTTACATTTTCCATACACTGAAACCTTCTGCATCTTTTCTCCTTTTACTCTCAGATAGGCCTATTGGGTCTTCTTTTTGAGAGGTTTAGTAGAGGAGTCTTTATTGTCTGATGGATTAGAGGTGAATGACCTGAGGACTAGCCATTAGTCCTAATGTATCCAGTTGTTAGTGACACGATTAAAATTCTATTTCCTTTCTTGTCTTCAGTCATATAGTAAAGCAAGTCTATAAGCAAGGATCAGGCCTGAGAACATCTGATTTTGCCATAGATATAAAGCTTAATTCTGTGGTACCTTCATTCTGTAGATGTTGTCAAGTTACAAACCAGAATTATTTGCTTATTACTGAAATATATCCAGGAGCTTTATACACATAATTGGTGTCCCCACTCTACACTTTACCATCACGTGGAAAACAGGGCTACTTTTCATGAAGATCCATATTTTCCCCCAATATAAATCATTAAATGTCCTTTGGAATCCATGCTTATCTTTTCATATGAAAAACTAGACCTAATTTAAATTAAAATGGAATTTTATTACATTCAGCCTTCATCTTTAAAAACTATTTGGCCATCATCTTTTTCAAAAAAATTGCAAATTAGGACAGTATTGTTAGTCTTTATTTTACTGGTCAGGAAATGAGGGACAGGGAGAGGTTGAGTCACCTGGGACTATAGAAAGTCAATAGCAAAATGCGGACAGAAAATAATATTACAGGGACTTCCCTGGTGGTCCAGTGGTTAAGATTCCACGCTCCCAATGCAGGGGGCCCGGGTTTGATCCCTGGTCAGGGAGCTGGATCCCACATGCCACAACTAAGACCCGGCACAGCCAAACAAATAAATAAATATTAAAAAACAATATTATGGACTCCCTGGAAACCTTTGTTACTTGGTTTGTTTACTTATTATCTACTGAGCAGCAAAATCTCGTAATATAAAGAAAAATCATAGTTCAAGATTTTTAGCCTCTTATAATTTAGTTATTTCTAAAAAATAGGGAAAGAAAATCATAATCTTTGAAAAAATATTATGATATGAAGATGATTTAGACATTTAAATAGTTTACAGATATTGTGAAGTGGTGCTTCTTTGAGTGTACGTAGCAAACCCTTTTTGTAGCTAATGTTATATATCAAGATCACATTAATTCAGATTCTTACAGCATCAGCAAATAGAGTCAGGAAAATATCTGAGGCAGTTGTTGCTTGAATGAATATATGTGTAAAATACAATGATCACCTAAATTCATTCTTTAATCAAATATTTATTGAGCACCTACTATGTGCAGAGTTTATTCTTGGTGTTCAATACTGGGAAAATGTGTGCCTAAAATGCTTTACTGAGAAAAATGCATACTTAATCCTTTCAAAATGGGGAGAATTAACAGTTTCGAGTGCATCTTGAAAGCCAGTTTTGCATAAATTTTATTAGTCCCTTTCTGTATTCCTTTTGATTTTGCTCTTCTCATTTATAAGCCCATCTTCAAATGATTGATTAAACTACTGCCTGCTTCTGTTCTGAATGTTGCGCTTTGTACAATGTCAGAAAATACATGAACTTACTTTGCTTTTCCAGTGTTTCATATCTCAGTAGTCAATTGCAAACTATTTGATTCTTGTTGCTCTGACTTACGATTTCAACTCTCCTCCTTTTATTAGCTCTGTTTCAGATTATCTACTCTACCTCTGCTTTTGTTCTTTTTTTTGATGAATATTTCTTTTTTAACATCTTTATTGGAGTATAATTGCTTTACAATGGTGTGTTAGTTTCTGCTTTATAACAAAGTGAATCAGCTATACATATACATATATCCCCATATCTCCTCCCTCTTGCATCTCCCTCCCACCCTCCCTATCTCACCCCTCTAGGTGGTCACATGTACTGAACTCATCTCCCTGTGCTATGTGGCTGCTTCCCACTAGCTATTTGTTTTACATTTTGTAGTGTGTATATGTCCATGCCACTCTCTCACTTCGTCCCAGGTTACCCTTCCCTCTCCCCGTGTCCTCAAGTCCATTCTCTATGTCTGCACCTTTATTCCTGTCTTGCCCCTAGGTTTTTCAGAATCATTTTTTTTAAGATTCCATATATATATGTGTTAGCATACGATATTTGTTTTTCTCTTTCTGACTTCACTCTGTATGACAGACTGTAGGTCCAATCATCTCACTAAAGTAACTCAGTTTCGCTTCTTTTTACGGCTGAGTAATATTCCATTGTATATATGTGCCACATCTTCTTTATCCATTCATCTGTTGATGGACACTTAGGTTGCTTCCATGTCCTGGCTATTGTAAATAGAGCTGCAGTGAACATTGTGGTACATGACTCTTTTTGAATTATGGTTTTCTCAGGGTATATGGCCAGTAGTAGGATTGCTGGGTCGTATGGTAGTTCTATTTTTAGTTTTTTAAGGAACCTCCATACAGTTCTCCATAGTGGCTGTATCAGTTTACATTCCCACCAGCAGTGGAAGAGGGTTCCCTTTTCTCCACATGCTCTCTAGCATTTACTGTGTGTAGATTTTTTGATGATGGCTATTCTGACTGGTGTGAGGTGATACCTCATTGGAGTTTTGATTTGCATTTCTCTAATGACTAGTGATGTTGAGCATCCATTGATGTGTTTGTTGGCAGTCTGTATAGCTTCTTTGGAGAAAGGTCTGTTTAGGTCTTCTGCCCATTTTTGGATTGGGTTGTTTTTTTCTTTTTTGATATTGAGCTGCATGACCTGCTTGTAAATTTTAGAGATTACTCCTTTGTCAGTTGCTTCATTGGCAAATACTGTCTCCCATTTGGAGGGTTGTCTTTTCGTCTTGTTTATGGTTTCCTTTGCTGTGCAAAAGCTTTGAGGTTTCATTAGGTCCCATTTGTTTATTTTTGTTTTTATTTCCCTTTCTCTAGGAGGTGGGTCGAAAAGGATCTTGCTGTGATTTATGTCATAGAGTGTTCTGCCTATGTATTCCTCTAAGAGTTTTATAGTGTCTGGCTTTACATGTAGGTCTTTAATCCATTTTGAGTTTATTTTTGTGTATGGTGTTAGGAAGTGTTCTAATTTCATTCTTTTACATGTGGCTGTCCTGTTTTCCCAGCACCACTTATTGAAGAGGCTGTCTTTTCTCCATTGTATATTCTTGTCTCCTTTATCAAAGATAAGGTGACCATATGTGCGTGAGTTTATCTCTGGCTTTCTATCCTGTTCCATTGATCTATATTTCTTTTTATGTGCCAGTACCATACTGTCTTGATTACTGTAGCTTTATAGTATAGTCTGAAGTCCAGGAGCCTGCTTCCTCCAGCTCCGTTTTTCTTTCTCAAGATTGCTTTGGCTATTCGGGGTCTTTGTGTTTCCATACAAACTGAAATTTTTTGTTCTAGTTCTGTGAAAAATGCCATTGTTAGTTTGATAGGGATTGCATTGAATCTGTAGATTGCTTTGGGTAGTATAGTCAGTTTCACAATGTTGGTTCTTCCAATCCAAGAACATGGTATATCTCTCCATCTATTTGTATCATGTTTAATTTCTTTCATCAGTGTCTTATAGTTTTCTGCATACAGGTCTTTTGTCTCCTTAGGTAGGTTTATTTGTAGCTATTTTATTCTTTTTGTTACAATGGTAAATGGGAGTGTTTCCTTAATTTCTCTTTCAGATTTTTCTTCATCATCAGTGTATAGGAATGCAAGAGATTTCTGTGCATTAATTTTGTATCCTGCTACTTTATGAAATTCATTGATTAGCTCTAGTAGTTTTCTGGTAGCATCTTTGAAGTTCACTTCTTCAACGGCCTAAACAGGCCGTTGGTGGCCTGCAGTCTCATTTTCCTGCTTTTCTATGTGTCCTCTGGGCATCAGCTGGTCTCCTGAAGACGGAAGACTTGCCACTTTAGGAGCTGCTTGGGTCAGTGACTTTTTGCTGACCTTGTCCATGCCTGGCAATGCCAGCCAATGCCCAAGAATTTCCCCATCTCTAATTAAATATGACAGTACATAATCTCCTCCCAAGATTACCTCTAATTTTAACCTTACTTACACGGGATATTTTTTATTCTGAACATTTAATGTTTATAACTGGATCCATACACACTATTTATTTTACCTTGGGACCAATTGCTTGTAAATAATCTTCAATCCCACATGAAAGTTATTGCATTGTTGCATAAGATTTTAGACAAATTTTGTAGGGTATATTTTTCCTTCTCCACTAGAAAAATGAATATGTGTATTTGGACATGTTCTGTGACTTTGGTTTATAAATTGGGAATACATGAGATAGGAAGCAAAATCTATAATATAAGGTAAATTGTAATCTTACAGTGAGCAGATACCTTTTTTTTGAAGATCTTGGTGTGGCTAAGCAATATCTTGTGTACTACTTGGAGCAGCGAAAAATAAACAAGGAATAAGGGAGAAAAATGAAACACAGCATTGTGAAAAACAGGGATGAGTGTGATGAGAGAAGTACAGGCCTAATACCTATAATGGAACACGTGCCACAACTTTTATATACCTTAAATCTGCCCTCTTTGTGGGCTTTGTCACTTATAATTACTAGGGGATATGTAAAGATAAACTTTCCACTCCCAGCTCATTTTAAACACAGTTTACCAAATGAACAGATTTTTTTGGTAATTAAAAAACTAATATTTATCATATTAGATGAAAAGAGTGTAAAGGTAATTTAATGCTATAATTGTTTCAATCTTGATTTTTAAAACTCTTTGTTTTGAGAATTGAATGTTATCACATAAGTCAATCTTTGAAGGTAATGAAAACAAGCATTATTATCGCCACTTTGCAGTTGGTGAAACTGAGACTTAGATGTGAAACAGTCTTCTCTAAGGCTAGCGCATGTTAAGAGTCCACTAAATGTAACCCTCTAAACTTAGTCACTTGGGTACAAACTAAAGGTATAGAAACTTCCAATTTTTTGTGTATCAAAGTGGGCTTTTCCCATGAAGAAAACAATCTTAGAAGCTAATCCTGGTAAAGTGAGGAAGACTTTCCATTCTGGGCTGTGGAATCAGGCTAAGCAGTTACTCAGCCTTGGTGGGCGGAAGTGGGATGTAATGCCCCCAAACCTCTGTATGTCTGCTACTTGCAGCAAAGATGAGTTGGTATTGATGTAGTCTTCTGATTTCTGGTCCTCTAGCAAATACTGAAAGGGCTAGGAACTAACCAACAACCAGAGTCCTCTCCCTGCAGTGAGATGAGAGCTGGTTCTGGCTCAGCATTTAAGGGATGCAGGAGTCCTCCCTTACCCAGCTATCATGTCATTGAGTGTGGCATTGAGAGGAAAGGGCTGTCTGTATCTAAAACTGAATAAGCTGGCCTCATTGATATCTACATGTCCTCCAGAATTTTAAATAAATATTGAAAGAGCCCCAGCTATCAGAGTAATACTGCAGTAAACAGGCTCTACCTTCTAACTCCTGGGTGTCCAGGTTTTTGGAACATGCTTTCTATGTTGCATGTTTGTACCAGACTTCTGGAATTCCTGTTCCAGCAACAATATCAGCAACAGTTGATCAGTCTAACTTTCTGGCACACTTGGAGTTCTTTTACTCATCATGACTGAAGAAGAAATGGACTTTGCTCAATCAGTGGGATATAGAATTGTAATTATTTATCATGTATATTGTGTCAACTCTGATCCTGTTTTGTACTCCAGCAAATACATGGACTATATTAATTATATAATAAATAGAAGTTTATTTATCTGATGGGAACAGCTCTTTTACAAGTTTCATAAGAATCATGTTACTACTGAATGTAAGAACATTTGAATCTTTGAGGGCATATGTATCATTTTTCTTGTCAATTTTAACAATTTTTGACAAAAATAACTATGACTCTTAAAAGGTATAATTATACCTACTTCCTTCAAAGTGGAAATGTTCTGAGTTGCTATTTCTTTGTGAGGCATTTATAAGGTGTTAGATTTTTAACACTTGTCAAAATTATCTCTTCATAAAGGTCTTTTACATTTCTGGTATCTTTTGATGACTTTATTTTTAATTTAAACTACATCCTGGACAGACTGAATAATGAATAATAAGTATTTTTTAATACCTACCAATTTTTGGAAGCCAGAAAAATTGTTTTTTCTCAAATAAAGGAAAGGAATCATATCAGATTCAATCATAATGTAGGCAAAAGGAGTAACTTGAGAAATTACTGCTGCTCAAATAAGTTATTTTTATCTGGAATTAATTTGGGATTGCTACCTCAATTACATGAGTTATTAATTATTCCATATTTGATCTATGATTAAGATATGTGTATTGTACTATATATATGCACATACATTTGGAGTAAATAAGTATGATTTAAATATTTTTCTCTATCAAAATTATCATCTTCAATTGGCAAAACATTTCTTGAATTGTTAAGCCACATTCTGAAAGCATTTCAAAATGTTTAAATGGATATTATTTCCTAATTTATAAACCTTCAAATGATTCCAGGAATAAAGATTGAGAAAAGAAAAAAAATAAAAGTGGTACAGTTTAAGAGCTTAAGGTCAAGGGACTCAGTTTAGCATGAATAGTGTTAATGGCTTTTTACTCTTTGGCTGGAGATGGTTTTCTGAAATACTGAAAGAAAAGAGAAGCTTGGATCATGAAGAGCTCAAATGTAGGACTACAGATTTCTCTTTCAAGTGGGTAGTTCCATTCTATGCAAACTCCTGTTGTTTGAAGTCAAAAAAAACATTAGTGTATCTATTATGTTTTGTGTTTTCACTGCAGTAGCATTGTGGCTCTGTTACATTTAGACACACTTTGAAGAACAAACTGATGTAGGTTGTTGAAGGTGAGCAAACTTGCTTGTTCTCTGCAATTATAAAACCAGACCCGGAACAAGGACTTTCTGTTTTCTACTGGGCAAATTTTCTATCTGATTTTGAGTTGAGGTCCTAAAGCCTTTAATTGAATTCTACAAAATGATTAAGAGACAGGGTTCACATGGAAGGTGTTTCTGCTTGTATTCTTAGAGTTGCAGTAAAGCCTAGTGGTTAAGACCTTGAGCTTTGAAGCAAAAAAAATAAATAAATAAAAAAAACTTGGGTTTGATTCCTGAGTTTATCACTACTGGCCACGTGATACTGAATAATCTCACAAGGCCTTGGTTTCATCACCTGTAAAATGAGAAAAAAAGAAATGAAAATGACAAGGAAAAGAGAATGGTTAGAATGAATCCTGTGGAGTTGGCTTAGAATTGCAGTTACCAGTGATATATATATATATATATCTCATATATATGTGTATGTATGTGTGTTTGTTTCCTAGCTCTGAGAGGACCTAGAAGTGATAAAACCTCAGTACCAATAAGTATACCTAGAGTCCATAACTTGTTTTCTAAATTCCATTCTCCAATAAATTTCATTCCTTTCCTCCTACCAGGACCCAAGGTTGCCTAGAGAAATGTCTGGTTTCAGAGCTATGGCAGAGAAAGTACAAGATGAACCTGGGATATTTTGCACTAAAAAAATGAGATGTGCAAAAAATGGTGGGGGCAACTCAAAAGAACATAGGAGCCAACCTGAACTGCCTTTCAATGTTAAGCAATTTAAGCACAAAATAAATAATATTGATAATGCTTTATAACCTATAGAATGAAATGATAATCCATGAGTCCATATTATAAATACATAATTAAATAAACACATGGGGCTGAAGGAAATGTCTTTGTGGAATATAGAAGGCATAATAATAATAGAAAAATAACAAATTACCATTTGACAAATACCACTGTAATAATGGTTTCTTATAAGAATCAGTAATAGTACTAAATGTAGTGCATGAAAGGATGGTCAGAAACAAGATAATTGCATGTTCTCAAAGTATCATAAGATACTAATATTTATTAATTAAAAAGGCACAAAGTATCCTATATAGTGAAGAGCCTAATAACAGACACCACCTGAGCTCACATCTTCAACAGTGAGACAAATCAGCATCACGACCCTTCTGATATGAGAAGTTAACATCACTTTTGTGGTATTTTTGCCAAAACTGATTAACCTGAACTTAATCATGAGGAAATATCAGACAAACCTAAACTGAGAGAGATTCCATAAAATAACTAGCCCCATTTCCTCAGAAGTGTCAATATTTTGAAAGACAGGCAGATGGGAACTATTCTAGATCAAAGAAGACTAAGGAAGCATGACAACTGTATGCAATGCATGGTCCTGGGTTGGATCCTGGACATGAAAAATGACAGTAGTGGGATAATTGGCAAAATTTTAATAAGATCTATAGATTAGATAATAGTCTGTGTCAATATTAATTTCTTGATTTTGATCATTGTACTGTGGTTGTATAAGATGCTAATAATCAAAAACTTCATCTCTTAGCCCAGTATTTCTGTGTGCAGTCTATACTTTGGACTCACAGTTGAGCTCATAAATCATGAATTAATAGGATTATCCTTTTGATTTTTTGAGGAACAGATTTATCTACTATATTCTACAAGCATTATGCATAAATTTGGGTGGGTTCTAGTTCATTATTTTAATCAGAATTCTCATCAAGATGGTTGCTACGCAATTAGGTTATTTAGGCATGTTGTAATGGTTGGAATTTCCATTTGCCTTACCTTTTAAAGACAATCTCCTTCAGTGAATTACTTTGATATTTTGGTCACAATTTGGGGCTACAAGTTAACTCCTAATTATCTAGCACTTTGCATCTGTATCAGCCCTTAAATTTGTGAGGAAATGATGAAAGCATTGAGAAAATCCCCATTACTTTCATTTGAATGTAAATTTAACTAATCTAATTCTCTGCTGGGCTCCTGAAATCTTTCAGAATTTTTTTCATTTTCAGTGTTCATGCAATAGCCGACTTTAATTTCAGACCCACTGGTAGAGTCCTGACTTAGGGGTGAATAACAAGCCCACCCTACCTCTGATGGGGTACCTCCTTCAGTATGGGATGTTGGAAAATATCAATTGTTTCCTCTAGGGTTTATTTCCCACCTTTGCAAATTGTGTGGTATGGAGAGAATTGAGGTGAATGAGGTGATTTCTAAAGTCTTGTTTACTGTGGAACAGTAATCAGTATCCAGGCTGCAAAGAACAAAGAGCTTTATTTGGAGTCTTAAGAATTACAGGGAGACACACATTCGGTACAACTGAACAAGTGTTCTGGGGAAGGGAAAGAGTTTAGGGGCGTATAAAGGCAAAAGCCACAAGGCTGTATTCTGACATGAGAAAGGAAATATTTGTCCTTAAGTTTGGCTGTCATGAGTTGTTTCAGGATGCATGTCTGATAAATATCTTGAGTTCTGGCAGATGTTCTAGATGCCTATGTTAGGACAATAAGTGGTCAAAAGGTCAGATTCCATCCAGGCTGAAACATACATAAGTCACCTTTCCTCAGTGGCCTCCCAGCTGGGTTTTAGAGAGCTCTCTTAGCAATACTGACTCCATTTCGATTTTTCTTTCACATTAGTAATGGTGGGGATGGGGAGTGATGGTGGTTGGGCTGTACTCGTATAGAAGGAGAGCTGTAAAAATCACTGTGTTAAGATACTAAGTACAGGCAACAAAATAAACAAGTGGGACTACATTAAACTAAAGGGCTTCTGCACAGCCAAGGAGATGATACATTGAAAAGTCAACCTACAGAATGGGAGAAAATATTCACAAACCATATATCTGATAAGGGGCTAATATCCAAAATATTTTACCCTTTGACCTACATCACGTGATCTCCCCCTCCTCCTAGTTCCTGGCAACCACCATTCTTTCCTCTGCTCCACCGTAAATTCCACGGGTGCAGAGAATACGAATGTCTTTTTAACTGAAACATTGCTAGAACTGACGCTGAGTAAAATTTTCACTAAGAACCAAAACATGGCCTTAGTATTTAGCCAGAATCTAAGATTTGGCTTCAGTTTTGGCCTCAGATTTAGGAAGACTGAATTCCTGAATGACCACTTCAAAGACATTTCTGACATTTCTGGTCTTGCAAATGATGGACGATAGATAATCAGGTAGTTTAGCATCAGACTCAATCAGCATAACATTTTCAGTAATGTGTACAAGTTGTGTCATTGGGATTTACTGTTAATCTGAGAATTCACTTCAAATGTAAGCAAGTAACCAATATACATTGGACTGAAAATCTAGTGTCCTTTGTACATTGCAATGCTCTGTGTGTTAGAGTAAAATTTTATCATTGCAGTAATATAATCCTGCAATAATTGACTGTGAAAGATTTATATGCATAATAAATATTTATAACTTTCAAACAGTTATGAAGATAAAGATATTTTCAGTATGACTATCAAGAGAAAGTATGTTAGGTAGATAACTTTATGAAAAATACTCCTTTTGAAGTAAAAATACTTATAAAAATTTAAATAATATAGCAGAAAAATAAGAGCTTAATTTATATCACAATGATAAATTTGTTACATTACATGTGATCCTTGTATTTTAATAATAAACACACGATCTTTAAGAAATCCATTTACTTTTTCATTACTTAAGTTGTGAGTCATGAGTCTTGGGCATGAGTATAGAGAAGCAGAGTTACTTACTTGAGGACATCGTATGGCTTGTTAAGGATTTTGGATTTTATTCTAAAGGGAATAAAGTGTCTTTGAAGGATTTAAACAGGGGAGTGATGTGGAGACACCCACATTTTATATTACTCACTTCAGCTTCAGTGTGGAGGACAACATTAGTTTGCCTAAAACAAGATTCTGGGGTACAAATTATTAGATTGTGCTGCAGTCCAGGAAAGAAAGGTGAGAGTGGTTACACTGGAAACCAGTGTTTAGGAAGTGAAATTAGCATGCTTTAGTCTTTTATTTCATTTAAGATAAAGTGATAAAGATCTCAGTTTCTGACTTGTGTTACAAGGTGTGTAGTGCTTTTATTAATTGAGATTATATTAAAATGAGGAAAATCTGATTTTGTAGCAGTCTGAAGTTTTGAGTTTTGGACCCAAGTGTGAGGTATTAGTGGAAAGCCAATAGATATGTTTAGGAGTAAGTTTTATTTGTGAAAGTAGAGCTTATAAAGTGTTCACAATGTAGATACAAATATGGATTGGAGAGTTGTCAACATATAATTAGTTAAATAATGTATGAGAGTCACCTTTTAAAGTTTTTTGAAAATTATACTTTTAGCACAAAATGACCGTGTTTATTTCTTTTGACTTTTCTTTGTAAGCAGATTATCCTCTTCGGGGTATACATATTTCTTTAGATGAATTAATATCTATAATTGAGGTATAGCTTAGCCTGTGGGCATATGAAGCATTCTTTCACTTTACTCTGAATCTTGATTTAAATAGTTTAAGTAAAAGAACTTTATTTCCTCATCCAAGTTACCTTAAAATCTGCTCTGTCCTGCCTAAAATGAGGTTACAAATGTGAGACATTTATGAATGAATCATGACAAGGTATTTAGAGACTGATTCAATAGACCTGAACTAGAACTCAGGAAACTGAATTTTAATAAGGATCAGGCAGGTTCTTCTCATACTTAACCAAGGAATACCTCAAAGGCACTGCTTATCTACTGACCTTGTCTGAACTGTTGCTGTCACTTATAGAATGATGTCCAGAGTAGTTATTTTGTTACAATGCAGTTAAAATAATAATTGTTCCATTGGATCACAGACTGCATCTGGGTCACATTGTTGGGTTGCTTCAAGTATGAAAAGGCCAGGATTTAAACTACATTTTTACATATGGGCAAATTTGCAGTCTAGCTGGTAATCTGGGGTTAGTTTTTACAAGATCTACTCCGGGGAAGGGGCATGAGTAGGGATGTGGTTTTTGTAACAGGTTGACTGTCAGTGTCTAGATGTTTGAGCCATGTAAGAGGCTGCAGTATCAATACACAGGTAAAACTCAGGTTTATTCTTCTCAGGTTATGAA
This sequence comes from Pseudorca crassidens, assembly GCF_039906515.1. Classification (NCBI taxonomy): domain Eukaryota; kingdom Metazoa; phylum Chordata; class Mammalia; order Artiodactyla; family Delphinidae; genus Pseudorca; species Pseudorca crassidens. The sequence goes on along the minus strand of NC_090311.1, from coordinate 43,680,699 downwards.
GGACCAGGTTTAGGCAATGGGTTTCTCCCAGGGCTCCAACCAGCAGGTGGTTCTTTACTCAATCCCAGGGCAATAGCTGCTAGCCTTAACACCTGGATTTAAGCAGCTCTCAGAATATGAATGACTAGGGGATAATAAGTTCCTGTTGCTCTACAAAGTAAGGCAGGGTTTTCTAGGTAAAGAGCATTTTTCTGGAAAGTCTAGTTCTTCTGGGCGTTCCTCATGCTTGACATTCTCCCAATAGCTCCAGCTTTTACAGTTGCCTCGTAGTGTTATTTTGAGTAAGCTAATCCTTAATAAGAATTTCTGATCTCATTTTCAGGAAATGTAAATGAGAATACTATGCCAGTCATTACTTAATAAAATCTTCTCTAAACTTTTCTGACTCCTTTTAGAACTAAAAAGAAAAAATAGTCATAACTCTGAAAATATGGCCTTAATATCTGTGGAAAACATGATATGGAATTTGTTACTAGCTTGGACTTAAACCAATAAAATAAAAGCTATTTATTTAAAATATAATATTTAAAATATAAATATTTAAAACATAATCATTTCTACATTTTACACAAGTGTAGAAAAAATATTAACATGGAAGACTAAGAGCTATAACACCTGGAGGTAGAATTGAATGAGTTCAAATTTTCTTAGGGTCCACCTTTTCATTTATGTTTCCATGATCTTAAAATATTTCTCTTTCTTTATGTTCTCAGTATCTTATTAATAAGCTGCATTTTAAACTTTATGTATACCTTTCTAAAGCAGGTTCAAATAAGATGTGTTGTTTCCTTTATTTTTGGAATATCCTTATTAACCAAATGATCTAATTAGAGAAAATAATAGGCCTTAATTTTTAGCTAAGGTTTTTTTTTCCCTTTTGATTAATATTGGTTTCAAACCCAGACCAAAATTTTCCTTGTTTTCAATTAACTTTTTTTGGTTTCCTTCTTATTTGAGTTATCATACTCTTGATTTGATTAATTTATTTAGTCTCTGGGTATATTCTTCTGTGATCCTTTATTTTTTTAGAAGTAGTTAAATGGTTGAAAACTGGGGGAAAAAAAAAAAAACAGATGGAGAGAGATGGATAACTTATACCAATCACTAATACCTCAATGTTTATCCCTTACCCTACTGTTCTGTCTCTGCGTCAAATAGTCAACTTATTCACTTGGCTGGTTCTGCTAGTATTCATGGATTCTGTAGATTTGCTCTAGACTTCTGATTTACGCTAGACAATACGAATGGATTATCATTATCCATTTTCACTGCTTATTAAGCACTCTTTTTGATGGCAGCCTGAGTATACACATGGTCTATATGTTGAGGCTGCAGTAGAAATTCTATCTGGGAAGATAAATATTAGGACCTCCGTCAGAACTATGGATCTTTCTGGCCAACACTCTGTCTCTACCATGAAAGTGTTTTGAAGAGAAGACCTAATCTTTCCCGATGATTTTACCTCAAAAGGCCAGGAATGAACCCTAAATGTCAACTCGTCAGCAGGTATTTAATAAGCAGTGAATACTTATTCATTTCATTCATTCAGTAGCTGCTTACACACTAGGGGCTTGGTGGCTAAGTGTGTAAGCTCTGGTGTCAAGTTACCTGGGTCCAAATCCTTTCACTGCCACTTATAATCTATGTAACTTGAGTGACTGACTTAAACGGTCTTTGTTCCTTAGAAGTATTGTATGTTTCATAGGATGCATGCTTATATTTATAATATCTAGGTCATGGAAGAACCCGAAATATGTTCACCATTATATTATGCACTAAAGATCATGCTAGGAAATGTGAGAAATCTTAAAGTTCCTTCAGAAAGTACCCCTACCTCTAGTAGTTGACAGTTTAAATGGGAAACATGTACCAATAATACATGTAATCTCAGCGTGGCTGGCAGCCTGGGTTTTTACTTCTTGCCCATCTTAAAGTTTGATTTTGCTTTTTGCTGCTTCTGTCCTTCCTCTCACCACAAAATAATTCCAAAGGCGTTGGTAATTAATGTAAATTTTACTAAAGTTTCTTTTAGGAGATGGATAAGAAGTTTACACGGCGCACTGTAAATTCACTAGCTAGCCATTTGCCCTCTGTCTCAAGTTTCTGTCTTTAGCCATATAAATGCCAGTTCCTCACTTTCAATTTTCTTTCTATCTGTGGAGTGTCTCCAAATTCCTTTTCTATTCCAGGACGATTAGTTTTTGTGCAGCCTGCATACTCTACTCAGCAAAGCAAAATCTCAGAAATGAGCAAATTTTTTCTCTTGTTCCACAAATATGTCCCATGGGGTGTCAGTTCATTCAGTCCAGATATAACAAGGTAAAAAAGTGACATATCAAAGAAAAGAAATAAGTGCTGTGTGACTTTATAAATGGAAGAGTTTATTTCTGACTAGGGATGCTGAAGTCTTTCTGGGAGTGAATGACAGTTCAGCTGGACTTTGAGAAATGAGTATGATTTGGACACATGGAAATGGATGGGTGGGGGAGGGGAGTGAGAGACGAGACAACAGGGTATATAAGATGGAAAGAACTGAAAGTGTGTACAAGCAGACTGAAACGCTGCGCTGTATATGTAAAGATCAATGTTCAGTTCAACCAAGCACCACATTATACAAGCTTTCATTACAGTAGAGAAATATTGTCTGTTAACTCATCCTGAGAAATAAACTCTGGAAAAGAGTGTCCTAGAATATTCAGAATTGGGAGATTGCCTCTTCCCTACACTTCAGTAAGGGAAGTGACTATTGGATAGCACAATCTGTGCAATAACTCAGAAAGACAAACCATGAGAAAAAAGCTGGCATGCAGTAAATAAGTATAAAACTCCTCCCCCTGAAACTTCTCTGCCATCAAGGGTCAGTGGAAGGGGAACCTACCAGACATACCTCCTTCCCACTAAATGCTCACAAATATCCCCCAAATCACAAGTCATTATTTTAAAATATCACTGTCTCTTCATTTCTATTTCCATATACCTACTTTGCTTTTCTTGGTAGTTGCTGAAATTTGGAACAGTGACTAAGTTTTATGACTGTTTTGACACGGTACAGCTTCAGAACAACATATGCATGAACAGAAAGCCAGGAGTGACCAGGAGAACACAGGCTATGGGCCTAGAGAGAGGCTCTGGGAAGGTACTGGTCTTCTACAGGGTAGGAAACGAGGGTACATCCTATCATTCTTACATCGTGAGGTCAAAGAGATCTCAGCAGTCATCTGGATTTCAGAAAATGGGCTAGAGGAGGTTGGACTGGATTATTGAAAGGACTCTTTAAGAGCAAACAGTCTGTGACTTTTATTTATTTATTTATTTTGCACATTGAAATTAGATGCAGAATTATTTTTAGAAAATTATTTGGAGTCAGGTTGCAATCACTTGCTTAGCTCAGCTTTCCCGATTTCTGTTAACCATGACCGGAGAATCACCCTGGTAACTGCGGTACATGTTTGTCATTTTCAAAAAGCCAGGCTCATTTACCTTGATTTGAAAGAGTAAATGGTGGACTTTGGCTTCTGCTTTCCTATCTGTAAAGAGACTGTGGTGATTAAATGAAAATCACTAAGATTTTGAGAGCATACGTCATTGGTTAAAATCACGAATAGCTGGATCCGGACATATTAATGTTGCAAAGCAATTAACTACAAAGACATATTTTTCATGTGACCAGAGACAAATTCAGTTAAGAGAGCTGTCTGCTATCATAAATAAAAACTAAATATCTCCCATAGCACCATATTCTAATGAAAATGCCAGAAACAAGGGAAATGTTATAGCTAGGTGGTGATCCCAAGCCTTCTCTGAAGAGAGGACAGGGCAAATAGAAAACTGTGTAGAACTGACTGTTCAAAGTGCAAACTAATTTATCATTGGTAATTAGAACAAAATTGGGAGAGGAGTACCCCTAGGGAGTCATTTAGCCCAATTCTATAAATTATCACAATGAAAAAACTAAAACCCAGAGAGGATAATAAAATCAGTGTGCATTTATTGTATTCTTGTCTGTGTTAGGCATTGTGCTAAGTGTCTTTCGTATTTCCTATTTATAGCAACTCTGTAAGGTGGCTACAGCTATCCCAGTTTTACAGTGGAAAATTTTTAGTTTTTAAATTTTCATAGATTGCATAGCTAGCAAGATTAAAAGGATGACCTTAAACCCAATTTTTCTTTTTTCAAATCTTCACCTACTTTTAGATGAAGTATTTTGCCCAAGGCCTAAACAAGCACATCCATGTCCTGACTCCTAGTCTGATTTATTTTTTCTTGCTGCACTGTTTGAAGATTATTATGCTGAATTATTGATCCAAAAATCAATCTACCGAACCGTCTAATCCATGGGTCAAGTAACTGTATGTAAAGAAAACTGTTTTGCATACGTAAAACTATATGTAAAGAAAAACACATTAAAGTATTTGGCCCGTTAGCATGAAAGGAGAATTTTTAAAGAAAGGAAATCTTAAATGCATGATGAATTGCTATATATTAGAGAGCATGAATGAATTGTCCCATGTGATACTCCAGTACTTATCACATATTGTTTTCCAATGTGGCCTAGGAAGGGCAGCTGGATGAAGTAAATAAATATCTACTTGCTAAAATTTTTATTTTGGCAGATGCTCACTTAGCACATTGTTATTTTATCTGGAATATTCATGCTTTTATGTATAATGCTCAACAGCAAAACATTACATGCACAGTTTTACACAAAAGCTTTTACCTATTACTGAGTAAATACTTGATATTTATATCCAGAATAGTAACTGATGGTCCTAATGTGTCTACAGGGCTGTAATTCACTTCAGCGTTTTCTGCTGACTTATACACTGCAAGAATACTATCTGAGTGCTTTATTACTGACTTCAAAATCCTGAGGCTAGGGGCTTCCCTGGTGGCGCAGTGGTTGAGAGTCCGCCTGCTGGTGCAGGGGACACGGGTTCGTGCCCCTGTCCGGGAGGATCCCACATGCCATGGAGTGGCTGGGCCCGTGAGCCATGGCCGCTGAGCCTGCGCGTCCAGAGCCTGTGCTCCGCAACAGGAGAGGCCACAACAGTGAGAGGCCGCATACCACAAAAAAAAAAAAAAAAAAAAAAAATCCTTAGGCTAAGTTTAAAATTCTGGAATATTCACTCTATGGACATATTTTGTTTCCCCAAATTAGAGAGCAAAAATGGCTTGTAAAGTACTTAGAAGTTGTCATCCAATTATTTGTGTATTTGTAGAATCAGGACAGTGTGATAGTCTTATGTGTCAGCCTTTCTAGGCTATAGTGCATGGTGGTTTAAGTAAATACTAGTGTTGGAGATACGATTGACAGCTATAATCAGTTGACTGAAAGTAAAGCAGATTACCCTCCATAATGTGAGTGGGCCTCAACCAAACAGTTGAAGGCTTTAGGAACAAAGAGTGAGGTTACCTGGAGAGCAGTTCTGCCTCACAGCTGTAGCATCAAATCTTGACTTTACAGCTTGCTGGCCTGCCCTAAGAATTTTAGACTTTGTGGCCTCTTCAGTTCTGTGAGCCAATTTCTTAAAATAAATTTTTTATTTATATATACAGGCATATCTTGGAGATACTGTGAGTTTGGTTTCAGACTACCACAATAAAGCAAATATTGCAATAAAGTGAATCACAAGCTTTTGGTTTCCCAGTGCATACAAAAGTTTTTTTTCTTCCAGTTTTTTTTTTTTTAACATATATAGCACTGTATAAGTTTAAGTTGTATGGCAGAATTTTTTTGACTTATATACATCATGAAATGATTATCACAACAAATTTAGTGAACATCCATTATCTTATATAGATACAAAATTAAAGAAATAGAAAAAAGTTTGCTTGTGATGAGAACTCTTTTTTTACTCTCTTAATGACTTTCATACATAACATACAACAGTGTTAATTATATTTATCATGTTGTACATCACATCCCTAGTACTTATTTATCTTATAACCAGCAATTTGTACATTTTGACTGCCTTCATTCATACATGGGTGATTTACTACCTTTACTGTACATTTGCCTTTACCAATGAAAATTTTCCCTTTTGTATTTCTAGTTGTGGCCTTTTCTTTTTCATGCAGAGTTCCTTTAACATTTCTTTTAAAGCTGGTTGGTGGTATTGAACTGTTTCAAGTTTTGCTTGTCTGTAAAACTTTTGATCTTTCCATCAATTCTGGATGAAAGCCTTGCTGCGTAGAGTATTCTGGCTGTAGGTTTCTCCCTTTTATCACTTTAAATATATCATGCCACTCCCTTCTGGCCTACAGAGTTGCTGCTGTAAAGTCAGCTGAAAAGTTCAGTTTTCTGCTGTAAACTCCTTACAGAAATTCCCTTGTACACAACTTGTTGATTTTCCCTGGCTGCTTTTAATATTCTCTCTTTATATTTACCTTTTCCATTTAAATTACAACATGTCTTAGTATGGCCCTTTTTGGGTTTATCTTGTTTGGGACTCTCTGTGATTCCTGGACCAAGATGTCTGTTTCCTTTCCCAGGTTAGGGCAATTTTCAGCTATTATATCTTCAAATATGTTGTCTGCCCCTTTCTCTCTCTCTCTTCTGCTCTAGGACCCCTATAATGTGAACATTAGTACACTTGATGTTGGCCTAGAGGTCACTTAAACCATCTTCATTTCTTTGTATTTTTTTTGTTGTTGTTCCTCATCTTCAGTTATTTCCAGTACTGTGTCTTCCAGCTCACTGATCCTTTTCTCTGTATCATCTAATCTACCGTTGATTCTTTCTACTGTATTTTATATTTCAGTTATTGTACTTCTCATCTCCGTTTGGTTCTTCTCTGTGTTTTCTCTTTGTTAAAAGCTTCTAACTTCTAACTCTGTTCATCCAGTTTTCTCCCAAGTTCTTTGGATATCTTATCATCATTACCTTGAACTCTTTATTGGGTAGATGCTTATCTCTACTTCAGTTAGTTCTTCTTGGATTTTATCTTATTTCTTTGTTTGGAACATTTTTCTCTGTCACCTCATTTTGCCTAATTAGCTGTTTTTATTTCTATGTATTTGGTAAGTTGGTTACATTTCCTAACCTTGGAGAAGTGGCCTTTTGTAGGAGATGTACTATGCACCCTAGCAGTGCACTCCCTTCTGGTCACCAGAGCTTTATGTTCTAGGGGAACCCCCTATGTGGGCTGCATGGATCCTTCTGTTGTGGTGGGTAGACTACTGTGGGAGATATGGTAGGCATTGTTGGCCCCTGGTCTGGTTAGTTGCTAAGACCTGCTTTGTGTGGAGGCTGCCTGGTGCTGGTGGGCAGGGCGGGGTCACAAAGTGGCTGGCTGCAGAATCCCAGGGGGTCCCATGGCTAACACTGGCCCACTGGTGGGTTTAGCTTGGTTCCAGGGTAAGTAGTTGCAGGACTGGGTTGTCAGATCTAGCGTCAAGCCTGCTGGCGTGTGGGGCTGGTTCCTGCCACAGCTGGCTGTGGGGTCTGGGGTGTCCCAAAGCTCGTTTTGACTCTCTTGTGGGAAGGGATCCCGAGGTAGCTGGCTGAGGGGCCCAAGGTGTCGCAGAGCTGGTGCTGGTGTTCTTTTTGTCAGGGCTGGGGCCCAGGAGGTCCTGAGTCTAGTGCTGGCTCACAAGTGGGCCGAACCTACCCCTCGGGTCTCTGGCTGCAATACACTGGGGGTCGAAGAGTTGGCGTGTTTGCCCATGATGGGTGAGGCTTGTCCCAGGGCTGGTGCCAGCCCACTAGTGGGTGGAACCACATCCCAGGGTCTCTGACTGCAGGGCCTGGGAATCTCGGGGCTAGTGCGGGCACACTAGTGTGTGCGGCTGGGTTCTGTGCCCTCTGGCGTTATAGTGCAGTGTTCTGGGTTGGCTTTGGGCTCAAGGGCTCTTAAGATAGCTGGCCTGCTGGTGGGTGGGGCAGTGTCCCTGCCTGGCTAGTTGCTTGGCCTGCAGTGTCCCAGTACTGGTTCTGACAGGTTAGTGGGTGGGGTTGGGTCCAGGTGCTAATAAGCTAGAGAGAGGATTCCAAAATAGCATTTGTCAGCACCAATGTCCTTGTGGTAGAATGAGCTCCCCAGAAGGGCTGCCACCAGTGTCTGTGCTCCCAGGGTGAGTTCCAGTTGCCTCCTGCCTTCAGGACGCTCTCCAAGATCAGCAGGCTCCTTTCAAATTACTGCTTCTGCCCTGGGTCCTAGAGCATGTGAGATTTTGTGTGCGTCCTTTAAAAGTGGATTCTCTCTTTCCCATAGCCCTCTGGCTCTCTTGAAAATAAGCCCCACTGACCTTCAAAGCCAAATGTTCTTGGGGCTTGTCTTCCCAGAGCAAGACCCCTAGGCTGAGGAGCCTGATTTGGGGCTTGGACCCCTCCCTCCTTGGAGAGAACCTCTGCAATTTTAATTATCTTCCCATTTGTGGGTCACCCCCCTGGAGGTGTGAGTCTTGACTAAACCATGATTCCACTCCTCTTACCTATCTTGTTGTGGTTTCTTCTTTATATATTTAGCTGTAGATCTTTTCTGCCAGTCATCTGGTCTTTCTCATCAATAGTTGCACTGTAAATAGTTGTAATTTTGGCCCTTGGGTAGAGTCTTCCAACTCTGCCATCTTGGCCACACTTTCTGCCATATAGCAGTTATGTTTATACTCTACTGTAGTCTGTTAAGTGTGCAGTAGCTAACCATCCTCTGAACCTTCAGCAGGTTGTAATATTTTTGCTGGTGGAGGGTCTTGCCTATGTGTTGACCACTGCCGACTGATCAGGGTGGTGGTTGCTGAAAGCTGGGTTGGCTGCAGCATTTTTTTAAAACATAAGACAACAATGAAGTTTGCTGCATTGATTGACTCTTCCTTTCACGAACTATTTCTTTGTAGCATGCAATGCTGTTTGATAGCATTTTACCACTGTAGAATTTTTTTTTTTAAAAAAAGGGGGGCCAGTCCTCTCAAACCCTGTCACTGTTTTATCAAGTAAGTTTATATAATATTGTAAACTCTTTGTTGTCATCTCAACAGTCTTTACAGCAGCTTCATCAGGAGTAGATTCCATCTCAAGAACCCACTTTCTTTACTCATTCATAAGAAGCAACTGCTCTTCTCTTAAAGTTTCATCATGCGATTTTAGTAATTCAGTCACATCTACAGGCTGCTCTTCTGATTCTAGTTCTCTTGCTCTTTCTACCATATTTGCGATTACTTGCTCCTCTGAAGTCTTCAATCCCTCAAAGTCATCCATCAGGATTGGAATCAACTTCTTCCAAACTCCTGTTAATATTGATATATTGACCTCTTCCCAGGAATCATGAGTGTTCTTAATGGCATCTGTTGTAGAATGGTGAATCCTTTCTAGAAGGTTTTCAATTGACTTTGCCCAGATTCATTAGAGGAATTACTATCTATGGTAGCTATAGCCTGACAAATTGTTTGTCTTAAATAATAGGACTTGAGAGTTGAAATGACTCCCTGATCCATGGTCTGCAGAATGGGTGTTGTGTTAGCAGGCATGAAATCATCATGAATTTCATTGTACATCTTCATCAGAGCTTTTGGGTGACCAGGTACATTGTCAATGAGCAGTACTTTTTTGAAAGGAATCTTTTCTTTTTTCTTTTTTTTCTGAACAGTAGGTCTCAACAGAGAGTTTAAAATATTCAGGAAACTGTTGTCAACAGTTGTGCTGTCACCTGGCTTCGTTGTTCCATTTATAGAGCACAGGCAGAGTAGATTTAGCATAATTCTTAAGGGCCCTAAGATTTTCAGAACGGTAAATGACCATTGGCTTCAACATCAAGTCACCAAGCTGGCTTAGCCCCTAACATGAGAGTCAGCCTGTCATTTGAAGCTTTGAAGCCAGGCATTCACTTCTGCTCTCTAGCTATGAAAGTCCTAGATGGCATCTTCTTCCAATATAAAGCCATTTTGTCTACGTTGAAAATCTGTTGTTTAAGGTAGCCACCTTCATTAATCAACTTAGCTAGATCTTCTGGATAACTTGCTGTAGCTTCTACATCAGCACTTGCTGCTTCACCTTGCACTTTAATATTACAGAGGTAGCATCGTTCCTTAAAACTCATGAATCAACCTCTGCTATTTTCAAACTTTCTTCTACAGCTTCCTCACCTCTCTCAGCCTTCATAGAATTGCAGAGAGTTAGGGCCTTGCTTTGTATTAGGCTTTGGCTTAAGGGAATGTTATGGCTGGTTTGATCTCCTATCCAGACCACAGTAATAAGGCTGTTTTGCTTTTTTATCATTCATGTGTTCACTGGATTAGCACATTTTTTTTTCTTGGCTGCGTTGGGTCTTCGTTGCTGTGTGCGGGCTTTCTCTGTAGTTGCGGTGAGCGGGGGCTACTCTTCGTTGAGGTATGGGGGCTTCTCTTGTTGCGGAGCACAGGCTTTAGGCGTGCAGGCTTCAGTAGCTGTGGCTCACAGGCTCTAGAGCCGCAGGCTCAGTAGTTGTGGCACATGGACTTAGTTGCTCCGTGGCATGTGGGATCTTCCCAGAGCAGGGATTGAACCCGTGTCCGCTGCACTGGCAGGCGGATTCTTAACCACTGCGCCACCAGGGAAGTTCCAGGATTAGCACTTTTAATTTCCTTCCGGAAGTTTTGCTTTGCATTCACAACTTGATTAACTGGTGCAAGAGGCCTAGCTTTCGGCCTGTCTAGCCTTTTGATATGCTTTCCTCACTAAGCTTAATTGTTTCTAGCTTTTGATTTAAAGTGAGAGATGTGTGACTCTTTTTTTCACTTGAACACTTAGAGGCCATTGAGAGATTACTAAGTGGTCTAATTTCAATATTGCTGTGTCTCAGGGAATAGGGAGGCCTGAAGGGAGGGAGGGAGGGAGATGGGAAATGGCCAGGGGATAGAGTAGTCAGAACACACACAACATTTATCAATTAAGTTCGCTATTTTATATGGGCACGGTTTACAGCACCCTAAAATAATTACAATAGTTACAGATAAGATCACTGATCAAAGATCACCATAACAAAGATAATAATAATGAAAAAGTTTGAAATCATATGAGAATTACCAAAATGTGACACAGAGACATGGAATGATCAGATGTTGGAAAAATGGCACCAAGAGACTTGCTTGACGCTTAGATAGTTGCCATAAACCTTCAATTTGTTAAAAAAAAAAAAAAAGCAAGCAGTATCCGTGAAATGCAATAAAGTGAAGCACAATAAAAAGAGGAATGCCTCTATATGTAAAGTTGATGAAGTTCTTAGACTTATATGCTAACTTTCAGGTTTCTGTGACAGTGAAGACAGTTATCTTTGAAGTGTTTTGAAAGATTATTAGTCACAACTCTCATGGTTGAAAATAAAGGAAACCAAATTTAAAAAATGGGAAATTGTTGGCTTTTGCCACTGGGAAGTGTAGAGATACAATTAAGCCTTAGGTGCCCATGAAACTAGGTGCAGCGTGGGCCAGGACTCTCACTCTACTCACAGCTTTGCTTTTCCATGTATGTTCCATTCACTTTATCACCCTGCAGGCCAGCTTCATCCACATGGTAGGAAATTCTGTATCAGGAGTTCCTGAGCATCAAACCTCCTCACAGCTTCTACCCTCACTGAGTCCTTTTCCTCATTTCTAATAAGCAAAACCTTGGCAAAAGACCTGATTGACTCAACTTTAGTCAGGTGCCGTTCCCAAGAACCCTTCAAATGTGAGTGGAGGTGGGGCCATGTAGCTTCTTACCAATATTATAGAAATACAGACAGGACAAGGGACAATACTTGGCTGACAACACCAGAGGATTCTCAATCCAGAATAAGAAATGACTGATTTTGTTCTGGGTGTGTATGTAATAGTTCACAGATTGAACTCTATTTCTTTCATGAACTAGAGAATTAGCGCTAACCAAATGACAGCTGAATATGAATCAAGTGTGAAATACTCAATTGGGTGAGTAGTTTTAGACTAGCAAAGAAACGATTAAAGGGATTTGGGGTGTTATGTAGGTAGATTAACAGTAAACTCATATACCAAATATCTTGACCCACAGGGCAGGAATCTCAACTTTGGCCTGTGCAGGCAGGTTGATATGATAGAGTTTGATTAGGAATCAAAACTCTTCAATCAGATTCTTTTCTTATAGTTGAATAATCATGATAAAAAATATGTCACTTTATGTTTTCTTAAAATAAAAAGGCTTTATAAAAATTTCTCTCTAAAATATTGATTTGATTACTCAAAATATAAAGATTATTATCTATTTAGTTAGAAAAGTTAAAAGTAGGCTGAATATAGTTATTCTAACCAAAAGAAGATTCTTAGATAGCATAAGTTCTCCTCAGTTGGAGAAATTATGAGTTGAAATACATTTTTTAGTCTCATTTTGTACATCGCTGGCTAGGTGAAGAGAGAGTTTTTTCTTGCCTTTCAGCTCTTTTGGCCATTTCCTGATCTGTCTGTTTTCTTTGGAAGACCTTGCCTTTTCAGAGTTACCCTTCAGTATAGCTCAACATTACCCACTTTACTCTGCCCCGTAAGCTGCTACTTGAGAATAGGATTTTGGTCCTAGGGATCTTCTTATCTCCAGCACTAAACACGGTGTCCCAAAGCTAGAGCGTTCAATCAATGTGTTCGGTCTTTGTCTGCGAGTACCCTAAAAAAGGCACAGAAATATGAAAATATGTAGTGTTCAGGTACCAAGAAATAGGGTGGAGCCTAAGGAACTCAGGGTGATCCTGCAAAGGGAAAACCACTTGTGAGTCATGTTAAAGAACTTAGGCTTGAACTTCTGTAGGCTCTGGGGTAGGTTTTATGCAGGGCAGTCAATTGGAGAGCCAGTGTTGTGCTAGGACCATGCTAACACTGGTCAAATAAATCTGGCTGAGATTAATATGGTAGACTTGCGTTTACAGAATTAACAGAGAAAAGTCTTTTGGCAAATGACAAAGTTTTGTTTGGGTTCTCCTTTCTTCCTCTCATTGTAAAGGAATCTGTCTATGGAGAATAGTTCTAGGGTTTTTTTATGTTTTAATACCTGAATTTATGTGAGTAAAATTACTTGCAGCAGCCAGGAGTGAAAAATGTCTGAAGAAAGATATTTTAGAGAACACTGTCAGTCAATCTGGGAAAACCAAGATCAGTTGACAAGTCTAAAGAACAGGAGAAGGGAAAGACTTTACAACCACCACAAAACAACTGGAAATAAAAAGCAGAAACATAAAGGAAGCTTGAATCTGGAAGAAGATTGATTACAAAATGAGGGGTCACAGGGCATGTGTTTTCAGTCTCAGGCTGTGGGAATGGGCCAGGCTGGGTTAAAGGAATAGGGTCAGGCCTGGGATATGTGAATTAGAGAAGAATGGAACATGAACTTGGAGGAGTGTCATAATTTCAACAGCTGACATACAGTCCACTAAGCATAGTTGGCAGGTATTAGCAGGTGAGGGTGATAGTCTACGATTGTAAAACTAAGGAAATAACATGGTTTACATCCCCTGAGAAAGTCATGATATGAAACAGAAAGATCAAAATACTGTCTGTTTGATTTTTTCACTTGTGAGGTCATCTTAAAATACAAGGACAATGCAGTATCAAACATCAGTTACACACTTAGATATGTAAATCGACTTGAGGATGAAATGTGACAAACTCCAAATGGATTAACGGTTATAATAATAACAGCATATTGCTTTTTCAATTTTCATTCAGCAGCAAAATGGGGAAATACTACATTTGATACTGTACATATCAATGATGAGACCTGTGGGCCACACGTAATAGCATAGTGATACTTTACATCTACATAGAGGTTTTCACATCAGCGCACAAATGAACTCTCAGTGGCGGCATCATTATCCCGTTTGCAGAGCAGAGGGGCCTGTGCAACTGCCTGGGAGAACAGATGGTCTTTATGTCTTGCCCTGGATAGTGACTGCTTTGATTTATTTGGAGGATGAACTCATTTCAACCCTGTAATTTTCCTCAAGACCCAGGTTCATTTTCTTGATCCTGAAATTCTTCTCTTCAGTTAACATACTGAGGGGGCATTGAAACTGGTTCTGGATCCCACAGCATCTGCATTTGAGGGACTAAGTTATAAATACAGAAGAGCATATATGTGTACACATAGATATGCAGGAATGCATTTATATATGCATGTGTATGTGTATAAAATGGCTTTATTGAGATTATAATACACATAGCATAAAATTCAGCCATTTAAAATATGCTCCATTTGGAGCATATGATAGTACTGTTTGAGCAAAGTGTATTGTGAAGGGGATATTTCTCATTGCAGGGAGGAGACTGCTGGAGCTCATTGAAAAGAAAGAAGGATGGGTAGTGGGAGGAGAGCCCAGTGTTAAGAGCAGGTGACCAGCCACCTACAACGGGTCTGTTGCCCAAGAGCCTGGTGACCCAAAGAGTGAACCTCAGGAGAAGTGCATCATGGCTCTACGGATGCCAAAGCACTATACACTGAGCATGGAGAGAGAAGGAGGGGTAGAACCTTTCACAGCTTAGGAGTGACAGGTGATAGCCTCCCTACTCCTAGAGTTTAGGAGCCCGAGCAGTAGTTTCAGCAGGAGTGGGAAAGTGGGGGAAGACAATAGGGATGGATACATCATAGTTCTCAATCAGTAAGAGATCACACTAAGAATTTTGCTATGCAAAGAAATGGGGGCAGTGCCATTTAAAAAAAAGTAGATTGATTCATCATTCATTCATTTAGATGAGAAAGATTACATTAAGCTATTATACTGATAGGAATAATCCAGTCAAGAAGGGAAACCTTTTGATGCAGGAGAGTAAGGTCAGAGGGGATGGGGTCTAAGGCACGGGGGTAGAGGTTGGTCTTAGGTAAGAGCATCAACAGTTCTTCCATTATAACTGGAAGGAAGGCAGAGCAACATGGACACGTGTGAGAGGCCCCTATTGGGAGGAGAGTTCCCACAATCCTGTGAGTGGGAGTCCAGACCTAGAAAATGTAATTCGGTTAATGTTGTGGGACCCCCATCCATCCCTCCATTCATTCATTTATTGAAGAAAATTCTGTACTAGGCATTTTACTAGCTGCTGAATACTGTGTAATAGTGAATAAATTAAAGACCGGAATAGTTTGGCAAAACAGTTTTCATAGAACAGTCATGTCTGAAAATTCTAGAAGGTAAATCATTTTTACAATATACTGCTTGGTGGAAAATTTAGTTGTACACGTTCTATTTTGGCTAACATTGCTAAATGATAAGCCAGGGATGAAAAGGATAAAACATGGGAATTATAAGATTCATGGAAAAGGCAAGTAGCTTTATTATAGAGGGACATTATCATCTTTAATTTTATCTCTCATTTTTCACTATTAATGTTTTAAATCACTCTTTTAAAGAGGACTATAATAAAGAAATACCTTTTGAAAACTGCAAATACAAATTTAGGCGCTAAATGTGTCGGGATTCTTTGGCTGAATATGGGATGGGGGTGATGATCAAGCATCTACAGTAGAAAAAAAGTAAGCACATTTGTGGAATATCCATATATATCTGTATCTGTCTGTGTATCTGTATCTATAAAACATCCTCTCCTGCACCAATCTCCAGCTGTGTTAATTTCAGTCTCCTGTGCTCTTTTTCTTCCCCAGCTTTATTGAGGTATAATTGACAAATAAAATTGTAAGATATTTGAAGTGTACATTGTGCTTTTTTGATATACCTGTGCATTGTGAAAGGATTTCCACTATCACCTCACATATTTATCTTTTTTATTGGTGACAGTATTTAAATTATACTCTTTGTAAATTTCACTTATATAATCCAGTGTTATCAACTCTAGTCACCATGTTTTACATTAACTTCTCAGACCTTATTTATCTTATTAGTCTCTTATGTTCTTGACTTTATTTTTTGTTGGCTACGTCAATTTCACCTCAGATACTGAATTACAACTGACCAAACAACAAACAAAAATACCAACTACATAAGGCCATAAGTGCAAACTTCTAGTTCCTTTATCCCCTTATTTATTATGAATACTTTTCAGAAGCAGAATACAGCAGTTATGTGTCAGATTGTCTTCTGTTCTTTTCTAACTATCTTTTCCCCATACAACCACATATAAAGCCAACAGGTAAGACAGTAGACACTTTTCCTGTCTCCAGCTGGCATGAGAATCTGTGTGTCCATGTATGAGTGTGATTGGGGAGCCTGATTTCAGGTTGGACTCTCTCCTAGTAATAATCGTGATACCTCTCCATGTTTCTCAGCATTTGTTAGAACTGGTAGAATTAGGAATTAAACTTCATTAAGCTCCCTCTTCCTTGCTAAGTGAAGAAGGCACAGATTTTTCTGCACGCCACTGAGTATATGATAAATTTTCCTCTGGGTCAGCCCAACTCTGAGGGCAAATTTTAGTTTCCTCCCGGAACGTCACTCTGGCTTCTGTTGTGGTGGTACTGGCGGTGGCTGTGTGGATGACTTCTTGATTTTACATGAGTTTTGGTTTTAATGGCATTTTGTAAGATTTGCAGCTCATTAGCTCAGTGCTCTGAGTGCTTTTATCATGAACAAGTTCAATCTGTTCAGTGTGGCTTCAGATTGTGATTGAATTTTGACCAAGGAAAGAGGTAAGGTTTTTAATTAGTAAATGTGGAAGGTGTATCCAGGTAATTTTGGCTCCAACTTTGTCGTTAAAATTTATTGGGTGATTGTTAAGCATCTTCTATTAAGCGATATTATAAATGTACCATCAGCATTGTTTTGCTTTTCCTTACTGACTCTAGCTTCGTGTCACTATGCAATGTAAAAAAATGGTGTACTGATTATTTTAAGGCACAGTATGGTTGGAAAAAGAGGTAAGAAGACTAATATCTATATCTATATCTATATGTTTAAGAGCTTGAATATCTCACTTAAACATTACAAAAACTTTTCAAGGTAGTCACTCACATTCACATTTTATTGACCAAGGACCTGTGCTGTAGGGAGTTTGAGTTGCCCAAGTCTTATCGTGAGTGATCAGTAAAGCTGGGATTTAAACTTTGTCTTTCTGATTCTGCTTCTATATTCTTTTTCACTTTAGTATACTTGCATTTAAAAAATAGTTAGTTCATCTATTTGTTCTTCAGTGAATTGTTTGCCAGGAGATTTATCTAGTATCTTTATTATGGGATGGAAGTAGAGTTCAGAGATTGTATCCTAACCTTATGTCCCAGGTACCACCTTGGGATAGAAATAAGATACGGTTTGTTTTAATGATCTAATCAATGACTCCATACTTTTAACTTCACTCTGGGAGAACATCCTCTTCCTATTAGGAGTAGGCCATCCGGAGTAATACTCATCCACACTCTCCTGACTCCAGTATTTCACTTCCGAATACTCCATTGGTGTAGGCCTTCAGGACTGCCACCTTATGACTATTTGCTTCTGGCCAAGCCTTTAGCTGGAGACTTGCTGCTGACAGGTAGAAAATAAGCAGGAATCCCTTTTACCCACCCTCAACCCTACTGTGAGAGCTTCTCAGAAATCACCTGTGAGGTAATATTGATTACCTCAATATAAGTGTCCTTCATTGGAGAAAACTGGAAGGAAGAAAGCAGGAGAGCTGTGTTGCTGTCAGGTGGAACTGCTGCTGAAAAGAATCCACGTCATACCACTGGAGGCAGTGTCTGGTATCAGTGGCTTTGAGAGGTGTAGGATCGAAGCGGGCAGGGGCAGTGCTGACTTCCTAAAAATTGTATACCACTGTATTGTATACAATTGAATGGCAACATATTTTTAATTAAGTAAAATTAAGTTTTAAAACAACTAAGAAAGGTTCAGACTCAGCTAAGGTTGATCCACAGCACTGTAGGCATGGCATCCCAGATGTCACAACTCTGTATTTCATAGTCACAGCAATTCCGACAGCCCTGAGCTTGCCAGCTGTGCCAGGGTGGAGAAGAGAGCTTTGTGGTCCCAGGCACATATTGAGCCTCTAACAGGCGCCTGGGTCCTGATGCTTCCTGCTCTGTGGGAGTGCATGGAGGAGGCATCACTGTCCTTTCTTGCCTAATGGTCCCATTTTGGACTGTTTTAAGCTCTCAGAGAAATTCTGCAACACTGAGCTCTGAAAGAAAAGGTGGTTTGGATGTTATGATTCCTTCATTGCAGGAGACTCTGGTTCTTAAGCAAGGGTTTCCACTGTGTCTCAAGTAGCAACCAGGAACAAATAACAAGCAATATAGGGAAGAGGAGGTCTGTGCCTCAGACCATTATTGAAACCAGTATTTGTTATAGTTGTCTGTAATGTATTTTGTGGCTTTAACACTCTCCTTACAAATACTGGCATTTAAAAAATTGTAAGAAATTAAGCTTTGTTCACTCAAATAAGCAATTTGATTTTCAGGAAATTATTTATTTAGAAAGCAAGATTTAACAAAAAACCCTCACATTTACTGAGTTTTGGATTAAATTTTCCCCTATGTTAGCAACTGGGAATAAACCAATAGTTCAGACAATTTCTGGCTATTTATTGGCCTATGAATACAATCCAATATTCTGTGTATTCAGTATTTTAATACTGATTCAATGAACACTAAGCCTTAAAATATGCTGGTATTTCATTTTAAAGAAAGTATAAAATTTTTTTCCTGAGTAATTTTTAACTTAGAAATAAAGGGAGAAATTAGAAAGTACAAAAATTCCAGTTGAGAAAAATTAGTAATATATGTTTGGCCCAACTTCTGGAAAAAACAATTTGTTTCTAATTAAATACATCACCATATTGAACTTGAGCACCTTTGACAATACAGTGCTGAAGGCAGGTTACACTGTGATTATCTGGCAGTGCCTTACGAGGGCCTCTCACTGTTGTGGCCTCTCCCGTTGCGGAGCACAGGCTCCGGACGCACAGGCTCAGCGGCCATGGCTCACGGGCCCAGCCGCTCCGCAGCATGTGGGATCTTCCCGGACCGGGGCACGAACCCGCGTCCCCTGCATTGGCAGGCAGATTCCCAACCACTGCGCCACCAGGAAAGCCCTGGCAATGCTTTTTTAAGAGGACATTTTATTTTAATATGTTAGGTCTTGGTAATTGGCAATTAATTCTTTTAAAAATGTACTTTAATTTTGTTGGTGTAATAAGTGTGGATGCTAAAGGTTAACTGTCTCAATCAGCAAGAACCCAATGCTCGCTGGTTACTAGCCATAAATAAAAAGCTTTTCTATTATGAAAGAGAAACTTGATTTTATTGGGCTTTGGGATGTAAAGCGATTTTTCCTCTCCTGAAGCAAGCACCAGTGAGTGGATGTGTGGCTCTATGTTCAGATCTGAGGCTGCTGTGTTATCACTGTCAGACAGCTGGAAAAGCAGGGGAAATGTCAGTGTCAGGCCTATCAGTTGTATCCTGTGGGAAGAAGTGGCAGCCAGAGCCATTCAGTCACAGCCATGTAAAATATTGTGCGGACTGGAGTGAGGGATGAAAGTGATTCTTGCTAATTCATTGAATGTTGCTATTGATGTGGTCTTAATAGAATACAGAGGCAGAGAGAATGAGTTTCAGCTACTGCAGTGTGGGTAAGCATAGATTGTGGTAACAACGTGGTGACACTATAGGAGACGTGATTCAGAGAAGAGTATTAGAACTTTAGGGGCTAAAAGGTGAACCACAGCTTATTTATCCATTCACTCATTACAGGGCATTTGGGTGGTTCAGGCATTGATTCTCATCTTAAAGTGGCTTCTTTACACTAACTCCAGGCTTCTGAGAGCTCATAGGACTCTCCATACCTTCAAGATTCTTTACTGATACACTTGGTCACTTCCAAGTCTCTTACTCTATATGGCCATTGAGAATTAGGAACAGTGCTTCCATTTCACTCATTCTATTATGGCTGTTGTGCCAGCACCTTGGTGGAGAATGGCCACACTTGGGGCTTTCCTATAAGCTTGCAGGGTTCCTCTACTAAATCCAGTCAAGTATGCCATTAGACCCAATGTTTTAGAGTGTCCCATACCTATCTGTAAATTAGAGAATAAATCTCCCTGCCTGCCCACATGCCTGGAAGTTCAGCCCCAGGATGAAAAAGGGCTCTGGAATCTGACTTTATTCTTCCTCTTTTTTTCCCCTCTTCTCTCTATAATAAAGAAGAGACATAAGAGGAGAGCTTTCCATCTCTATATTTCATATTCTCCATCTTTAGTTTCTGGGGATATGATAATACACTCTAACAGAATCCTCTCTCTCTGTAAAGAGAGGATATAGCGGAATTAAATGTCTTTCAATTCTGTTGCCTTGATGAGGATTCAAAAGTTTTATATTGGATATCAGAACTGAATATTAATTCTCTCTCCATGCATTCTTGTTTGAACAATTCTGTTACCCTATACTTCATAGATATATGCCTCTTGATCACTGAGGAAAAGATTA
Organism: Pseudorca crassidens; assembly: GCF_039906515.1. Classification (NCBI taxonomy): domain Eukaryota; kingdom Metazoa; phylum Chordata; class Mammalia; order Artiodactyla; family Delphinidae; genus Pseudorca; species Pseudorca crassidens. The sequence goes on along the minus strand of NC_090311.1, from coordinate 43,660,367 downwards.
AGTACATGAAAGTACAAGAATAAAGCATATTCACTTGTTTAAAATACTCTTATAATGCAAACAAATGTGCATAAATTTTTAAAATTGTGTATAAGGACTTTCAGTAGCAACACATTGAAAACAATTTGAAATTCTATTAAATGGAGAAAGATTGAGAAATTTCACTATATCCACACTAAGGATTACAATTCATCTATTAAAAAGAATGAGGAAGAGCTACATATACAGAAAATGGGCCTGTTTTAGAAAAATATGTAAAATATTCCAGTTTTTAAAAGTCCTGCATAAGTGTGTACATAATTTTATATGTTTGTAAAAACATAGAAAAACCATGGAATAAAAAACACCTCAGCCTATCAACTTTAGTTACCTGAGAGGTGTGGGATTAAAGGGGTTGAGGAACATGATTGACTTTCTAGCAATTTTATACCTCTGTACTGTGTAAAATCAAATGCAAATGTAAGTTGCTAATGAAGTGAAGTTAAGTTTTAAAACATATAAAGACTGGATGGACATTGCTATGGAATGAATTTCCCCCCAAAGTGATGGTATTTGGAAAGAGGCCTTTGGGATATACTTAGGTCTAGGTGAGGTCATGAGGGTGGGGCCATCAGGATGGGTTAGTGCCTTTATAAGAAGAGACCTCAGAGAGCTCTCTCTGCCACATGAGGACACAACAAGAAGAAAGCCATCAGCAAACCAGAAAGAGAGCCCTCACTGGGAAACTGAATTGGCCCGCACTTTGATCTTGGACTTCCCAGCCTCCAGAACTATGAGAAATAAATTCCTCTTGTTTAAGCCTTCCTGTTTATGGGATTTTGTTACAGAAGACCAAGAAGATGAAGAAAGATTTTAGTACTGAGAAGTGGGGATGGTGCTGTAACAGATACCTAAACATGTGGAAGTGACTTTGGAACTGGATAATGAAGAGTTTTGAGGTTTTTGCTAGAAATATGGCCATTAAGGGTGATTCTGGTAAGATCTCAGAAACAAGGAATGTGTTATTGGAAAGTTTATGAGGAATATGTTATGAGGAAAGGTTATCTTAAGTTGGCAACAAACCTGGCCAAATTGTGTTCACATTCTAGTTTTTTGTGGAAGGTAGAGTTTGTAAACATTGAAGTTGGTTATTTAGCTGAAGAGATTTCTAAACAAAGAGTTGAAGGAATGGTTTGGCTCCTCCTAACTGCTTATAGTAAAATGTGAGAGGAAAGAAATGAGTTGAAGAAGGAATTTTTTAGCAAAAAGGAACCAGAACTAAATATTTTGGAAAATATTCATTCTGTTCATATTGCAAAAAATACAAAGTGTGTCTAGAAGAAAACACTGAGGGATTATCACTTGATAAATAGATTAAGGGATTATATGAGCAGAAATGTTAGTTTGAACTGAAGCGGATGGAGACAGTATGAAATGAGGGAAGATTGTCAGGCTTCTTAGATACTACAGCTATACAGCTGTGAAAGTGTGCTATTGTTCAAGACAAGGGGAAAATGACTCAAAAGGCAGTTCAGAGATCACTGGGGCTACCTCCTAGGTATCAAAGTGTGGGTAGAGGGGTGCTGCCTCAGTTTCATGGTGGGGCCACCTGGAGGCTTGGGAGCTTGACCCCTGCCTAGCAGAGTTTTGGGGTACAAACCCTGCCCCAGTGGGTCTGGAAGGCAGAGCATAGAACCAAAGAGGATTATTCTCAAGTCTTAAAATCGAATGGAATTTGCTTTCCTAGGTTTTGGACTTGCCTGGGACCCGTCATTCCTTCCTTCTTTTTTATTTCCCCCTTTTAGAATAAAATATCTGTCTTTTGCCTGTCCCACCATTGTATTTAGGAAGCACATAACTTGTCTGGTATCACAGGTTTATAGCTAGAGAGAAATTTTGCCTCAGGGTAAATCATACCTCAAGTCACACTCATTTTATATGACTCAGATTTTATTTAGATGGGACTTTGGACTTTAGAGTTGGTACTGGAGTGAGTTAAAACTTTGCAGATGTTCAGATGGAATGAATGTGTTTTGCCTGTGAGAAGGACATGAATTTGGGGGGGGTGCAGCCAGAGACAGAATGCTAGGGACAGAAGTGTGTTCCCCAAAATTCATGTGTTGAAGTCCTAACCCCCAATGTGATGATACTTGGAGATTAGGCCTTTGGTAGGTAATTAGGTTGAGGTGAGATCATGAGGGTGGGGGTATCATGGTGGGGTTAGTGCCCTTAAAAGAGAGATACCAGAGAGCTTGCTTCCTCTCTCTCTGTCTCTCTGTCTGTCTGTCTGTCTGTCTGTCTCTCTCTTTCTGCCATGTTAGGACATAGTGAGAACGTGACGATCTGTAAGCCAGAAAAACAGCCCTCACCAGGGAACCTAATCAGCTAGCATTTTGGTCTTATACTTCTCAGTCTCCAGCTGTGAGAAATAATTACCTTTTGTTTAAGCATCCTTTCTACGATATTTTCTTATGGCAGCCTGAGCAGACTAAGACAGGTATACAAAAATGTTATACTGTATTTTCTATTGATTATCTGGGGCTTCTGTTTTGTTAAAAATTATTTAATTTATGCTTTTATATATTCTCTAAATGTTGAGGGTTGTTTATGAACCATAACACATGTTTTATCATTTTTTACAAACACATTTTCTTTTTAATAAAATGAAATTAATTACATGTATTATTATCCAAGTTACTCAGGGAGAATGGTGACAGAGCCAGTTGGTGGCAGTATCAGGGATACACATGCTTTTTTTTTTTTTTTTTTTTTTTGGTACGTGGGCCTCTCACTGCTGTGGCCTCTCCCGTTGCGGAGCACAGGCTCCGGACGCGCAGGCTCGGCGACCATGGCTCACAGGCCCAGCCGCTTCGCGGCATGTGGGATCTTCCCAGACCGGGGCATGAACCCGTGTCCCCTGCATCGGCAGGTGGACTCCCAACCACTGCGCCACCAGGGAAGCCCATAACGTGCTTTTTCATAACAATCTATATGCCGGCATTCTGCAGTAGCAAAAGGTTTTCACTGATGGTATTTGAAAGCAATAGCTTCTGAAACATATATGTAAAATACATGAGTATGAAGTTTAAACAGTATGTTTCCATCAATAACATACCAACAAACTCTTTTTTTTTTTTTACATCTTTATTGGAGTATAATTGCTTTACAATGGTGTGTTAGTTTCTGCTTTATAACAAAGTGAATCAGCTATATGTATACATATGTTCCCATATCTCTTCCCTCTTGCCAACAAACTCTTAAACGAGACTTAGAAATCTAAATGTTTAGAGAGTCTAAATACATAGCATTACATTTAAAATCAATGAGAGTTACTGGGTGGCTAAGTATGCACAGTATTTTGTATGTTTTTTGAATGTAGATTTGGTTGTATATTTATTAGAATTATGGGTAGAAAGAAATGGAATGGTGCAGAAAGCTCTTGTCAGCGATATAAAAGGAGAACCTAAATTGTATGCTTATGCTGTAGCCCAAGTATATTACTTTTCCCTTTTGATTTTTAGAACATGCAATAGATAACCTTCCTATTTTCCCATTCTAAGCTTTAATTATGGGACTGCTTTGTATCATTGTTATTATAACTAGTATGTTTATACTTTCATGCATATAAAACTTTGGGAATCGAACTTAGATATCTATGTACCTAAGTGAAATTGAAGTCCAAACTGACTGTTCTTTGGGCTAAATGATAAATACCCAGTAATCAGTCAATACTGTCTTGAATATGGGTATATCCAAAATCACTTTCATGAGTATAGTGGAAAGTAATAGTGTCAATTTCTTGGGCCACAAATGAGCCACTTAATGAACATGATAAAGAAACAACAAGAGAAAACAGAGAAGTTCAAATGGTTAGAGGGATGATGTCAGTCTAGTGCAGAGGTTAAGAATAAGTTCTGTGGATCCAGACTGCCTGAGTTAGAAGCTTGTTTCTGCTGCCTGTATTATATGCATGACAATAGGAATTTGCTTAATTTTCTATATGGGTTTCTTCTTCTGTAAAATGGAGATAATAATTATAATGCTTACCTCATAAATAAACGAAGACAATTCCACAGTTCTGAAAAGCTCTATAGTACATTTTTTTTCTCATATGTTTGGTACTAAAATTAGATGGGCAACATAATTGGACTGGAATGTACAATTATATTTCTTTCTTTGCTGTTCACAGATATTTTATTACCTTTCTTTCTTTCTTTCTTTTTGTTTTTGGTGACTGAGTTTGATTGCAGTGGGGAAATGTAAACAAGTAAGCAAGTGTTAGTGCGCCTACTGCTCCCACCATGTGTTTCAGTGAAAAAGAGTAAAGGAAATATTTGTTATAATCAGTAATGCGTAAAATAGGGTTATTGCCCAAGTGTGATCATTTTAAGTCTTTTGGAAGACTTTTATAAATGGAATGTCTAACGGAAGTGTCTAACTACAGAATACTATATGGGAAATATGACTTCCTATCTCTTAAGGAACTAGAAAAACAGTTGATGAAGTTTCTCACTGATAATGGTAACTGAAAACTAATATAAAAAGGGAAAAAACTGATCCTGTAGAAAACTCAAAACAAAATCAAAACAATTAAGATTCCAATCGTGTGTTGAATGAGTAGACTCAACAACTATGAAGTGAATCTGAACTACTGACTGGTGTGTGGGTCGCAAAACAAACTTGAATAGACCATAAAGACTGAATGTTGAATGTGAGTACAAATATTCAGAATACTGGCTGCAGAAATTTCAGAAGCTTATGGTGTAAATTACCGGGAAATTTGTTGCTTAAAAGTTGCTGCTGATCATAAAGCTGCAGATTTTATTAGCATACTTGCCAAGATAATACCTAATAAAAATCTGAACAGATTGACAGTGCCAGTACAACAGCTTTCATTGGTGTTAGAGTTCTAGAAAAACAGCAGCAGAGACAAACGAGAATCAAGAGGGTTTTAAGGACACTGAGCGTAGACGGACTGTGTATGTCAGCGTATACAAGGTAGAGTCTATAGTGACTGGAAAAAACCGGCATCCAGATGTTTAAAAGTACATGCAGTTTGCCTGAACTTGAGAAACCAAGACATACTTTTGGTGAGTTCAGTTACTACTAATTATTAGTGTAAGATCACTGCAGGCAACCTTAATTGGGGAAAAATGTAAAATTTTATGTTTTCTAAATAATGATCAGCACATACCCATTATGAAATTTTATGGGAAGTAATGTTTTCAGAAATTACTTTTCCCTCATGTGACATATGAAATACAGCCTTGTGAAATACACAAGGAACTTTACAATCCTTGGGAGAAATAAAAAGCAAAAACAAAGTGAGTTGCTTATTCCAGTTACCAGAGAATTAGGAATTAAGACTCCCTGAAAGACTCCAGTCTTCAGGATGGCTGCTAATGCTTGAAAATCTATCTATTGATAATGTTGATGAATTTATATTAGTAGATCACTGACACATTGTTGGATTAAAATAAATTTGGAAAAAACCTGTATCTAAAGACTTTGAAGGATTTTTAGTAACTGATAAGAAAAAAATTATGTCAAACATTTTACCTAAACCAGCAGTCCGTGGGCAGAAAGAATAGATGAGCCAGAGATAAAAAGCTACTTACCATCACAGTGATTGGTCATGAGTCCAGAAAGTGGTGAATAGTTGTGTCAGAAAAGACAGCTATTAGAATTGTTCTTAAATCATCAGAGCTCCTCTGAGACTAGAGATAGTATATAGAGAAAATGTTGTGCTCATAAAATATTTCTGTTTCTTGAGAGAACTTGCTGTGTTTGCTTTTCTTTTGTATCCTCAACATGCTTACAAGTCTCCATTTATAAAAGTACATGTTTTTGTATGTCTTCCTTGTAAACTAAGATACTTTAATTTTACAAAAATAAATGTCAGTGCAACATTCACTTGCTAAGAAATAGCAAATTTTTATATTATTTATTTTGTGATTATGTATTATTCTTGCTTTTCTATGTTGACTTATGTTGTTGCTTGTTCCCAAATGGAGTTTTCTATCATAATCAAACTGACATAATCAGTATATGACATATAAAACTTATCTGGGTCCATGTCTTTGATTCCATTGTCTTTGATTTTATTTCGAGGCCAGATTATAGAAAAGTTATTATCTTCAACAGGTATATTTATATAAGGAGTTAGAATCAGACCAGCTAAATTTACAACAAGGCACTTAATTGTTTTCAAATGTTGTAACTGAAGATAAAATTAGAATTATGATAGATAAATTTGCATAAATAATAACCAAAGATGTATTATTTTCTAGAGACTGCATAATTCAGTGTCTTCTGTCTTTTGTGAAGTATAATCTTTTCTGACAAACTGTATGATTTTAATTCTTTCCTATATTGTTGGCACTGAATTCTTCTCAAAAACAAATCTGGCTTAGTTTGATAAATCGTGAATTAGGGGTAATCACTCTCAATTAGCTTATGGATAGCATTGTGTAGAAATATATTGCATTTAAATAAATGCTCTATTTTATGTGGTTGACATAATCTTGTATCTCTACATTTAAAGCCTGACTAAACCATACTTTTAAAGGCTTTTTCTGCAAAATGAATTGTATTTAAATGTAAATTTGGTTTTATGAAGCTTAGGAAATATAATTTTTAGACACAGAAATTTGAAAAAGATAATGAAATGAATTGCTACAAAGAGCAGGAATAATCCTTCAAATCTTAATTAAAGAGAGAATGTTAGCTGTTCTGAATGTGTCATAACTATGACACATTCAGAAATAAGTTAATTGTAATAAGAAAAATGGAATAAAAGGTGTATTACTGTCAAATTCATGTAAGAGGAAGAAATTAGCTGATTCAGGGTTAAGTGAGGAAAACCTGTTGATGGAAGTTTAAAAAGGTCTCTTAAGTACATTATTCATTACTTTACAAATTTCTTTTTTTAAGTCTGGAAGTCTGGAACTCCTGTAAGATAAAATAAGATAAGATGATTTACTTTTGCTTGTAAGGTTAAATGTAACTTTTTGTTAATGATATGAACTAAATATATCAAACATAATGTCTGGGTTTTCTAAGGGTAATATCTGCCTGTTTATCACTTATATGGGAAACCCTAGAGGTAATCTTCACAGAAAGTTCATAGTGCCAATAATTGGAGCTAGCAAGAGTGTGGGATACAGAGGAAATATTTTTGCATTTCTGTGGAGTTGGGGCATTTTGGATAAATTCTGCTGAAATCTTGGGATGCTGGTCTAAGAGCAAGATTGGGGAATTAATTTACAACTGTAGAGATAGTATGAGAACTCCAGACAGGTTTTCCTAACTCTAGAGTATATGCTTACCTTTCAAAGGAAGATAAGGCTCAGGGCAAAGGTTTTTCTTCCTTTGTCAAGAAGGGAGGAGGAGGTGGCCGTTTCTTTCTCCTGTAGATAAGCAGGTAAAATCCAATTTTCTCCATTCCTCATCTGTAATAGACTTTGAAACTGGTGTGTGTAGGATATCTGACCCGGCTTTCATTGCCCTAGGGCTAATAATTGGGGCTTTGGGAAATACGCAGTCATTATCTACTTTTAAAGTGAATAATAGTAATCTGTCTTTGATTCAGAGCACCTTGTATGCACATTCAAGATAACATTAGTAAAGGTCAACATTAAAACCCTAATAAAGACTCAAAGTAAAGAACAGATCAAAATAGAATACATGATAATTAATATCTAGATCAGGGGTAGAGTCAGCAAGATTGATGTTAAACTTTAGAAAAGCCTTTTTTTTAAACTTGTATATCATACAACTTTATCAGAATATCACAGTATTTATAGATACAAATTGCTAATATTTTATTTACCTATAATTTAAGTGGAATCACATTTATTGTAATCATTAAAGATAATAAATAGAATCCTACTGAAGGGAGTTCTTTATTTCCTATAGTTGTAGTTCATATTCTTGAATTGTAATTCCACATTAATAAAGAATAATTACAGTATCATTCATGTGATGATGTTTTCAGTTTGTGAAGACTTTGTACTAAAGCAACTGCATTTAGTTTCTTAAAACTGTGGGAAAGTTGTGTTTAGACACGTTTTACTTTTGTTATTTAATATTTTCATAAATAGTAGATCCAGTATAGATCCTATCAGAAAACAGTACTCAATAAACTAATACCTCTAATACTTGACCTTTATTACTTGGCTTCTGCTGACTTAATGCTTATTGGCAGCTGAAAAAACTTATAATTTCGAGGTCTGACCCCTCTGAACTGGGCATTGGAAAAGTGTGGTTTGCTGTTTTCAAGAAATCAGAAGAATCAGTTTAAAGTGAGATTTTAGAAAGCTCAAACAGATGTTGGTTTAAATGCTACAAAAAAAGGTTTGAAAATGTTTTTTTTTTTTCATTGAAATAACTGCTATGTGATGGAATTGAACAGGATTTTAAAGATCACACAGCTAGAACCCAGTTTCACTTTTCAGTCCTGTGGTAAGAAATCCTACTAAAAATATTTAAAATTCACCTAAAATGTGTAACTTTAAGACAGTCATATTGGCCACAACATAAAGTTACTTAAGAAACATGTCAGTGTACTTCACGGGAAGTGACTATTAGCACTGAATGAAAAATGTTCAAAATGTTTGCATATGTATTCACTGACAGTACTGTCCTGTATCTTGTAGCATTTTATATTGCAGGGATATTAATGTACACTTTTGCATTTATGAGAAATAAAGTTAGAGCCAACAGCTGGTGCCTCATAATTTCAATTTTTAAGATAGTGATCTTGTATGGCACAGGATTTAATCACTGTTCCTGTAATTGAAGCTTTTCCCCTCTGTGCTAACTCTTTCTGGTATAAAAAGATCTACAGACTCTGCATTTACTAGGGCTTCTGGGAAACATTACAGATTAACAGATAGATCCAATGAATAGCATTTCTGTGGGAGATTTACAGGAACATCTTTGAAACGATTATATTTCTTGATGTCCCAGCTTGGCACCGTGGGAAATGTGTGACTGCAACCACACCATTTCTCTGAGCTTAAGACCCTGAACATTTTTTGCCAATGTGGTGGGACGTTTTTCTAAGAAAAGTCGAGTTGAGATATTTGGTTTAAAATGGTGGTTTGAACAGACACATTAATGCCTTTTCCCTCATGAAACCCCACTCAAGTGAGAGAAAAGGATTTTAAAGATGCTTATTTTGACAATGACAAAGAGAGCATGAGAAGAGAAAATAGCACTAAAATTTTGGATATTCAGAAAGAAGGTGATGGGTTTGATTGATTTAGCATGTCCAAGAAAGTTGAATCCTAACCTGACAATCAGTGAAGTCAAATTGTGAACCTCATAGAATCCCCCAAGGCCCAGGAATTGGTAGAATTCAGGACCTCTGTAAGAGATAGATGGAGGTAGAGCGAATAACAGGATTGTTTAAGGTCTATTTACAAAGCATTTGGACCCATATCTTCTCACTACTCTGAAACTTGAGTGACTGCCATCTCGTATCCTGGCAGAGTTCTGACGATTTATTATTGAGATTTATCTGAAGAGCATAAACAGAAAGTCTCTAGACTGAAGGACAGAAAACAAAATGGAAGGTATAGGTTACATATTGAAAGTGGTGATACAGTGAAAGTTTACATAGTGAATATGGAGATCATATGTCCTTGCTTATTTGATTTCTAGAAAACTGGAAGCAAAGCTTATATCATCCAGATAGGATAATAAAATAATTTTGCATGGGAGTATCTCATCATCCCAAGAAGAAAAGACTTAACAGTACTCAGTACTGAGATGGGGGTTCCCCAGTGCATCAGAATATTTCAGAAAAGCTCACAATCAATACATCCCACCCATGGACACAGAAACTCTGATCTATTTTTAACTGACCCACTCCCATAAAAGTAGGCAACCAAAGATTACCAGACATTTGAAGAAACCTCAAATACGGAAGGCCAAGAACCACCCCCCCCCCCCAATTTTGAATATAGCACATTCAGGAGGAGAAAATTGAAAGGTATGGGAGTAGGAGAGGGAGGGAGGGAGGGAGAAAAAAAGAGGAGGAGAGGGAGGAAGGGAGGGAGGGAGAGCAAGGGAGAGAGAGATGTGGAGAGATTGAAAGAAAGAAAAGGAAGAAAACATCTGCTTTGGATTGGTCTGTTTGCTCATTATGCAGGTGGTAAAGGACAAAAGTTGTCAATCCCATGAAGGCATGTCTGTTGTTGGGTTTCTTGGGCATTGAAGGGCCTTTCATTGGTTCGTTGGATGATGTATGTATGGGTGGTAAGAAGAGTTACCCTTCTCTACTCATGTGCAGGGGAGTCTGTCATTGGAGAGACATTGCCTTTCCTTTAGCATTTGGATTGTGGGATAACTTAGGGTAATGCAGAGGTGAGATAATGAAACCATAGAGACTATGTTTTCCGAGTCATGACTGTATTATCCTAATCTCATAGGGCAGTTGTATAATTTGGGGGATCCCTTCTTGTCCCTGACTTCCAGTTAGTATGTTAGGTACAAAGTAGTCAGTTTGATTGTACCCATCCTTTAGTCATCATTGGATGAACACTCTCTATGCTGGTGTGCGTGTGTGTGTGTGTATGTGTATGTACATGTGCACACAAACACTTGCATGTACAAGTTTTTCAGTAGGACTTCCTTCAGTAGTTAATCACAACCAAGGAATTCTATTTCAGGTGATCTTACTGCTGTGAGTCTTCTGTTTTTAGGGAATAAGTTGGGCTGGTTCTTGGGAGCATCCAGTGACCGCATATGTTAAAGACTGGCCAATTTGTACCAATGGACTTTCCCTCCTTTAAAGTTGGTCATTGTCCTCTGGACTCTCAATCCACTTCTAGAAATCCATGGTGGATACCTGACAAGATATACATCTTGCCTTGATAACTCTCATACAAATGAGGGGAAATGGTGAGACAGCACACACACACTAAATATACTGGAACAGCATTTATCAGTGAAATTTCATGGAGACAGGAGTAGTAGTAGCAAGTGTGTGAATGCTCATTGCGTTCTAGGTCAGTGCCAAGAATTCAGGCTGGGCTGGAAATCAGACTTGGCAAAAGGCACCTCACAGTTTGTCCATAGGATTTTTTTTTTTTTTTTTTTTTTTGCCGTATGTGGGCCTCTCACTGTTGTGGCCTCTTCTGTTGTGGAGCACAAGCTCCAGACATGCAGACTCAATGGCCATGGCTCACGGGCCCAGCCGCTCCGCGGCATGTGGGATCTTCCCGGACCGGGGCACGAACCCGTGTCCCCTGCATCGGCAGGTGGACTCTCAACCACTGCGCCACCAGGGAAGCCCTGTCCATAGGATTTTAAGTTACATGGTTAAGAAAGTACAAGCCCATCCTCTGGTGTGATTAGTGGCTAAGAAATAATGGTAATATGTTATAGCAGAACCTTGGCTTCACCCCTATTGTGACAGATATCAGGCTGCACTCTGTGCTGAGGAGTAGATGAAGACTAAAGGCCCTACTGTAATCAGAAGCACTTTTGGTGACCCCCTAGATGCAATAAACCCATTAGGGATATACCCATTACCTTGGTCTTGTTTTATATGATAATTTATTTCCAGGTCCAAACATTATGCCATGTAAGTACCATACTGACTTTTCTCACTCTGGTATGAGTACAAATGAGTGTATTACAATCAGGAACATGAAGGTCGATTAATGTGATGGTAACAGGGAAATCACTGGTCCACATCAAGATGACTTGTTTTGGTATGGGACAGGGCCTATGGATATATTCCAACGAAGATCCTTGCCTAGTAAGAGGGGAACACGGCATTCATTGGAGGCTGGAAATAGGTACACAGTCTTGTACTTGGATTTCTCCAGAATTGCCTCTAAGGCCATTCCAAATTCTTTGCTGCTGTCTTTCTTTGTTCATCTGTCTCTGATCTGCCAACAAGGGGGAGGGAGAGAGAATACTTTCAGCATCTGCTAACATACCTACTCTGCTTGTGAAACTTCATAGCAAACTTGATCTCTATACCATGTAGTAGTATTGGCAAATGAAAGTGATTGCCAACAGTGGATTTAGATCCCAAGGTTTTGGAAAAAATTATTTGGCACTTTCTTCTTCCAGAATGATACAGATCATTGGAGGATACTTGGGAGAAATCTAAAAGGTCCTCAAAAGACTTTTCTCAACCTTCATGCTGCTTCTGTGAATGGCAACCTTATCAGTACTTTCCATACTAGATAGTGTATGCTTTTTAGGCTGTCCATAAAAATGGTCTTACCCCATATTTCTCAGGAGAAATGATCTGCATACTGAGGAAAGTTGTCAGGCACTGCTGACAAACCTTTAGTTTCTCCTTTGGCAACTTCATTTCAAATTCATAGCTCTTAGGAGATTGATAATTGAATGTGGTATTTTGCTTACAGGACACATTTTGTGATCAGGGTAGTAATATGATCAGGTAGATCATAATAGGGTTAATATGCCCATCAGCAGTTTCCCTAAAGGGTAACTTCCTAGAAAAGAATTGATTGACAAAGCTCCACAGAAACTGGCTAAAGTCTAATAAATAATCTTGGTCAACCACAGAATCTGGACCCTTAGTCCCAGATCATTCCAGTGAAGATGTATCAGTTACCTATGGCTATTTAACAAACTATCCCAAGGCTTAGTTGTTTAAAACAACTACTGTTTTTATCCCTCAGAAATTTACGTATTAGTTAGCTTGATATTTCTGCTGATTTGGACTGAGATTAACTGGTCTTGGCAATATTCTCCCACATGTTTCGGGGTCTGCTGGCTGCTGGATTGTCCAGAATGACCTCAGCATTTTCCCTCTTGTATACCTCTGTCAGGCTTGCTTGTTCTTGTGGCGATTGCAGACACTAAGAGGGAACGAGTACTACTGTGTAAAATAGCAAGTGGAAATGCACATGTACTTTTCAGTTCTCTGATTATGATATGTTTGATAACATCTTATTGGCCAAAACTAAGTCTTAGGCTGATCTCAGAGTCATAAAGGGAAGGGAATAGAAAAAGGGCATGGATATAGAGATGACGTTAATTGATGACATTAATGTCATCAATCTACCATAGTCTATCCTCTGTTCAAAATTATGCACCTCCTAAATGCAAAACACATTCATTCCCTTCAAAGGCCCCACAAAATCTCATCTAGTCAGAGCATCAGGCTAAGAGTTGAGTATTTTATGGTGTACTTTAAATCAGAATGTGTTTTTCCTAATCCAGAGACTTATGAACAACTTCATCAATACGACATAACACCCGATGGATGAGTTAATTTGGGACAGTGTAATCACAAGAGGCATATTCACTCAAAAAAGGGGAAAATGAAAACCGTATAGCAGACATTTGTCCATTAGTAATCATGACATCCAGCTGCTAGGTCTTCCTACTCTGGGCCCAGAGGCTGTTCCTTGATGAGACCCAGTTCTGCTACTTGGGAGTAACTCATCAGTTCATTACTCTCCGCACCTCTTTGCTTCGCCCTTATGGATGTACTTTGTTTTCCATGCTCCTTGACCACTTTTGAAAAGAGCATCATGCTCTCTGGGCAGTTTTCTTGACCTGTTTCCTGCCTGTAGAAAGTTGGTGTCCACTTAGAAATGGAGCAGATGAATTGCTAACATTTAAGCTGCTACTCCAAGATCACACAGGGTCAATGTAATGTTTTTACACAGTTTTTAAAATATGAAGTAAAAAGTGCTGTTAGTACCTATTATACATAACTATGATTCTAGGAAATAATCTTCTTAGTTTGTTTATTTTAACATATTTTATCTCAAGTAGTTTCATGGATAAAAGAGCAAAACAACAAACACTGTCTCAGGTGGTTGTGTTACCATGGTAACAGGCTTCTGCCAATGAAGTACATTATTCAGCAACATTATTGTTTCACATATTGGTGTCCTCCCTCCCAAAATATTGTTCTTTCAGTTTTTAAAGAGGAAACTTGAGAGTAATACAGAACAGTAATAGTGTGCCATTTCTCATTGACATTAATTGTACCTCTTTTATTACATTATACGTTTCTTAACTATGTTTTGTGACCAAGGAACTTTTAAACTGTTTTGAATACCCTTAGAAAGGATGACAATGGTTCACAGGCATTCAGTATTTCCATGAAGACTAATTTTGTGCATAACATATGGTAAAGAAAGGGCCTATTTTGAATACAATAAATGTTTGTAATTTCAAGAGAACATGGTTTAAAATTTCTCATTTTAATCATTCTCATGTTTCACACTAAAATGCAAAAAATATTATGGCATTTTAATGCACTTGAATGTAGTAATTTCAGAAGACACAGATCTATAAATATCTTCTCAGATTGGAACCAAGATGGCAGAGTAGAAGGACGTGCTCTCACTCCCTCTTGTGAGAACACCAGAATCACAACTAGCTGCTGGACAATCATCGACAGGAAGACACTGGAACTCACCAAAAAATATACCCCACATCCAAAGACAAAGGAGAAGCCACATTGAGATGGTAGGAGGGGCGCAATCACAGTAAAACCAAATCCCATAACTGCTAGGTGGGTAACTCACAGAATGGAGAACACTTATACCACAGAAACTTATCCACTGGAGTGAAGGTTCTGAGCCCCACGTCAGGCTTCCCAATCTGGGGGTCCGGCAACGGGAGGAGGAATTCCTACAGAATCAGACTTTGAAGACTACTGGGATTTGATTGCAGGACTTCGACAGAACTGGGGGAAACAGAGACTCCACTCTTGGAGGGCACACACAAAGTAGTGTGCACATCGGGACCCAGGGGTAGGAACAGTGACCCCAGGGGAGACTGAACCAGACGTACCTGCTAGTGTTGGAGGGTCTCCTGCAGAGGCGGGGCATGGCTGTAGCTCACTGTGGGGACAAGGACACTGGCAGCAGAAGTTCTGGGAAGTGCTCCTTGGCGTGAGCCCTCCCAGAGTCTGCCATTCGCCCCACCAAAGAGCCCAGGTAGGCTCCAGTGTTGGGTTACCTCAGGCCAAACAACCAACAGGGAGGGAACCCAGCCCCACCCATCAACAGTCAAGTGGGTTAAAGTTTTACTGAGCTCTGCCCACCAGAGCAACAGTCAGCTCTACCCACCACCAGTCGCTTGCATCAGGAAACTTGAATAAGCCGCTTAGATAGCCTCATCCACCAGAGGGCAGACAGCAGAAGCAAGAAGAATCCTGCAGCTTGTGGCACAAAACCCACATTCACAGAAAGATAGACAAGATGAAAAGGCAGAGGGCTATGTACTAAATGAAGGAACAAGATAAAACCCCAGAAAAACAACTAAATGAAGTGGAGATAGGCAACCTTCCAGAAAAAGAATTCAGAATACTGATAGTGAAGATGATCCAGGACCTTGGAAAAAGAATGGAGGCAAAGATCAAGAAGATGCAAAAAATGTTTAACAAAGACCTAGAAGAATTAAAGAACAAACAAACAGATGAACAATACAATAACTGAAATGAAAACTACACTAGAAGGAATCAATAGCAGAATAACTGAGGCAGAAGAACGGATAAGTAACATGGAAGACAGAATGGTAGAATTCACTGCTGTGGAACAGAATAAAGAAAAAATAATGAAAAGAAATGAAGACAGCCTAAGAGACCTCTGGGACAACATTAAATGCAACAACATTCACATTATAGGGGTGCCAGAAGGAGAAGAGAGAGAGAGAAAGGACCTCAGAAAATATTAGAAGAGATTATAGTCAAAAACTTCCCTAACATGGGAAAGGAAATAGCCACCCAAGTCTAGGAAGCTCAGAGAGTCCCATACAGGATAAACCCAAGGAGAAACATGCTGAGACACATAGTAATCAAATTGGCAAAAATTAAAGACACAGAAAATTATTGAAAGCAGAAAGGGAAGAATGACAAATAACATACAAGGGAACTCCTGTAAGGTTAACAGCTGATTTCTCAGCAGCAACTCTACAAGCCAGAAGGGAGTGGCATGATATACTTAAAGTGATGAAAGGAAAGGACCTACAACCTAGATTACTCTACCCAGTGAGGATATCATTCAGATTGGATGGAGAAATCAAAAGCTTTACAACAAGCAAAAGCGAAGAGAATTCAGTACCACCAAACCAGCTCTACAACAAATGCGAAAGGAACTTCTCTAAGTGGGAAACACAAGAGAAGAAAAGGACCTACAGAAACAAACCCAAAACAATTGAGAAAATGGTAATAGGAACATACGTATCGATAATTATTTTAAACGTGAATGGATTAAATGCTCCAACCAGAAGACACAGGCTTGCTGAATGGATACAAAACCAAGACCCATATATATGCTGTCTACAAGAGACCCACTTCAGACCTAGGGACACATTCAGACTGAAAGTGAGGGGATGGAAAAAGATATTCTATGCAAATGGAAATCAAAAGAAAACTGGAGTAGCAATACTCATATCAGATTAAATAGAGTTTAAAATAAAGAAAGTTACAAGAGACAAGGAAGGACACTACATAATGATCAAGGAATCAAACCAAGAAGAAGATATTACAACTATAAATATATATGCACCCAACATAGGAGCACCTCAGTACATAAGGCAACTGCTAACAGCTATGAAAGAGGAAGTCGACAGTAACACAGTAATAGTGGGGGACTTTAACACCTCACTTACACCAATGGACAGATCATCCAAAATGAAAATAAATAAGGAAACAGAAGCTTTAAATGACACAATAGACCAGATAGGTTTCATTGATATTTATAGGACATTGCATCCAAAAACAGCAGATTACCCTTTCTTCTCAAGTGCACATGGAACATTCTCCAGGATAAATCACATCTTGAGTCAAATCAAGCCTCAGTAAATTTAAGAAAATTGAAATCATATCAAGCATCTTTTCTGAGCACAATGCTATGAGATTAGGAATGAATTACAGGGAAAAAAATGTAAAAAACCCAAACACATGGAGGCTAAACAATATGTTACTAAATAACCAAGAGATCACTGAAGAAATCAAAGAGGAAATCAAAAAATACCTAGAGACAAATGACAATGAAAACAGGACGATCCAAAACCTATGGGATGCAGCAAAAGCAGTTCTAAGAGGGAAGTTTATAGCTATACAAGCCTACCTCAAGAAACAAGAAAAATCTCAAACAATCTAACCTTACACCTAAAGGAGCTAGAGAAAGAACAGACAAAACCCAAAGTTAGCAGAAGGAAAGAAATCATAAAGATCAGAGCAGAAATAAATGAAATAGATATAAAGAAAACAGTAGCAAAGATCAATAAAAATAAAAGCTGGTTCTTTGAGAAAATAAACAAAATTGATAAACCATTAGCCAGACTCATGAAGAAAAAGAGGGAAGGACTCAAATCAACAAAATTAGAAACGAAAAGGGAAAAGTTACAACAGACACCGCAGAAATACAAAGCATCCTAAGAGACTACTACAAGCAACTCTATGCCAATAAAATGGACAACCTGGAAGAAATGGACAAATTCTTAGAAAGGTATAACCTTCCAAGATGGAACCAGGAAGAATAGGAAATTTAACAGACCAATCATAAGTAATGAAATTGAAACTCTATTAAAAATCTTCCAACAAACAAAAGTCCAGGACCAGATGGCTTCACACGTGAATTCTATCAAACATTTAGAGACGAGGTAACACCCATCCTTCTCAAACTCTTCCAAAAAATTTCAGAGGAAGGAACACTCCCAAACTCAGTCTATGAGGCCACCATCACCCTGATACCAAAATCAGACAAAGATACTACAAAAAAAAGAAAATTACAGACCAATATCACTGATGAATATAGATGCAAAAATCCTCAACAAAATACTAGCAAACAGAATTCAACAACACATTAAAAGGATCATACACCATGACCAAGTGGGATTTATCCCAGGGATGAAAGGATTCTTCAATATATGCAAATCAATCAATGTGATATACCATATTAACAAATTGAAGAATAAAAACCATATGATCATCTCAATAGATGCAGAAAAAGCTTTTAACAAAGTTCAACACCTATTTATGATAAAATCTCTCCAGAAAATGGGCATAGAGGGAACCTACCTCAACATAATAAAGGCCATATATGACAAACCGACAGCAAACGTCATTCTCAATGGTGAAAAACTGAAAGCATTTCCTCTAAGATCAGGAAAAAGACAGGGATGTCCACCCTTGCCACTCTTATTCAACATAGTTTTGGAAGTCCTAGCCATGGCAATCAGAGAAGAAAAAGAAATAAAAGGAATACAAATTGGAAAAGAAGAAGTGAAACTGTCACTGTTTGCAGATGAGATGATACTATACACAGAGAATCCTAAAGATGCTGCCAGAAAACTACTAGAGCTAATCAATGAATTTGGTAAAGTTGCAGCATACAAAATTAATGCACAGAAATCTCTTGCATTCCTATACACTAATGATGAAAAATCTGAAAGAGAAATTAAGGAAACACTCCCATTTACCATTGCAACAAAAATAATAAAATACCTAGGAATAAACCTACCTAGGGAGACAAAAGACCTGTATGCAGAAAACTATAAGACACTGATGAAAGAAATGAAAGATGATACCACCAGAGGGAGAGATATACCATGTTCTTGGATTGGAAGAATCAATATTGTGAAAATGACTATACTACCCAAAGCAATCTAGAGATTCAGTGCAATTCCTATCATATTACCAATGGCATTTTTTACAGAACTAGAACAAAAAATTTTAAAATTTGTGTGGAGACACAAAAGACCCCGAATAGCCAAAGCAGTCTTGGGGGAAATAAATAGATCTGGAGGAATCAGACTCCCTGACTTCAGACTATACTATAAAAGCTACGGTAATACATACAAATGGTACTGGCACAAAAACAGAAACATAGATCAATGGAACAAGATAGAAAACCCAGAGATAAACCCACACACCTATGGTCAACTAATCTATGACAAAGGAGGCAAGGATATACAATGGAGAAAAGACAGTCTCTTCAATAAGTGGTGCTGGGAAAACTGGACAGCTACATGTAAAAGAATGAAATTAGTAGAACACTCCCTAACACCATACACAAAAGTAAACTCAGAATGAATTCGAGACCTAAATGTTAGACCAAGCACTATAAAACTCTTAGAGGAAAACATAGGAAGAACACTCTTTGACATAAATCACAGCAAGATCATTTTTGATCCACCTCCTAGAGTAATGGAAATAAAAACAAAGATAAACAAGTGCAACCTAATGAAACTTCAAAGCTTTTGCATAGCATAGGAAACCATAAACAAGATGAAAAGACAACCCTCAGAATGAGAGAAATATTTGCAAACGAATCAACAGACAAAGGATTAATGTCCAAAATATATAAACAGCTCATGCAGCTCAATATTAAAGAAAAAAACAACCCAATCCAAAAATGGGCAGAAGACCTAAATAGACATTTCTCTAAAGAAGACATACAGATGGCCAAGAAGCACAGGAAAAGCTTCTCAACATCACTAATTATTAGAGAAATGCAAATCAAAACTACAATGAAGTGTTACCTCACACCAGTTAGAATGGGCATCATCAGAAAATCTACAAACAATAAATGCTGGAAAGGGTGTGGAAAAAAGGGAACCTTGTTGCACTGTTGGTGGGAATGTAAATTGATACAGCCACTGTGGAGAACAGTATGGAAGTTTCTTAAAAAACTAAAAATAGAATTACCATATGACCCAGCAACCCTACTACTGGGCATATACCCAGAGTAAACCATAATTCAAAAAGACACATGCACCCCAATGTTCATTGCAGCACTATATACAATAGCCAGGTCATGGAAGCAACCTAAATGCCCATCGACAGATGAATGGATAAAGAAGTTGTGCTACATATATACAATGGAATATTACTCAGCCATAAAAAGGAATGAAAGTGGGTCATTTGTTTAGACGTGGATGGATCTAGAGACTGTCATACAGAATGAAGTAAGTCAGAAAGAGAAAAACAAATATCGTATATTAACGCATATATGTGAAACCTAGAAAAATGGTACAGATGAACTGCTTTGCAGGGCAGAAATTGAGACACAGATGTAGAGAACAAACATATAGACACCAAGTGGGGAAAGCGGTGGGGTGGCGGTGTGATAAATTGGGCGATTGGGATTGACATGTGTACACTGATGTGTATAAAATTGATGACTAATAAGAACCTGCTGTATAAAAAAAAAGTCTTCTCATTTTAACCATGTTATTAAGTGATCTTCTCCAAGTCCATTCTACTACTTTTATATCCCCTTTCCTCTGTAATTTGCAAGTGATGGAAGCCAGCGACTTATCTCTCTGAGATGATTAGTTGCCGTAAATAGTTCTTATGTTTCTTAGGAAAGGTTGTCATCAATATATTCTGTAATTATTGTTTTAGTAATACCTGTTAATTTAAACTTATATAACTTAGTTGTTCCCCAAATCTCAGGCAAGAAAAGCATTTGAGGAAATGCATGTAAATGAGCTATTTCAACAGAGCAGTGAGGATCAATAAGAGTAAGTAATTATATTTACTCTAAAATTTTAAATAGGGGGAAAAGTACACAAATTTTAATAGCATTGGTAGAATCACCCATTATCTCTGAAAGAAAAATAAGTAAGTTGAGATAAGGGAATAATAAAATTAAATAATATAAAATTAACAGATTAAAACAAGAAAAAATCACCCCAAATTAAAATTTCTATGCCAGGTCTTTGTTTTAAGACTTGGAGAAAAGAACTCTCTCTCTTCCTTTTCCTACTTCCCTTCCTTCTTCCCTCCCTCCCTCCCTTCCCTCCTCTTTTCCTTCCTTTCTCTGCAATATGCAATGATAAATAGCCATGTCATTTATTAGACGTAAATATGATGAAATCAATTCGAAGATGTCATGAGAAGAAATACCCAAGTTGCCTTCTTTAGTTCTATTTTAATGACTTGAAAAAAGATATAAGTCAAAGTGGAATTTTCATTCAGCTACAGTAATGACAATTCCCCTAAGCTCAGGGACAATGGATTACACTTTCTCATTTACTTCTCAGGAATTAGTTCAATACCTTGCTCTTAGTAAGCTCTCAAAAAACTATTTTTGATGAGAAAATATTTATTTCTAAAAAAGGTGACAAAGGATTTTCATTTCCACAGCATTTTAGTGATTTTCCAAATGTAATGACAAATGGAAAGGGTGATATAAAAGTTAATGGCAATAGATCCCAAAATTAGGTAGTCCATTAGCAAATCATGTAAATTCTCTTGGCTTCAAATTTCTTATGTGTAACACAAAAGGGTAGAGCTAGAGGACCTTGGAAGTATTTTTAGCTTTATGGATTAAAAAATTATATTTTTAAAAGTTGAAAATTTATTTGCTCGTTATTACAATTTTGTTACATTTCCTTTTGTATAATTCATTCTACAATTATGGAACTCTATGCCAGGTATTGTGTGAAACTAGGATAGAAAAATGAGTAAGACAAACTTTTCCTCAAGAGTTTATAATGTAGTTGGAGATATGAGAATAAATTTATTATTGCAGTAAAATAATACAAGCACTATGATTGAAGATTCACAAATGAGCGCTTCTAGTCTGTTCAGGCTGCTGTAACAAAATGCCATAGACTAGGTGACTTACAAAGAACAGAAATTTATTCCTTATAGTTCTGGAGGCTGAGAAGTCCAAGGTCAAGGTAACTGTAGATTCCCTGGGGAGGGCCTGCTTCCTGTTTCATGGACAGCCATCTTTTTGCTGTGTTCTCACATGGCAGAAGTAGAGGGAAAGCTCTCCTTGGTCTCTTTTAAGGTGACTAATCCCATTCATGAGAGCTCTGCCTTCTTGATCTAATCACTTCCCAAAGGCCCCACCTCCAAATACCATCACATTAGGTGTTAGGATTTTTTTTTTCTTCCATTCTTATAATTTTATTTGTTCTTCTTGCCTTTTTACAGTAGCTAAACCTCTCCGGGTTAAGTTAAAGTCGTGAGAGAACATATTCTTCTTCCAGGTGTTAGGATTTAACATGAATTTTGGGGGACACAAACATTGGACTGGAGAAAACAGTGGATAGAGAGTTGAGAACTAATTTCTAGAGGAGATATTGAGTATAGAGACTCCTAAAAGGTGGTAGTCTTTCCTCATGGACATGATCGTAGAGGAATTTCAAGATGTAAGGAGTGGAACATTACAAGGCAAGCAGGTGTAATGTCATGTTATCATTGTGATAGGGGAGCTAAAAAAAATTTTGTTTGCTCATTTTTTTCCCCACTAGACTAATAATTTTAGTGTTTCTCAAGAAAACGTGGCTCTGGGAAGATAGTCAGGACATTTGCTGGAGGATTTTGTTTGTCATATTAATAAGGTTATATTTTAAGTAATAAGTAGCCTTTTCGGGGGGGGGGGGAGCTTGGGAGAAAGAATATAAGGACTGAAGGAGAGAATTCAATAAACTAGTGGGGAAGGGGAACTGACACATTATTTTCCGTATCCTTAGAGCTGTTTTTCATACTGCAGTTTTCCCTACTCAACCGTTTTCTTTCAGGACCTTTGTTTATTAAAATTTTTTTTAATTGAAGCATAATTGATTTACAGTATTATGTTAGTTTCAGATGTACAGCAAAGTGATTCAGATATATATGTTTATCTGTCTATATCATCAAAAGAATATATATATTCTTTTTCATGTGCTTCTCCATTATAGGTTATTATAATATATTGAATACGGTTCCCTGTGCTATACAGTGAACCCTTGTTGTTTATCTTTTTTATATATAGTAGTGTGTATCTGTTAATCCCATACTCCTAATTTATCCCTCCCCCACCCCTTTCCCCTTTGGTAACCATAAATTTGTTTTCTATGCCTGTGAGTCTATTTCTGTTTTGTAAATAATTTTATTTGTATTATTTTTTAAGATACCGCATATATGTGATATCATATAATATTTGTCTTTGTCTGACTTCATTTAGTATGATAATCTCTAGGTCCACCATGTTGCTGCAAATGGCCATATTTCATTCTTTTTTTTATGGCTGAGTAATACTCCATTATACACACACACACACACACACACACACACACACACACACACACGCCTCACATCTTCTTTATTCATCTGTTGATGGACATTTAGGTTGCCTCCATGTCTTGGCTATTGTAAATAGTGCTACTTTGAACATTGGGGTGCATGTATCTTTTCGAATTAGAGTTTTTGTCTTTTCTGGATATATGCCCAGGAGTGGGATTGCAGGATCATATGGTAACTCTATTTTCCATTTTTTAAGGAACCTCCATACTGTTTTCTATAGTGGGTGCACCAATTTACATTCCTACCAACAGTGTAGAAGGGTTCCCTTTTCTCCACATCCTCTCCAGCATTTATTATTTATAAACATGTTGATGATTGCCATTCTGACCCATGTGAGTTGATACCTCATCGTAGTTTTGATTTGTATTTCTCTAATATTTAGCAGTGTTGAGCATCTTTTCATGTGCCTGTTGGCCATTTGTATGTCTTCTTTGGAGAAGTGTTTATTTAGGTCTTCTGCCCATTTTTTGATTGGGTTACTTATTTATTTTTTTTGATATTTAGTTGTATGAGCTGTTTTTTTAAATTTGCATATCTTTTTTTATTGTGCAAAGTGCCAATCTATTATGTCAGCAGATCCAAATAACAATCAGTAATATGGAAAATCAAGGACATTTGCAGATATTAAAACTAGGAGTTATAGACATTAAAGTCCCCCAAATAACTATTTAATAAGAGAGAAAATTATACAATGTAATATCCAAATCCCCAGAAATTTTTCCAGATAACTTCAAAATTCACCAAACCCTTTGCCTATCATAGTTTTCCCTGAGGAAAACTTTTACATCTTCCCTAATGAATCTCTTAACTTTACGATCAATTATGAAATCACAATAATCATATATAGGACCAATCAATGTACACTTAAGTTAAATATATATATATATATATATAGAGAGAGAGAGAGAGAGAGAGAGAGAGCGCACTTACTGTGTGACAGGCACTGTTCTAGCAGCCAGAGAATTTTTTTTTTACATTTCTTTTTTTATTGAAGTATAGTTGATTTACAATATTTGAGCTGTTTTTATATTTTGGATATTAATCCCTTGTTGGTCACATCATTTGCAAATATATTCTCTCATTCTGTAAGTTGGCTTTTCATTTTGGTTATGGTTTCCTTTGCTGTGCAGAAGCTTTTAAGTTTGACTAGGTCCCATTTGTTAATTTTAGATTTTATTTATATTGCTCTGGGAGACTGATCTAAGAAAACATTGCTATGATTTATGTCACAGAACGTTTTGCCTATGTTCTTCTAGGAGTTTTAACATGTCATGTCTTATATTTACCTCTTTAAGCCAATTTGAATTTATTTTTGTGTATGGAGTAAGGAAGTGTTCTAACTTAATTGATTTACATGTGGCTGTCCAGGTTTTCCAGCACCACTCGCTGAAGAGACTGTTTTTTCTCCATTGTATATTCTTGCCTCCTTTGTCGAAGATTAATGGACTGTAGGTGTTTGGGTTTATTTCTGGGCTCTATGTTCTGTTCCATTGATCCATATGCCTGCTTTAGTGCCACTATCACACTGTTTTGATTACTGTAGCTTTGTAGTATTGTTTGAAGTCTTGGGAGGGTCATGCTTCCAGCTTTGTTCATTTTCTTCAGGAATGCTTTGGCAGTTTTGGGTCTTTTGTGGATCCATATAAAATTTAGGACTATTTGTTCTAGTTTTGTGAAAAATGTCATAGGTAATTTAATAGGGATTGCATTAAATCTGTAGATTGCTTTGGGTAGTATGACCATTTTAACAATATTAATTCTTCCAGTCTGAGAGCATGGGATATCTTTCCATTTCTTTGAATCATCTTCAGTTTCCTTTATCAATTTCTCAGTGTATAAGTCTTACACCTCCTTGATCAGGTTTATTCCTAAGTATTTTAATTTATTTTTGATGCAATTTTAAAATGGATTTTTATTTTTACTTTCTGATATGTCATTTTTAGTGTTAAGAAATGCAGCAGATTTCTATGTTAATCTTGCATCTTTCTACCTTGCTGAATTCATTTATCAATTCTAATAGTTTTTGTGTGGGCTCTTTAGGGTTTTCTATAGAGTATCATGTCATCTCCATATAATGATACTTTTACCTCTTCCCTTCCAAGTTGGACACCTTTTATTTCTTGTCTGATTGCTGTGGCTAGGATTTCCAATACTATGTTGAATAGAAGTGGTGAGAGTGTCCATCCTTTTCTTGTTCCAGAATTTAGTGGGAAAGCTCTCAGCTTTTCACCATTGAGTATTATGTTGGCTGTTGTTTTGTCAAAATGTCTTTTACTATGTTGAGATATGTTCCCTCTCTACCCAGTTTGGTGAGAGTTTTTATCATGAATGAAAGTTGAATTTTATCAAATGCTTTTTCTGCATCTATTAAGGTGATCATGTGGTTTTTGTTTTTTCTTTTGTTGATGTGGTATATAACACTGATTTTGCATATGTTGAACTATCCTTGTGATTGTGGAATAAATCCAACTTGATCTGGTGTATGATCCTTTTTGTGTTGTTGGATTTGGTTTGTTAATATTTAGGACCTTTCTTAAAAAAAAATTTCTGAGAAAACTGTGGCCTGTTTAAAAGACAGTTTTATTGTTGAAATGGGATAAGTTACTTTCTCCCCTCTTATATGGCCACTAATGGTTATTTCTTCACTAGGGCCATTGACTTGAGAACATACAATGTCTTGGTGCTGAATAAGCTATGAGCGTAACTGGTGAGCAATGAAACAATGGAAAGGGTGTGCTCAAACCACCTCTACTCTTTTTTTTTTTGAGGTATAATTGACATGTAACATTCTATTAATTGCAGATGTACAATATAATGATTCGATATTTGTAAATATTGTGAAATGATCACGGAAAGTCTAGTTAATATCTGTCACCTTATATAATTACACATTTTTTCTTGTGATGAGAACTTTTGAGATTTACTCTCCTAGTAACTTTCAAATATGCAGTACAGTATTATGAGCTATAGTTACCATGCTGTACATTATATCCCCAGGACTTATATATTTTGTAACTGAAAGTTTGTACCTTTTGACCCCCTTCACTCATTTTGCCCCTCCCCCCATCTCCCATCTCTGGTAACCACCAGTCTGTTCTCTGTATCTGAGCTTGGGCAGCTCTCACAGAGCTCTACTTTTGAGGTGAAGAGAGTCTCCAATATGTGGCCATGGATATTTCTGAGTCTCCCACTGATGTGAACAAGATTAAGATACCTGTGAACAAGAAAAACTGAGTTTGTGGGTACTCTGAAAGAAATACCAGAGATAAATGAAACTTTCTCTTTTTAATGAGGTAATAGAGCTAAAATATCAGTCAATTAAACAATCATTAGTGTGCTTACTACTTTGTATTTGGATTAATAGGATAGCGTAAAGAAATTTTTTAAAAACATCACAAAAACGTGTGAGGAAAACCATCTCATCATGGCTGAGCTAAAAGAAAATGTCATCTAAAGGCTATGTGGAGCAATAATATTCTTGATGGTCAAAATTGTTTGTAAAGCTGAAGCTGAAAAGTAGGCATGTTCAAATACTCTCCTTTTCTTAGTGATTCTGTAACTGCTAAGTCCTAGATGACATATGGGAAAAGTGGAGTACAGTTTAAAGCCGCAACAGATATTAGTTAAAATCTGGAAGTTATATGTTGAGCATGATGTAATAACAATTCTAATATAAACCAGAAGAATGAGAATTTTGTGTTTTATATTGGCTGCTTGTTTAGAAATGATTTTGTGAGATTTCTCTGCTTCAGATACAGTCACCGAGTAGCTATTTGGAAGCATAATTGAATTTGAGCCTCATTCAAATGTCAAAAAGCCTCTTATGGGGAAACAGAATCCCAGGAGTGTTGTGAGAATACATGTTTAAAAATGAGGACAGTGTCACAGTGACTCCAGAACTCTTCTGAGCACTAAGTTATATCTTCTCATACATTTTACAGGTAGAGATCAGTCTTTTCATGACATACAGCTAAAAAAATTCTTGCAAATATCTGAGGAAATCTCTCTGGGGGTCCGCACTACTTGCAAAAAATGTCCATATTGATGACTTCTGCATTCATTTTCCATCCTAAACCAGGGCATATGATTTGCTAGACTGAACTGTTCATCAGAGCAGCACCACGGGATCCACTGTGGAATGGCACATTTGCTCTCCTTTTTGTCATTCAGCAAGATTATAAATGAACTGTAAACACCCCTGGTATTTCTTTTTGAACCACTTACATTTGTCATCAGTGAATTTAGTTGCATCATTTTGCTAAAATGCTGAATGCCGTCTGAATGTTTTTTGTAGGGTTGATGTATTTAGTGTCAAGTCTGAAATAGACCACAAGCATTATTTAATAGTTATTAAACTATAGGGAGTTACACACTCTTCTAGACCCCTCTCCTTCACCAGATTACATGTACATAAAGGCCCTCCTAGTATTTTTTTTTTTTTTTTTTTGCGGTACGCGGGCCTCTCACTGTTGTGGCCTCTCCCGTTGAGGAGCACAGGCTCCGGACCCGCAGGCCCAGCGGCCATGGCTCACGGGCCCAGCCGCTCCGCGGCACGTGGGATCTTCCCGCACCGGGGCACGAACCCGCGTCCCCTGCATCGGCAGCCGGACTCTCAACCACTGCGCCACCAGGGAAGCCCCCTCCTAGTATTTTGAGTTAAAATTCCAAACAAAACTACCTCGACTGATACATGTGGTATCTGAGGCCAAAGTTAAATAACTTGTTTAGGATACACTCCTAATTAATCTCAGCCTCATAAGTGTAACCCTTCTAACTTGATTTCAGAATTGATGCCCTTTGTGTTACCAAGCGTTCTCTAAAAGGTCAAATGCCAGTTGTCTGAATCTCTAATCATAGGACTCATAAGACCCTGTTTGCATTTGCAAGCCTTAATAGACTTTGCATCAAGCTTTTATCAGTATTTGTTCTGTTCTTTAAAATCTCTTATTAAATAGTAGTGCCATCAATTTCTTGACCAATTTCTCTGACCACCATCGTTTCATCTTTCTTCGGTCCATGTGAGATTTGGACTGTATGTCCAATAATGCATAATCAGATATAACTGAAAACTACTTTCACAATCCGCATGATATATTTAAACACTGTATATTTAGTTTTTTTAAATTAATGTTTTTAGGAGTATAGTTGCTTTACAATTTTGTGTTAGTTTCTGTTGTAACAGCAAAGTGAATCAGTTATACGTATACATATATGACTTCTTTTTTAGATTTCCTTCCCATTTCGTTCACCACAGAGCATTGAGTAGAGTTCCCTGTGCTATACAGTATATTTAGTTTTAAACCTATCTGAGGAAAAAGAAATGAAGGAATCAATCTGGGAAAAATGCATTAGTTTTCAGAGTTTCAGATCTTGTCTATTTTTCTGCAATTGGGTTTAAATGGATAGAGTTGCAGATTCACAGGACATTTCTCTCCTAAAGACAAACTCTTCCTTGATCTTTCTATTTTTTATTTTATTTTAAAAGACTAGCATATGTCTACATTTTTTGACACTACAGAAATTCTTCAGATTTTTGAGTAAATTGTGATCACTGAGTGTGTTCTCTATAGCAAGTTTAACAGAAGAGACAAAAATAATACCAGACTTTCCTTATTAGTTCTTTTTTCTCACCTTTTGAAAGAAACTATATATGCTTATGAGGAATCATACATGCCTAGGTCTATGTGACTAAGTACAGTAATGGTGAGTTGATAAAGTTCTGTGGGCTAGAACAAAAAGGACAGAATTTCCAAATAGCATTGAATTTGGTCCTTGTATTTTTTGACCCAGGATTTTATTCAATTTTAAGCTATTTGTATTAGACTTCAAATAATTTTCAGTAGTGGAAATAGAGATGAAATAGCACAAATGGCCAATTTATGTATTAGAAAAGATATTTTTAAGAAGCTCTTGATAAAAATGTTTTAGCATATAATTAAAATTTCTTCTCGAAACTAAAAGCAACAACTGCATAGGAAAAGAAGTTTGAACTCTTCTATTAAACAACTGTTGTTGTTTAAAATACTGTACATGTTAAATCTAAAGAAAAATGCCCATTTAGGTATTCTGAACTAAAAATACACATGGCACTGATCTCGTTTCCATTGCAGATCCCAGTCTGCATGGAATTAAGAGGTAGAGATTATTTGGAGGCAGGCGGACTTCTCGGACACTTTCTTTGAGTTTAATTGTTTAATTAGGATTGCTCAAATTTTAAATAGCTGTCCTGAGGGGTGCAGATCATGGATCTGCACATCAGCAATTGACAGGGTAGCACATCTTCAAATCAGCTCACGAGGGAAAAAATGAGTTAGAACTCTACGTTTAGGAAGCTGAACTTGTTAAGCCAGTGGCCACATACATTTTAAAAGCTAGGTAAATTCCACTTGCATTGACTTAGACTGAATTATTTTAACTGTAGATGGCTATGGCTTGGAGAGACCAAGGAAAGAAAATAATCCATTATGAAGCATGAGTTCCATTAGCCAGGTGCTGTGGTAACTGCGTTACATGCAGCATCTCTTTTAATCTTCCTAACAACTTCATGAGATAAATACTATTGTTCTCGCCTCACAGCTAAGGAAACAAAGGTTTTGCAGGGTAAATAATTTTCTCAAGGTAATTAATGGAGCCAGATGTTGAATTATAATTGGACTGTACACTATATTCTGGTGATAACTCTGATACACCCTCATTTTAGGGAACCACAGTTCAGAGCTTAAGTGAATTCCTTAAGATCATGTGGCTCATTGGCTAGGGGGCCAGGGCTTGTATCCAACTCAAGTTAAAGGAAGTAAAATCAGATATTTACTGAGGAGTGTTTTCTTAAGATGATCACATAATATTTAAATTGATCAGAGTAGGGCCAGAGTTCACTCCAGTTTGCAGAGCTGGGCAAGATGCCAGCTCCTCAATGATCAATTCCTTTGATGGAAGTGCTTACAAATGCCCTTATAACAAAAGACTCAAAAGACTGTGCCTGTATAGCCTAATATACCTATGCTACCGCTAGGTGGTGCTGTCTGCCTTCAAGAATCATTGCACCTGACCACAGGCAAACGTGTGAAATCTAAGCTGGGTGTTTAGAGCCACCCTTGACTACCTGTCATCCTTTCTGTCTTACTTCATCCCTGAAGTACTCTTTATCTTTCCATCTTCTGACAAAATGAGAGTCTAAATAAATAAGAAGAAAACTAATTGGCATAGGCTTTGGGGTTGGTAAGTGCTTACATATTCTTTATAGTGTTTTATCTGTACACTAACCATTAGAGATAGAGTTTTATCTCAATGACCTTAAAATAAGCAGATGAAAGGCCTGCATGCTAAAGTGCCCAGAGACCTGCAGTGATAGAGGCAATACTTGAACTCAAGCCTTCTGACTTAAAAGCCAGTTTGTTTGCCCCACTCCTTCTGGGTAAGGTGATCATGTATCCTGTTTTGCCTGGGATAGTCATTGTTTATATCTGTTGCCCTGGCATAATTATTATTAGTGCCCCTTTTCATATTCAAAGTGTCAAAATTTGAATGATTAAGTCACATTGTTCACTAATAAAATCAGTCATAAATTTCTCTCCCTTAGTGGTATCAAATTATAAGCCTTTATCTCTGGTTTGGTGAACATTTCTTTCTGTAAAGAAATCTCAGGCATCAGTGAATAGGTGAGGGATGCTTGTTGTTTTTCTGAAAGTTTGTGAATGTTTATATGGCATTTGAAGCTAAAGATGGAGAGACTGGCATCTTTTGCACTTCCAGCTGGGCCTGATACCTGCTTCATACTGCTATGATTTGAGTGCACTTGTGTTACTATGTTACGATTCTAGCTGTTCAAATCACAAAACCTCCATTCAAAGCTTGTTTAAACAGCAAAGGAATTGGATTGTTCACATAGCTGTGAAATTCAAAGGAAGTGACCTTGTTTGGACACAGCTGGCATCAGAGCTTCAGTGTCTCTCTTTCTCTGATTGTCTCTCTGTTTCTCTCTGTCTTCCTTTCTCCATCTGTTGCATATGCTTTCCCCTGTATGACTTTCATCTCTCAGAAATGAATCTTCATTGCGGGGATAAAGAAAGTCACCAGCCACTCCAGCACTGCATTTTACCTTTGGCGTCAGCTAAAGGTCTGAGGCTGGTTCTCACTGGATTGACTTGGACTATATGCTTATGCCTAAACCAATCACTGTAGTCAAGGGTATGGAACGTTCTAATTAGATAGATGTTGCATCACATGCCCACATATCCCAGGAGCTATATAGCAGGGTTTGTCAGAACAGATAGAAGTTGAAGAGGAATGCTTCCCTAAAAGAAGACAAGAATGAAGAATAGGCAATGGATGGTGGACAGAATGACACCACAAGGCAAAACAAACACAAGGCATTCACTGTTCTGCTGCTTTGCTTAATTAAAAAAAAAAATATGAATGAGATAGAGGTGTAATTAGAGGGACCTTTTTTTGTTATTTTTCTACAAGTGACAAGAGTGGGTCCCCGTCATGGTCTGTTTAACTCTGGAAAGGGTACTCAGAGATCCCAGTGCTTCCTCAAATTTATGCACTATGACTTCAGGCCTTTTGTTCTAAAGATAGAGCTGTGTGTGTGGGTTAGTTTCCTATTGCTGCGGAAACAATTTACCACAAACATAGTAGCTTCAAACAACACAAAGTTATTATCTTACAGTTCTGAAGGTCAGATATACAAAACAAGATTTACAGGGCTAAAAACAAGTGTCAGCAGGGCTTTATTCCTTCTGGAGGCTCCAG
Source organism: Pseudorca crassidens (assembly GCF_039906515.1). Lineage (NCBI taxonomy): Eukaryota > Metazoa > Chordata > Mammalia > Artiodactyla > Delphinidae > Pseudorca > Pseudorca crassidens. The sequence goes on along the minus strand of NC_090311.1, from coordinate 43,628,590 downwards.
GAGAGAATCTTCCTTGCCTTTTCCAGCTTCTAGAGGTTGCCTGCATTCCTTAGCTCATGGCCCCTTACTGCATCTTCAGGGTGCATCACTCCAACCTCTGCTACTATCATCACATCTTTTCTGACTTTGACCCACTTGCTTCCCTGTTATTAGGACACCTGTGATTACACTGGCTCTATCTAGATTGCCTAGAAAGCCCAGGATAATCTCCATATCTCAAGATCCTTAACTTCATTATATTTTCGCAGTCTGTTTTGCCATGTAAGGTAACATATACACAGGTTCCAGGGATTAGGATGTAGGTGTCTTTGGGGAAGCCATCATCCTGTCTACTAGAGGACGCTTCTCTGAATTTGGTCAAGCTTGGCCTTCTCACTTAGAAATGGTCCAGCTATCACTCTCTTGATCTATATTCGGAAGCTTTGGTAAATAAACATCCTGGCTGTTTTCCAGGCCAGGCCTACCAAGTTGAGACACAGATCGTTGAGGGTAATTGCACAACTGAAAGCTCCTTAAAGATCATGACTTTGTCTTAGAGCTTTAAGCTTTCTGCCTCACCCTGTATCCACTAGGTCCTCCCACTTGCATCACCCATGGTGAGTCAATAGTAGGTATAGATTGAACAGAAGGGTGTCTTTTAGAGTTTGTTCTGTTGATGCAAAAGAGTTTGAGAGGATAATTCCTTATCCTAGAGCCAGTGGTAGATTTGAAGGACAAACATGACAGCACCTAGAACTCTGTTGTTTGCTTGTATGTTGGGGAAATTGCCAACGTACCCAGATCAGCTTGTGGTGAATGAATGACATATAATGCATTCATCTTTTCCTATATAAGAAATATTTATTGAGTGCCTATGATGTGCTATCCACTAAATTATTTACTGCTTTGTAAAGAACCCCTAGTTCCACAGTAGAGTTCTTTATCTTTTCTGAGACACCTGCATAGAGAAACCGAGTTAATCAGAGGTGGACAATGAAATCACTGAAGGAGCTTTTCCAACTTACATGTGCCCACACACTCATAAGGTTTCGAGTGGGCTCTGAAGAATATACAGTTAAAAAAATCTTTTCAGGTAATGTTTTGACACATACAACCCTGATTAAAACTGGACATTTTATTCTAAGTCACTCCAGTGGGAATGGCTCCAAGGTCCTTTGGTCTTTTCCCAGCCCCACATTCCATCCCTGTGAGTATAAAAGTAAAGAACTCCCTGGGGCATGATGCAAGTTAGGCTGCTGTCAGTTGTTTCAGTTCTCCAGAGCATGGAGGGAATCTTGGCTTTGTTAGTTAAAATACTCAGGGATGTGCAAACGGAGAAGAGCAGTTAACACTTTATTTTCTTATGAGAATAAATTCAAGGAGTTTATTTCTGTTGCAGTTTTTAATTTGGATGCAACGTATTTCTTAACTGCTTTTATAGTTAGGGCTATTTGTATGTCAGGCAGAAAATTACTGTGAAAAGTTATTAAAATATCATTACTGGCCAGGGTTGTCACAATAACCTTTTATTAGAATTGAAATATTCTCCTTTTCTGCCTTCTCCTTTTCCCTTCTTTTTGTTTAAAAGTAATAGAAACCCAACTGAGTCTTGTTCAGGCAAAAAGGGAATGTATTGGCTTAAGTAACTTGGGAAGATAGAAGTGGGACAGTCCTTAAGCACCATCAGATAGAGGAATCAAAAATGCTCTCTTCTGCTGTCTCTTTTTCTCTTTCTCCCCACGTTATATATAGTAATAAGGAATTTGGCCTTGCGCAAAGAAAAGGTCTGGCCTTTGCCTTTGGTTTCTGGGAAGTAATATCTGATTTCTTGGAATATCGTGCCTGATAGGAATAGCTTTGCTTGTCCGGGGGCTTTGGGTCATGTGGATACTCTTAAAACTGTGACTTAGGGTGGAGACTGGCCATGCCTGGATGATCGACAATGTGAGTTAGGGTCGTCTGATGATGAGTTATCAGTCTACCTGGAGAGTGAAATCAGCCACATGGGCAATCAGTCATGCTTACATCATGCAGCCCCAATAAAATCTCTGAATGCTGAAGCTCAGGTGACCTTCCCTGGTTGGCAGTACACCATGTGTATTGTCACACATCAATGCCAGGAAGATGATGAATGCATCCTGACTCCATGGGGACAGAACAATGGAAATGCTACATTTGTAACCTTCCTGGACTCTGTCCTATGTGCTTGTTCCCTTATCTGATGTCAGGCTGCGTCCTTTTCCTGTAATAAACTGTAACTGAGAATAATAGCTGTCAGTAAGTTCTGTGAGTCCTCAAACATGAGGGTGGTTTGGGGAACCTCCAGAACTTGTAGGTGGTGTCAGAAGTGAGCATAGTCTTATGGAGGACTGTATGCCCTCTGACTTGGGGCTGTTGGCCAACTCTCGTACCCCCTAAAATTTCTGTAACCTTTAACTCCTCTGCTGCAGACAGGTTATTCTTATGTGAGGAGAAGAAATGGATGCAGACAGCTCCAGAGTTGTATTATTACATTTAGATAGTCTCAGAGCAAAGAGAGAAACATCTTTCTCAGATTCAGTATATAAAAACGTGGGTAAGGTATCTGAATGGCTTTGTTTGAGATATCAGCCTGAACTCTGGAATAATTACCATGGCTAATGAATATGAAAGTACTATTAGAAGCCCCACCAGAATTACATGGATATGGGCGGTGTGGGAGAAGCAGTTCCCCTAAAGAAATGAGTGAGTATGTGTGTGTTGGGGGAAGCAGGGTTGGAGTTTGCAAATGGTTCTGTCCGGACAGAAAAAGGAGATAGGGTAGAATAAAATAACCTGTGTCATTAATATCTTTCCTGTGCACTAAATCTCGAATAAAGGATGGGTTGTCCCAGTAGCCTACCCACCCAAGGTTAGGTTTCAGCAAAATTTAGTAAAATTAGGTTTTACTGATCTGTGAGATCCTGTCTCTGAGGATCTGGAGAATTCACAGGAAAATATTGGCTTAATTATGAACACACACACAACCCTTAGTGACAACAGAATGTATCTATAGTAACTAATACTTTGTATAGTAATGTTGTGAGTATATCTGTCTCAGGGATTTATTTTTGTTACAGTTTGAATCCATTACCAAAATAGTCCCCAGATATTGTTACTGTTGTTACTGTTTCTTTATTATGCTGAAAATTTATGGTGTAGTTTGATTATTGTGCAACAGAAGTAGAAGGCCCCTGGGAACTTGAGGTGTTCTCTTCCTACCCTCTTCTTCTCCATCATTTTATTCTGCTTATTAAGTATTAAGTAAGTACTAAGAAATTAGAAATTTTGTGATTAATCAAAAGTTCAATTCAAATAGCTGATAGAGCAACAGTTTCTTTTATAATTTTTTTCACTAAGAAATTTGGAAACAGGAAACTGTGACTTGCATCATTTTTTCCTGCACACTTTTACATTTAAAATTTTCTGAAACCAAGATTATTTTAAAACTGATGTAAAAGAAAACTTGCTAGCCATTGTGTCTCATTTTAAATAATAATAAAAAACAAAGAGTGCTCTAGAAATGTTTAAATCTTATTTTTTTTTTCACATCTTTATTGGAGTATAATTGCTTTACAATGGTGTGTTAGTTTCTGCTTTATAACAAAGTGAATCAGTTATACATATGTTCCCATATCTCTTCCCTCTTGTGTCTCCCTCCCTCCCACCCTCCCTATCCCACCCCTCCAGGCGGTCACAAAGCACCAAGCTGATCTCCCTGTGCTATGCGGCTGCTTCCCACTAGCTATCTACCTTACGTTTGGTAGTGTATATATGTCCATGCCTCTCTCTCGCTTTGTCACAGCTTACCCTTCCCCCTCCGCATATCCTCAAGTCCATTCTCTAGTATGTCTGTGTCTTTATTCCTGTCTTACCCCTAGGTTCCTCATGACATTTTTTTTCTTAAATTCCATATATATGTGTTAGCATACAGTATTTGTCTTTCTCTTTCTGACTTACTTCACACTGTATGACAGACTCTAGGTCTATCCACCGCATTACAAATAGCTCAATTTCGTTTCTTTTTATGGCTGAGTAATATTCCATTGTATATATGCGCCACATCTTCTTTATCCATTCATCCGATGATCGACACTTAGGTTGTTTCCATCTCCGGGCTATTGTAAATAGAGCTGCAATGAACATTTTGGTACATGACTCTTTTTGAATTATGGTTTTCTCAGGGTATATGCCCAGTAGTGGAATTGCTGGGTCATATGGTAGTTCTATTTGTAGTTTTTTAAGGGACCTCCATACTGTTCTCCACAGTGGCTGTATCAATTTACATGGCCACCAACAGTGCAAGAGGTTTCCCTTTTCTCCACACCCTCTCCAGCATTTATTGTTTCTAGATTTTTTGATGGTGGCCATTCTGACTGGTGTGAGATGGTATCTTATTGTAGTTTTGATTTGCATTTCTCTAATGATTAATGAAGTTGAGCATTCTTTGATGTGTTTGTTGGCAGTCTGTATATCTTCTTTGGAGAAATGTCTATTTAGGTCTTCTGCCCATTTTTGGATTGGGTTGTTTGTTTTTTTGTTATTGAGCTGCATGAGCTGCTTGTAAATTTTGGAGATTAATCCTTTGTCAGTTGCTTCATTTGCAAATATTTTCTCCCATTCTGAGGGTTGTCTTTTTGTCTTGTTTATGGTTTCCTTTGCTGTGCAAAAGCTTTGAGGTTTCATTAGGTCCCATTTGTTTATTTTTGTTTTTATTTCCATTTCTCTAGGAGGTGGGTCAAAAAGGATCTTGCTGTGATTTATGTCATAGAGTGTTCTGCCTATGTTTTCCTCTAAGAGTTTGAGAGTTTCTGGCCTTACATTTAGGTCTTTAATCCATTTTGAGCTTATTTTTGTGTATGGTGTTAGGGAGTGATCTAATCTCATACTTTTACATGTACCTGTCCAGTTTTCCCAGCACCACTTATTGAAGAGGCTGTCCTTTCTCCACTGTACATTCCTGCCTCCTTTATCAAAGATAAGGTGACCATATGTGTGTGGGTTAATCTCTAGGCTTTCTATCCTGTTCCATTGATCTATCTTTCTGTTTTTGGGCCAGTACCATACTGTCTTGATTACTGTAGCTTTGTAGTGTAGTCTGAAGTCAGGGAGCCTGATTCCTCCAGCTCCATTTTTCGTTCTCAAGATTGCTTTGGCTATTCGGGGTCTTTTGTGTTTCCATACAAATTGTGAAATTTTTTGTTCTAGTTCTGTGAAAAATGCCAGTGGTAGTTTGACAGGGATTGCATTGAGTCTGTAGATTGCTTTGGGTAGTAGAGTCATTTCACAATGTTGATTCTTCCAATCCAAGAACATGGTATATCTCTCCATCTGTTTGTATCACCTTTAATTTCTTTCATCAGTGTCTCATAGTTTTCTGCATACAGGTCTTTTGTCTCCCTAGGTAGGTTTATTCCTAGGTATTTTATTCTTTCTGTTGCAGTGGTAAATGAAAGTGTTTCCTTAATTTCTCTTTCAAATTTTTTGTCATTAGTGGGTAGGAATGCAAGAGATTTCTGTGCATTAATATTTTATCCTGGTACTTTACCAAATTATTTCCCCACAAAAGAAAAATTTTAAGTAGGAATATCATCAACGCTATGGGCAGAGGATGCTGATCAGGGCAGGGAAAACCTAGCTGGCCAACAGCACAGAGGCAGATAAAGAGCTAAAACTTCTGCTTAAGGTCAACCAAAGAGCATGTGCCCAGAATTTTGAAAATTATATTGGAATATAGCAAAAACCTTTTTATAAATTCATTATAAAAGTTGTGCTAAAGAAAAATTTGCTGTAGTAAATGTCCTCAGGTAACTTATGCAAGTGTAATAAAATTTTCACCTCTAATAAAGCAGATAGACATGGACACCTAAGATAAGAAGCATTGAACATGAAACTGTGTAATTCATGGGAGAAAGAAGATGAATGTAGTTCAGTCTGGAATTATTTCCTAAATCACACTGGTTATCATCCAATTTTAAATGAGGAATAACTGAGACATGACAAAATGTATTATATATCCTCAACTTGCCAGTACATGTAAATCTGAGTTTAAAATAATATATAATTATCATTAAAGATGGGCATAATTATTTTCACAGGCTCTTTTCACATATTCTTAAAATCCCAAGACATCTTTACAGTATTAACACAAGAAGGTGTCAACACTCTGTATAGACCGTGAAGTCTCGTGCCCACGTATGGCAAAATTAGATAAGCAGACTTCTTCATGGAATCACATCTAATAAAGGTTTATTTCTCTATGTGTATAACAGATGTTAAAGACTGCATAGCCTACTGGGTCCCATACAAAGTAGTTGGTTGCTTTTAAAACAGAGGAAAATAACTAGGTATTTAGCGAATTTGGTGTAAAATTTTCACTTTTCCTATATATTTATGATTGTGTAGAAACACATTTACGGAAACACACACATATATTTACAGAGGAATATGATGTGTTTCACAGACCTTGACTTAGAAAAATTGGCTACCACATGATTCTGCAAATTATACATTCGTTACTAGTTACTTTAATTATGGCAACAAGCACTCTAACATACTTGATCTAAACAATTTCTAGAGAGTAAGACCTGCCTTGGAATACAACAGAAAAACCAGTAACTTAATCTCTGTGACCTATGCTTACTGGGGAAAAAAATTACAATGAGAAAAACAAAGCAGGGAGAAAATCACTCAGTGCTTGAATGCCTGTATAGAATCTGGAAAGAACTATTGTCAATTTCATAGACGAATGGCCCAGTGCACTATAGAGGAGAGTTTAAATAAATTTATTTTCCTTAAAATTCACAAATAACTTGAAGAAAACTTCACTCCCCTGTTTCAGAAAATAATCCCCCTTAATGTGCATCATGGCATATTATGGCGTTATTCAATGTGCTGTGCTGTTGAGTATTTTTTTCAACGTTTTGCAGAAGGTCTGTACAATGGAACATTCAATCAACTTTCAGGGGAGTAATCATGCTCCCCTGCTGTGATCATTTCACCTTGTTCCCAGATGCACTCCCATTTCAACTAACTTCTAAATGCATAAAAAAGCCCCAATTTTTCTGTCAATACATTTGTGTATAATCATAAAGAATCATGTCATTTTTAGGCCTCTTAAAAATACAATTTGTGATGTCTTTTTAAGCTTCTTACAAATGCAAATAGAATAATAACTTCAGATAACCTTAAAAATAAGATTACTTATTTTTTCACCCTCATTGATGGTTGTCCGAACATTTTCACCTTGTACCAGTGGGCAACAATACAGTCTTGACCAAGAAGACAAATACAAAGAAGAATGGGCATATATTTTTAACCTAAATGTGTTTTTTTAGGTAGGGAGTCCATGTAGTTTATTATCTTAAAGAGGAAAGTACAGTAGACATTTGGGACACAAGAATAAACTGGAACTGTCCTGGGAAACCAGTTATATGCTCACCCTAGTTTCAGGTGACCAGTGGATCTCCTGAAGTAGTCTAAACACTGTGTTTTCTTATTTGCATGTGCATTTAGGGATCTAGTGGAGAACACCCAGAGCTTTATATAACTTTTAAAAGGGGTCTATTTCCAAAGAAAGGTTAGGAACTCCTGGTCTGAGCTATTCTGTGACTAAGAAATGGAGGAATACTGCAACACCAGGGGAAGTCACTCAGGAAATATGAATATGACTTGGGCAGAGAAGCTGTGCAAATGATTTATTTATGAACGTATTTATATGTGAACATACAAATTATAGAGACACACTCTATAATTTTCAGTTCTCTTTAGATATCCAATTTATCAGTTATTGAAATTTCATTGATTCAGTTATGGATGGATCTTTTAAAATCTCAAATGGTAAAGAAAGCTTATAATTTTTTGATACACTAACACCCCCTATAAATTCTAATGATAATAGTGGTTTAAATAATGGGGTCAAGAATTAAATAGAGCTTGTTTTAAACTCCTGTATTCCTTAACTATTTGTGTAACTTTGGTCAAGCCACTCATTCATTCTGAGCCTCAGTTTCTACATCTGTGAATTGGGGAGGGTGTAAATAACCTTTTCATATGATTGTAGTGAAGATTAAATGAGATGATCCATAAAAGCTGTGCTGAGGCCAGTGATTAGACCTTTGTAAGTTCACTAAAATGTTAGGTGTTAACAATATTGCTATGTATGTACAAACTGTGCTGTTGTCATTCTCTTTTCTGTAGGTCTTCTGAAAACAGAGGGACTGTTTCTATTATCAGCGGTCAGTCTTCATTGTCTAGTAACCGTTCCATTGCATCGTTTGACTGAGTCTCTTGATATCCAGATAATTTATCTCATTTTAGAACATAAATAAAATTTTAGAATTTTCATTTAAATGGAGAGTTCTGATATCAACAACCAGATTATTATGTATACCACCATTTAACTACTTTCCTCTGGCATTTTCCTCCTTTTTTCCCCCCCAAGGTAAAAACTCTCTTAGTAATACCTCCAGGATGCTTGCTATTTCATTCATATTAGTCACTGTCGACTCTGTCTAATATGGCGTTCCCTAGGAGTTTATTAACATTATAATAGCCTTAAAAGATTTGTAGATAATTTTGAGTCTGTTGAAATATTTACATATGCTAAGTGAGAGAGGGAATCTTAAATGAATTAATTTCACCCCCCCATTTATAAAAGCATAAGTTCATTGTATAAAATAAAAAAAAAATCAGAGAGGTGACAAAAATAGAATCTCTCCAATCCCATGAATTAGAGAAGCAATTTTCCTATAACTGGGTCTCCCCATGTCCCAGATAATTAAATGTAGAATATAGGAGGCTAAGAGATTTAAGTTGCCCTAAATTGTCCTCCATGCCATTGGATGAGGTCAAGAAAGGGTCAGGTCTAAATTGATAAGAGAGCAAGAATTTCATGAGGTTTTTATATGCTTCCAAAGTTCCCAATTCTCCTCCACCTGTACAGTCCCACTCAATACTACATCCACACTTTCTCCCCTCTGCCCATGTAGTTATTGACAGAGTACTGACAACTTCCACTCTTGTCTGAGGGGTCTCTTGCTGGTACTAGTGAGTTTTGCACTTTATGACCTTCAGCACTTGAAGAATCTAAACCAGACCTCTTAAGAACTTCCTGCCAAACCCTAAAAGTCATTCATTTGTATACCATATAAAGAAAAATACAACCTTCACCTTTCCTATCATCTCCAGCCTGTTTACAGAGGTGCTGTAACCGATTCCAAGGTCTTATGTGTGCTTTTTAAGAGAGGGATTCTAGTTAATTAGCTGAGGCAGAAAACAATAAAGCCCAGTCCTTATTTTGCCTGATATTCTAAGGAGCACTGAATAGGGGAGGAAAAGTTTGGAAACTTTCTAGCCCTTTCATTATACCCCTTTTTCTATTTTATTATTAGACCTCTGCTTGAATATTGACAGTGTAATTAAGTTTGTCTTCATAATAAGCACTGTTAATGCATTTTCTGAAATCAATGATCAAATTTGTAAGGAATGTGGAAGGATTTATGCTTAAAATATTGGATCATATGCCACTAAAACAATATTAGACAATAGTGTGAGCTGGATACAGGTTTAAAATACATCAAAATACCTTAATGTTAACATGTGATCATCAGAAAAGCTTTTGCAAATTAATCTTTCTACGTTAGAGCCATGACCATGACAATCACCAGATCATAAACTTTCCAAAACTCCAGTCCAGTGTCTATCTGATCAAGGTCAATGACTTAAATCCTAAATCAAAGCTCAGTAATTTAGCATCAGTCATTTTCATCTCTCACTACTTGTATAACGTCTCTGATACTACATCAGTACTGTACAACTGGCTTATAGAAGTCATCTGAGAATGTATTTGTTGCATAAAAAACTTAGGCAAGGGGCTTCCCTGGTGGCACAGTGGTTGAGAGTCCGCCTGCCAATGCAGGGGACACGGGTTCGTGCCCTGGTCCAGGAAGATCCCACATGCCGCGGAGCGGCTGGGTCCGTGAGCCATGGCCGCTGAGCCTGCGCGTCTGGAGCCTGTGCTCCGCAACGGGAGAGGCCACAACAGTGAGAGGCCTGCGTACCGCAAAATAAATAAATTAATTAATTAAATTAAATTAAAAAAAAAAAACTTAGGCAGTAAGTAAGTTACAAAAGTAAAGTAGCTTATGCACATACCTTTTGGATTCTTGCCACCAAGCTTGAAACTATAGCATCTTTTAAAACTTAAGATCTCACTAGTTTAATGATATATTATGGAAAAAAATTTATAATAAAACTTAAGTGGGCTTGACATTTACTTACAGATCAGACATGTAATTTAAAATAAATGATAAAATTTATTTAAAAGTTTCACATCAGTTGTTAAGGAGGCTTTTTTTTTTGACACCCTCATATTAAGTACCATCTCCTGAGCCTTTTGATACTTACCCTTTTATAGCATTAATAAGTATACTTGTAAATAGTTGTTCTACTTATATCTTCCTTACTAGATGGTAAGAATCATGAGGGCAGCTTAAAAAAAAAAGCATGCCTTACTCTATTATTCTGCATCTTATTATCTTATTCCTTATTTCTGTATCCACAGTGCCTAGCATAGAGTGTAATACATAGCAGCTGTTCGAAAGATTGTTGTTGAATAGAAATTAATATCCTACTGCTTTTCTGTCATATTAAGTTAAATATCTCAGACATTTAAAGCTTAACCTAAGACTGAAGCAATGAGATCCCAGGCTTCCCTTGATGCCCTACTCTCCTCAGTGGACTCCTCCTATATTCCTCATCTCCATGCGTGTAGCACCATACATCCAGAAACCTGGGTACCATTCCTTATGCCTTGATCCCTTTCTCCTGTGGCTTATTAATGAGGCTCCTTCCATGTTTATTTATCCCACAGCCACCACCCTGTTCAGGCCCCTTCGTCTCTTATCTAGCTGGTGGAACAGTCTTCTGACTGAACTTGATTTTTTTTCATCTCTCTCCCCTACCTTAGCCAGATGGATCTTTTTAATAAAATGCAAATATAATAATTGCACCACCTTGCTTAAAAACATCTTTAGTGGATTCCTATCTGCTGGGGTTTTAAGCTCAAACTCCTGTACATGGCTCATAAATTACTTCTTAATCTAGTCCCTGCTTCTCTCCTTAGTCTAATCCCTTACCAGAGCCCTCCTACTTTAGTTCTCATCAGACTGAGGTAACATGCCATGAACTTTCAGATTTTGGAGACATTGCATCACATGCTGTTCCCTTTGCCTTCACTGCTGTTTGTCCATTAATTAATATCACTTCTTCTCCAGAGCTTTCTGTCACCTTCCAAGTCAATGTTAGGTGCTCTTTCTGTATATATTCATCCTCTATTTCGATTTAACATTCTGTCATTTCTTTGTATCTCATAATAATCATAAGATCATTAGAGTAGAGAATGTGTCTGTTATTCATTATTAATAGACAAGCTGTGGCACATACTGGGCAATTAAATATTTGAATTAGTGAACAGATAAAAGATTGTTAAGGGGAACCACTAAATGATATTAAGCAAGAGAGGAACAAAACTGATTTAGAATAATTGTAAGAAAATTGGTTCTGGAGCCAGATAGGCCTGTACTTGAATTCCATCTCTACTTCTTACTATTATATAATCTTGAGCAAATCAAAGCTGCACTTTCGTCATTTTTAAGAATATCAGTAATGACATTAATAAGGAAACTCATTTTGTCTGACTTTTAGACATTATGAACAATCATTTTGTTGTTTTGACCTAAAACAAATAGACTGCCAGTTATCGGTCCAGCAAAAAATGAGTTTATTCAGGATCAGAGGAGAATTGCAATTTGGGGTCTGCAGCCATGGCAAGCCACATGCAAGTCCCTGCACAGCAATGGAAGGAGAACATTTCTTATAGAGGAGAAAAGGAAGTTGGGAGGGCTATAGTAAACAAAGAGTTCATGGCTTTTCATTGGCTGAGTTCTTACCGGGAAAGAAGAGGAATCTGTCTTCTTTCTGTTGGACTCTGCTGTTGTCATGCAGGAGAGCTCTGTCTCCTGGTTTCTCGATGCTGTTGATTAAGAAGGTTTGTGTTTACAGGCATACCTTGTTTATTGTGCTTTGCAGATACTGTATTTTTTTCTTACAAATTAAAGGTTTGTGACAACCCTGTATTGAGCAAGTCTTTTGGCACTATTTTTCCAACAGCATTTGCTCACTTGGTGTCTCGGTGTCACATTTTGGTAATTCTTGCAAAATTTCAGATTTTTTCATTATTATATTTTTTATGGTGACCTGTGATCAGTGATCTTTGTTGCTGTTGTAAAAAGATTATGACTCGCTGAAGGCTCAGATGATGGCTAGCATTTTTTAGCAATAAATTATTTTTAAGTTAGGGTATACATTTTTAAAGACATAACAGTATTGCACACTTAGTAGACTACACATAACTTTTATATGCACTAGGGAACCAAAAAATCATGTGACTCACTTTATTGTAATATTTGCTTTATTGCAGTGGTCTAGAACTGAGGCCACACGTTGGAGGGAAAAATTGTAAACCTCTTGAGGTCACATTAGAGTAATAAGGAGGGGTAAGTGGGAACTCTCAGGACCTTTTATCTAAAGTCCATATGTTATCAAAATCATAGACACTGGAGATCATCTGAAACATTGTCCTCATCAAAGGTTTGGCAACAAACTTCCAACGGGATATCTTGGGAAAGCTGTCTCATCAGAAGTTTCCTGCTTCAATTCTGGAAAATATTTTCTTTCAGGACACCAGAGGATGTATGAGTCCAGTCAGAGCTTGGTGCTTTCTTTAGGTGTGTCATGTGAATCCAAAAGTCTTTTCTTTGGAGTTTAGTGGCATAAGGGTTGGTTAGTAATACCTGATAGGGGCCTTTCCAGTGAAGTTGAAGAGAGATTTTCTGGAGGTATCTTTCCCAGTAGACAAAGTCACCAGCTTGCCAAGTGTGTTGCTTAAGGTCTTTGTCTCCTGAAGTCACACTATGAAAAGATTGTTCTACCAAAACATGGTTATTTTTAGTAAAAGCAGTTAGGCCTTTGCAATATTGGAATGTATCTCCTTTTATCAGTTGTGGGTCAAAAGAAGCAGGAACCAAGTGCATTGGGCATCCTGTGACTACCTCAGTAGCGAGTTTATGAATTCAAAAGGGATGGATCTAAAATTTAGAAGGACTTTTGGCCAAAGTACATGGAAGGACCTCTACCAGTTTTACCAGTTGAGACTTAATGCTGTTAGTGCATTTGACTAAACCAGACGATTGAAGGTGGTTAACACAGTGAAAGTATTGTAAAACTGGTGAAACAGCGCAGACTTGCTGAAGTACCTGACCAGTAAAATGGGTTCATCTGTCACTTTGAAGTTCCAGAGGAGTTCCCTGGGTAAGAATAATCTTTTCCAAAAGGACTTTAACCACAGAAGAGGCAGTAGCCTCTCTATAAGGGAAGGCTTCGGTCCAGTGTGGAAACATACAGAATGTGAATAAAGCATATTTCTATCCATGAGGTTGAATGAAATCCATTTGCCAGACCTCAAGTGGTCCATTAGGTGATTTTAAATGTCTAGGAGCAGTACAAACAAGCTTCCTCGGAATTGGACAAATGGGACAAGTGAGGTAGGTACTTTTTGTGGCCTTGTTAATGTTTCCTATCAATATTGATTCATAAATGCTATCATTCTGTCAGTAGAGCAGTAGTTTAATGCATATACAGTTGCGAGAAGTCGGAATTTTAGAGTCTCCAGTAGGGCTAGGCTGTTATTTCGTCCATATCAGAGCTTTCTCCTTTTGTCAAACCAACAGTTGTTGAATTTCCAAACTTGTTTTTCCTTTTCTGAGGCCAATTGCCGGGCTTCTCTAGCCAGTTTTTCTAGGTTATCATTTGGGGAAACATCCCTTCAGACCATGACAGAGGTGTGGCTGCTGCTGGTCCCTTCAAGGGAAGCATTCCTTGCAGAAATGTTAGCAAGGTGATTTTCCTTAGCTTCCAGAGAGTCAAGTTTAGAATTTCCTGGAAACTTAGTAATAGCTAAAGTGGAAGGTACAAGTATTGTATCCAATAATTCTGATCATAGGGACCATGTTTAATTTGATTTCCACTGGAATTAAGGAAGCCACTTTGTTTCCACAACATTCCAAAATCTTGAGCTACTCCAAAAGCATTTCTACTCTCAGTATAAACATTGGCGGTTTTGTCCTTGGCTAAAGAGCAAGCCTGTGGAAAAGCGTATAATTCAGCCTGTTGGGACAAAGCACCATAGGTAAATATGCTGCCTCAACAACATCAAAAGGAGTTGCAGTAGCATACCCAGCACAGTATTTGCCATTGTCACCTTTTAAATAAGAACCACCACTGAACCTTGAGAAGTCAGTGTTACCTAAAGAAATTTTCTGCAGATCATCGTGAGGAAGTCAGGAGGTGATCCCCAGCGTTAAGTACTTTTGAGGTACTTTGTTGGTGATGGAGGGGGGACAAGTAGCTGGGTTAATGTTTAAAATTGTAAAAGAGTTACGTGAGGAGCACTTAACAAAAGAACTTCATAGATGAGGTGACTGGTTAAGAAATGTTGACTGTGGTGAGAATTTAGGAGAACATCTACTGCATGAGGTACAAAGATGGTTAAAGGGGATCCCACTGTGATTATCCGAGCGACTTTAATCTAAAGGGCAGTGGTGGTAATGGTTCTAGGGCAGGGAGGCATCCCTTTGCCACAGGGTCGATGGTAATCTCTGTATTTTGGGGTGAGTACCTCAAGGGTACTTTCTTTTCATCAAAAAGGAAAATGGGAATCTGATATTTGGGATGCCCAAGGTCAGGTGGCTTTATCAAACTCTCGTTTTAGGCCTTAAAAGCTATGTCATCCACTTCTTCCCATGAAATTGGGTTGGGGTTGTTATTGTTAAGCAAAGCACACAGAGATTTGGCCATAAGAGAGAAATTTGGAATCCAATATTGGCAATAACCAAATAGCCCGAGAAAACCTTGCAGTTGGCACTCAGTTTTGGGTTTTAGGAAACTGAGGACACCATGAAATCTATCTGGATCTAAGAGTACTCTTGTTCTGATATCAGACGCCCTAAATATTGAACCTGGGTTTGGGCGAACTGCGGTTTTTCTTTGGCGACTTTAGGTCCCTTTAAGGATAAAAGCTTTAGCAAGTGCACGCTGTGTTACTGTGAGGAGGCTTGAGAAGGAGAGCAAAGAAGCCAATCATTCACATATTGCCACAAAGTAGAACCCTAGGGAACTTTATATCCTCCAGATCAGCCTTCAGAATTTGTGAGAAATAAGGACTTGCAGTAAAACCCTGAGGCATTACTGTTCCGGTGAATTGTTTTTCTTCCTAAGTGAAGGCAAAAAGGTATTGGCTAGCTTCATCAACTGGAGTACTGAATAATGCACCACGTAAATCAATTACAATTTACCTCCCATGGTAATGGATGGTGGTAATTGTGAGGGTTAGGAAAAATAGGGTGTTGAGGGATAACAGTTTCTTGCTCAGAGGTCCTAGACAAACCTCCACCCTCAGCCCTTAGGTTTTCTCACTAATAAAATAGGAGTATTACAGGGACTAGTACAAGGGATATTGGGGCCTTGAGGCTCTTAATCTTCTATTATGGGCTTTATGCCTTGAAAAACTTCTTTACATAGAGGATATTGATTAATTCCGGAAGGAGGTTTTGAGGGATTTATTTGAATCTTGATGGGAGCTGTGCTGTGAATTTTTCCAGTATCAGGGGGAGATTTTGCCCGTAAGGTGGATGGAAGATGATGTAGTAGGGACAAAATGATCAGTATTTTGAGAAGTGGCTTTAGTATTGTCAGAAGTGGAAGAAACAAAAGTAGCCTGGTTGGCTGTTTTGACGACTATTGTCAAATTCTGGAATTATTTCCTCCTTTTTGGAGAAAGAAATTCTGAAATGATACTTCTCTAAGAAGTCTCAGCCTAATAAAAGGATAGGGGTGGAGGAACCAAGGAGACAAGGATGTGTATCTCTCAAAGGGCCCAAACAAAAGGGAATAGATTCAGAAACAGGAACCTCTTGAGGTTCCCCAGTATTTGAACTGTTTTAGTACTCCAAGGCAGGGATGCTTTATAGTAGTGGGGTTGAGCACAGAGAATGCGGCTCTGGTGTCACTTAGGACTGGAAGAAATTCATCCCCAATCTGGAGTGATGTTTCTCCAAGCCGATTAAGAGGGAAGATTGGGAAGAGCCTCTGTACTTCCTCAGAGGGTGAATTGGGAGGATGTTGGAAAGGCTGGTTAGAGGGCTGAAAGTGCCTAAAGCACTTAAATTTGTAACATTCTGTTTTCCAATGTCCTGCTCTTTGCAATAATAGCAGAAACTAGGAGGGCTTCCATATTTCTCTGGGGGACAGCAGAACACCAGAAGCCTCATAACCCATTTGGTTTATTCCAGAATGGAGACAATTTGTGCACTGCTCCTGGGAAAGCAGCAAGATTCCCTATTTCTCTTTGCCCAGGCCCATGGACATAGCTTATGAACAGTAGGTTAGAGATGGTAATACGGCATGTCTAGGCAGGAGACTTGCGGCAGACCCACAGCATAGTGCCATCTCACTTTCAGAATGGCCTACTTGCTGCTAGTGAATAAAGCTTTGTCCTTTCTCTGCTGTCTTCTGGTGGTTGAACTCTGGGACTTTATCTGCAGTAAATAAATCTCTCTGTAGGTGTATCTAAACTCAATTCTTTATAGCTCCATCAGTTCTCTATTCACTATTGGTTAAAAATAGAAAATAGTATTTAAAATTTTTAATTTTGATACAGGCTTTTAATTTTTTCCATAAATACAGTTACCATGCGTAAGTAATACATTGAGTATACCATGACCATTTTCACTTACTTCACATTCTACTTTTAATCATATTTCAGATGTCTATGAAAGCAAGAGCCTTTTTACTTCCAGGTAACTGGGTTTGTCTCAAGTAGACAGCAGTTCTAAGAGTTGTCATTCTCTGATGATTTGTGGCTGCTTGAAATGCTGTGAGGTGAGGTTTCTAGTCCACCCTTCAAAGAATACTTACTACTGCAAAAAATGGGCAAACGTCTTTGCTGCTTTAGGAAAGGAGCCAAATTGTAAATGGTTCTAGAATAGAGTCATGGACTCATAGGGCTTAACTTAAGGATGCAAGATATTGAAATCAGAGAACACTTGAAATCAGGAGACTTGGACTGATGTCCTTACTGTGTGAATAGTTAGTCGTGTGGCTTAATTTCCATTACTTATAAAATGTGATTCTGTTATAGATGGCATCTAATATCCCTGCCAGCCCTGGCATTCAATGATTACGGAAGGAGGCATTTGCATCTGTTATTTAGATCACAGTTTAAAAAGTCTTGTTGATAATCAAAAACCCTGAGAACTATGTTAGAACATTGATTCCCAGGTTTCATCCCTAAAGAAGCTGATTCATTAGTTCAGAGATGGGGCCTTGGAATCTGAATTTATAAAATATCTCCAGAGATGAACCAGGGTATATGATGTAGATCTAATTCAAACCACAATAAGATGAGTAAAGCCTGGAGCAATGGGTTAATACTGTGACACAGAGAAACGTAAAATTATTTTTAATTATAAAGGTAGAAAATGTGAGTTATAAAAAAACTTAGAAAATACACTAAGTATAACAAAAATCTTAAAATCATTCATTCATAACGCCACTGCCTAGAGCAAATAATGTATTCATTTTTTGTGTGTTTAACATTTTTTGGTAAATATGTATGTGTGTGTATATACACATATGTGTATATATACATGTATACATTCGTATTATAAATATATAAATTATCCATCTGATTAGGTTTATGTCAATTCTATTTTGCTGTTTTATTAAATATTTTAAATTTAAATTCAAATATCATGAGTATTTCCCATGTCATTAAAAATTCTTTGAAAATACAATTTTATCACTTGATTTCATTTTTGTGTGTGGAAAATTTCCTGAGTAAAAGTTTCAGGCTTCTTCTGGGCTGACCACCTCTCCACATCCCATGTGCCAGGCTGCAATAAGCAAAGAAGAGGGCTCCTTGGATGGGCCATCCATTTTCCACCTTGTTGAATCATAACTGTGACCAGGCTCGATTTAATGCCGAAAATCCCCCCTTTGAGATGATGAAATTAGGAACTACAGGGCTTTCATTAATCTTCAACTCAGCTTGTCAGAAAGCACTGCTGATGAATCATTTGCCACAAGGCAGCTTTGTTGTTCCAAATTGTCTGAGTTGTCTCCATGTTCCTTCTTTTCTTCAACTTCTCTTCAACTACTTTACAGAAAAACGGGGATCCTGTTTCTATTATAAAGAGGTTAGTTGGTGATTTTAACTACAGGCGTACCTTGGAGATAGTGCGGGTTTGGCTGCATACCGCTGCAGTATTAATCATATGTTGAAATAAAGTGAGTCATGCGAATTTTTTGGTTTCCCTGTGCATATAAAAGTTTTGGGTGCACTATAGACTATTAAGTGAGCAATAGCATTATGTCTAAAAAACGATGTACATACCTTAGTTAAAAAATACTTTATTGCTAAAAAATTCTAACCATCATCTGAGTCTTTAGCGAGTCATAAGCTTTTTGCAATAGTAAGATTAAAGATTGATGATGACAGATCACAATAGCAAATTTAATAAAGAAAAAGTTTGAAATATTGTGAGAATTACCAAAATGTGGCACAGAGACATAAAGTGAGCAGATGCTGTTGGAAAAATGGTGCTGGTAGACTGGCTCAACTCAGGGTTGCCACAGACCCTCAATTTGTAAAAAACAAACAAACAAAAAAACCCCGCAATGTCTGTGAAGCACAGTAAAGCGAAGTGCGGTAAAACAAGATATGCCTATAATTCCTTCACTCTGTTATTTGGCAGACAAAGGGATATAATTTAAGGTCCAATTCTTGGATCATGGACTTACAGATCCTGAATAACTTGCTCATTTCAGAGTCTAACCAAAAGTCGTAGAATTTAGATGACTTGCCTGAGGAGAAATAGCTGATTTGTGACAGAGCTGGAACCCAAGTCTCCCTATCCCTAGTCTAGTATCATTGTGTCTTACTGTAATGACAATTCTTTAGCGCACCTGCTGAGAAGAGCAGGGCAGGTGTGGCAGCAATTCACAAGATCAAAGCCAATCATCAGATACTAGTGGCTGCTGATGTGGTCTTAATTCAAACAATTGACCCCAGCGATAAAAAGTCATAAAACTCTAATACCTCATTTCCAATAACGCATCAAAAAGAATCTGAAGCAGCATTTCTATTAACAGTAGCTCACATTTTATAAATATAATATGGCAAGTATATTTTTCATACATCTCAGAGGATGCATAGCCAGGTTATGTAATCATGTTCTTGTTTCCCTTTAAAACCTCATTTTACCTAAAATACTTAAGACACAATGGCTCCACTCTGCTTACCCCATGTCATCATCTCTCATTACCAAGCAACGATGCCCAGGCCTACCCTTCCTGCCACTTGTGGGAGTTTGGACTCCAGCAACTCCTGTGTTCACACTAAAGAAAGACTGAGGCAGGAGATTTTACTAAATTTCAAAAATGTCAAATCGTTTTAAGCACTGTTCTTATCCTTCTGGATTCAAATCCGTTTCCTTTATGTATTCCCCTTACCTTGTAGGAAACAATCATTGCCTCCTTCTCAATGTGATAAATAAATAAAAAATGCCCAGCAGTTGGGGGCTTAAAACTCTGAGCAAGAAATTTAACAATTTTCTCATCATTGCAGTTTTTCTAAGTTATCAATCTAGTTCAAAGTTATTTTTTATGTATTTGGATTTTTTTAAAAGACGCTTTATTGGGCTTCCCTGGTGGCGCAGTGGTTGAGAGTCTGCCTGCCGTGGCGGGGGACACGGGTTCGTGCCCCGGTCCGGGAGGATCCCACATGCCGCGGAGTGGCTAGGCGCGTGAGCCATGGCCACTGAGCCTGCGCGTCTGGAGCCTGTGCTCCGCAACTGGAGAGGCCACAACAGTGAGAGGCCCGCGTACCACACACACACAAAAAAAACGCTTTATGATCTGTGCTTATAAATGAAGGTTCTAAGTAGTTTATTAATGCAGTTTAACATGAATAATATTTTACTAGTTGAGCTGATACATTTTTATATGTTGTATGATTAAGCACTCTGTTTGGACAAGCCCCAAAGCCACTTTGCCTTCGTAAATTAAGTACTTGGGAAAAATATATTAAGTCTATCAGGGCTCGTGAAGTTACCACATAATTTAGCAAATGGGCACTGCAGTCAATAGGATTTATAAATGATCTGGTGGCTAAACGTATCCCTTATCAACAATTAGCTCTCATAGAATGGCTTGGATATTGAGAAAATTAAAGATTACAGTTATTATGCTTACTAATGTAATTGTTTTAACATAAAATGATAATTCCACACATGAGTGATTGAACCTAAATGACAGATATTAATATGCCCAATCATATGGAGCTAGATTCCTGACATACTCAGGTGTTTTTACTTCTCCAGTTTAGCTATCACTTCCTCTTCTCTAAGCCCTATTAGCTGTCTGAATCCCCTACTCAATCTGCCCCCACCCATGGCTACCTAGCTGATTTTATTCTTATTTTGTGCCTTAGTATCAAATTGCCATGGCTTCCATCAGGAAATCAGACATAATCCTTCTCTGCCCTGGCACCTACTGCCAGTAAAGGCTGGATGCCCCTTTTATATGCTCCTAAAACGCTCAATTATAGCACTTACTGTTCTATTATAATTGCCTACTAAATAGTGGGAAGTGGTAGAATGTAAGTCAAATGAAAAAGTTTAGCATTATCTCCCCTAAACTCAAACTCCATGAATACAGGGACACTGTAATCTGTCTACTGTTTTTTATTCTTAGTGCCAAGAACAACAAGTCATATATAGTTAAATGCAATATATGATTATTATATAGTGACTAATTGAATTAGTGACATTATTTCTTAGGACAAATGTTGACAACATTTCGACTTAATGAGGTAAAAATGAATTCATTGAGTCCTAACGAAAACCTTTAAAAATATTTTCTAAATTGTGCTTTTTAAAGAAAGAACTTGTCAGTACTATAAAAATATGATTTAAAATACCTCTGAATAGTCTTATATACCAAATTCATGTTCCTCACGTTAACTGGTTATTTTGAATTACTTGCCATTTCAAAGAACTGAATGAGAATTCGGTGAAAGTAACAAATGAACTAAAAGAACAATTCAAAGGAAAATGACTGAGAGAGGTTCACCTTCTTGATCCAGAAGAATGACTTTCAATCTCAACTCTGTTACGTTGTTCATGAAATGTTAACCAACTGCCTTAGATCCCTGGAGTTTTAAGCCTTCTTGTACTAGATTAGCTGCAGAAAATATAAGGGAAATAGTGACCTTGTTGTCTCAAAAGAAGTAAAATGCACACAAGTAACATGTATGGATTGCTTAAAGTTAGCACTCACGTAAATCAGATGCCAAAATATTAAATGTGTGTGATAACAATCTGATTCATTTAATTACTGTAAGGGGTATTTATTTCTTTAAAAGGAATAATTGAACAGTTGAAATTTTTGAATGTTGATGTTCACAAATTATTAGTAAAGGCAAATGCATTCATGTTCTAAATTCTATTCATTAGAATTCTGTTCAG
This sequence comes from Pseudorca crassidens, assembly GCF_039906515.1. Lineage (NCBI taxonomy): Eukaryota > Metazoa > Chordata > Mammalia > Artiodactyla > Delphinidae > Pseudorca > Pseudorca crassidens. The sequence goes on along the minus strand of NC_090311.1, from coordinate 43,606,949 downwards.
AAAATTAGAAACATGAGGCATCATTACAGTGGGTATCTCTTATCACCTCATTATTAATTCAGTTATTTATTTAAAAATATTTACTGAGTGTTTATTACGTGGTGGGTGCTGATTACAGCAGTGCTTCAGAAAGGTATGTTTCCCCACTCTTGAGGGGCTTTGATTCTAGTGAGCAGGGAGGAAGAGATGGAATCAATAGAAAGGTCATCAGAGGAGAAAGGTGTTTTCAAATGGCGATATGTACTCTGAAGTTAACAAAGCAAGGTGCTGTGAAAGAGATCAAAAAGCAGATGCAGGTGCTTTCTGTTGATAGGTCAAGAAAGGTATGTCTGACAAGCTGGGTGGCATTTGTACTGATAAGTAAGTGACAAGAAGAAGCAGCCACGGGTGTGTGTGTGTGTGTGTGTGTGTGTGTGTGTGTGTGTGTGTGTGTGTGTGTGTGTGTGTGTGTGTGTGTGTGTGTGTGTGTGTGGTTGTCTAGGCAGAGCTAAAAGCCAAAATTAAAGACTCTAAGGCCAAAAGGATCTTTGCGTGTATGAGAAACAACATTAAAGGTAATGTGTCTGTATATAGTGACAAAGGACAGCAGAAAGTTCAGCAAGAACTAGGTAAATATGAATTTGGATTTTAATCTAAGCAATGGGAAGTCATTGGAGGTCGTTTGTGTGTTGCATTATTGTTGTTGTGTTGGTGGTAGTTATTTTACACGTTTGGACCTCAGCCACCGAGAGTGGAGTCAGTCATAAACTTTAGTAATCAATGTGAAAGATCTCTCTTGATTAACTTATTAATCCTCATTCCTCTTCAACTTCCATTCTTACTTTTCTCACCCTAGGTCTCCACTCTAATTCTCTGGTTGGAATTGTTTTTATTAAATAATAACAGCTATTCAGAAATGTGTAAAAATTATGAGAATAGCTCAATGATTGCAGAAGTTTAAACATATCTGTGTAAGAGATAAAAAGACAAGCCACAGAGTGGGAGAAAATCTTTGCAAATTACTTGTCTTGGCCATTTAAATTACATTCTCTTTTCTCTGTTGGTGAGTTTACATGTTTAATTAAATGGGTTAATGCCTGAATGGAGATTTAAATGGCCATTAATTCTTATGATAGCTTTTCAGTCTACTGAGTGTTAGGTACTTTTCTGAGTCTGCAAGAGAAAACAAAAACATTGTCTCATTTCCTGCCATGTTTAAAATTTCACATTTATATACAATTAATACACATAATATGCAGAAATCAACTTTAAATATTGTGCAATAAAGGGGAAATATTTTGCAGTATTCGTTTTGAGGTTTCTGAGAATTTAATGCCATTTCAGAGGTGGTTTTCTAGGGACTTTCTCCCCATAGACACCTGCTAATCCCACTGCTCTGAAAAGTAATGTTTGTAAATAAAGTCATTACTTTTCAATTCTTAACAAAAGGAAAATCTTTAGGAGCTGAAATTAAGGCACTTTTTATAATGGGGAGTTAAAATAAAACTGTAGTTGTGTCATGAGGTTGCATGAAAATTATTTCAGGTTAATCATTAACTCTTCCAAATGCAATGAGAAAAATGTGTCCAAATATAAATGGATTCCCAGGAACAGCTAGTAATTGTTTTCTAAGGCCAAATGGACCTTTTGGCCAGTTTTCTTTCAAATTTTCACCCCTGGGTATGTTGTCAGTAATTTTGCACTATGAGTTATATAGCTTATAATTTGCTTGCATATCAAAACTATACTAAATCAGGTAGGAGTATGGTTGATCTGCCAGATGGCCCAGAGCAACATTGTAATGATTTGGAGATAGTAATTTCTATAGTCCGAGCTCTTCTGTGTGTGTTTGTGTTTGTCTGTCATCTTCTAGTATTTATTTTCTTACAGATTTACAGAGTGGTTTGTAGTAGAAGTGGGAAAGGGAAAATGAATGAAATAAATTGAGTCATGTTCATTGCCCTCAATAGCTGTTATTGTTATTAAACAGTAATTATTCTTTCCTACTTCAAATATGCCATCTGCTTAAATCACCTTCCAAAATCCCAATTAAACTATTAATTATCCATCTAAACAAAACAAAGAGCTTACCCAAATTTCAAGAAACTGAAGTAATAACAGAGTGGTGTGAATGTGCTAATTTATAATTAACTCCATCAGATTTAGAAGCTTTCTTGGCAGGCGTAAGAAATAATGATAGCGCTCATATATTTTTATAATGAATATAAGAACTGTTATGCCCTGTATGTTGAAATTTTCATGTAGTCTTCATCACAAACCAATGAGTAGATACTGTTATCCTCATCCTATGTTATTGATAAGAAAATAGAGGTTTTCAAATTATTTTAGGTATCTTGTTTATGGTCACATCTGGCACTGTGTGGACTTGAAAATAGGCAATGTGGCAAATTGTACTTTCCATAAATGACCAAAGTGATATTTCTGCTAACATAATCTTTTAAAAACCTTGCTATTCCTCGCCAAGAGGTGGAGTCCATACCAACTTTCACCCCTACTGGAAACCTTGGTGGGCTTGTGACTGCTCTAATAAAGTGTGACCAACAGAAATGATGTTTTTTTAACACCTAGGCTAGATTATACAAAAAGAGTTTCCATGGTCTCTTTTCTGTGACAGGACTGTCACCCTAGGAACCCAGCCTTCTTGGAGGAAATTCGGGAGAGACCACGTAATAGGTGTTCTGGCTGAGAGCCACGGTTAAGGATTCAGCTGACAGCCAGCATCAACCTTGAGAGTAAGCAGGCTTAGGCCGAGTGGCCAAGTTTTCAAATGATTCCAGTCTCTTGCCATCAAGACATCTCCTGTCTTTTAGTCTTTTCATAGGAGGCCCTATGTATCATGGAGCAAAGACAGGCATACCCAATATATTGTGTTTGATTTCCTAACTTAAAGAACCCATGAGCATAATAAAGGGTTCATTAAGTTTTAGTGTAATTTGTTAAGCAGTCCTAGTAAATGGAATAGGCAATCTAATTTCAAACTAGTATTTTGAAATATGAGAAAATACTGTCTCTGTCAAGGAAAATGAAGCATAAGCTATGTTATAACTCCAGTTTTTAAAGATTCAGAATATTTCCTCAAGGATAAAAATTGTATACACACTTGTAGTCTGCAAAACTTGCAATGTTTGGGAGTCCTGCCTCTTCCATAGACACTATATGACTTCTGATTCCTTCATGACCAGGAGGAGGAAGAGATGAAACCAGGACCAAGGAAAAACCATTTAGCATAGTTGAATCTTTGTGTTGTTATTTTTTGTTCATCAAAACATCTGGCTGGGCAGATTTCCAAACACTGACTCTTTCTCATTGGAATGTTTAATGGATTCTTTACAGACTTCCAGCCTCCCCACAAAGTGAAATCATTTGCACTATACCTTTATCTGCACAGGTGGTACAGTAGCCCTCTGATTTCTTATAACCTGTTGAACTTTTTCTCTGCACATTGACAAGCCACAGTCTCTTTCTGCTGGAGTCACCTCACTCCACCACACAGACTTCTCGGACAGGATTTTTACAAGTTAAAATTGGTTCAGGAGGGAATACCTCTTGAGTTGTCTATCCTGATCCATTTAAGATGTTATGAATTTTTGTCTCATGTCCCTCACACTTCAGGATGCTTCAAATCTCTCTCTCCATCTCTCTGTCTCTAATTGACAAAGTTAGTAGCACTGAACAGTCTTCGTCTATGTATGACCTTTTACACATCAACAATCATTTGGTCAGAGGTTGAGGTGCCCGTCTTTCTTCTTACAGACAAGTCCCTTTCTTCAAGTGGTTTGAATGAAGCCTCCCTTTCTCCAAAGCGGTAGGAAAAGAACCCCCTCATCTCATGAAAAACACAGACATATTCAGTCACAAGAGGGAAAGGGGCATATGCAGCACATCTTATTTGGCAGATGACTGTATTTAAAGAAAATTCCTAGTGAATCTCAAGCTTTTTCTCTTTTAGGCTGAAGATGGATAATGAGCTTAGTGTTGAGACACTGGGTTTGCTACATCTCAGCAAGTACTCTATTTATAGCAGAAGAATGCTTTGGAATCTGTTTTGAGCATTGGTTACCAGCCAAAATCAATAAGTAGGAAAAATCCATTTTTAACATCTCAAGAATCTTATTGTACGTGCGTAAGTTAACCAGACCTTTCTATGTTTTGAACTTTTACAGTTAAAATAGAATTTGGATTCTTTTTTTGTTTCTTGTGTTCCTTCTCTTGCCCCAAGGGATTAGTGGTTTTTTTTGTTTGTTTTGTTTTGTTTTTGTCTTGGAAATAGTTCGACCACTACTACCTGAAAGAATATGAGGAAAATAAGGTGTCAGGAGAACATGAGTTTTCTCCTGGGTATCTACAGATAACTTACAGAAGTAACTGTTGATAAAAACAGAAAAGATAGTTTGGGACAATATTATTGATGATATTTACTGTAAAATCCTAAATATCTTGAAATTTCTATTTGAAAATAATTTCAAACTTAAACTTACAAGTACAGTACAGAAGCACACTTTACCAGATTCAGTTATTAATCTTCTGCCCATTTTGCTTTATTATTTTGTTCTATCATTATCTGTCTGTCATAATTTAGCTATCATCTATCTATCTCTAGCTATGGTAGGCAGAATTCTAAAGACGTTCTCCTTCCAGCCCCCAGATTCCTGTTCCTTGGTCATTCAATCAAACATTAATATAGGTACTACCATGAAGAGATTTTGCAGATGTAATTAAACTCCAAAGACAGTTAACCTTAAGATACAAATTTTAGGGACTTCGTGGATGGTGCAGTGGTTAGGACTCCATGCTCCCAATGCAGAGGGCCCAGGTTCGAAGCCTGGTGAGGGAACTAGATCCCATATGCCTGCTACAACTAAGGAGCCTGCATGCCATAACTGAGGAGCCAGCAGACCACAACTAAGGTGCTCGTCTGCTGAAACTAAGGAGGCTACGTGCTGCAACTAAAGAACCCTCAAGCTGCAACTAAGGAACCTGCCTTCTACAACTAAGGAAGCTGCCTGCTACAACTAAGGAGCCCACGTGCCACAACTAAGACCCAGATCAACCAAAAAAAAAGATACAGATTTTATCCTGGTGGGTCTTATATAATCACATAATCTTTTATAAGTCAGAAGTCAGAGAGATGTGATAGAGGAAGGGATCAGAGTGATTCAAAGTGTGAGGATTCCACATGCCATTGTGGGTTTGAAGATGGCTCATGAACAAAGAAATGTGAGTGGCTTTAAAGTACTGAAAGTTTCCTAGCTGACAGCCAGGGAGGAAAGGACCTCAGGCTTACAACCATAAGAAACTTAATACACTCTCTCCATATAACACTGTTCTTTTCCTTTCTTTCTTTTCTTTTTAAAAATTTATTTATTTATTTATGGCTGCATTGGGTCTTCGTTGTTGTGTGCGGGCTTTCCTCTACTTGCGGCGAGTGGGGGGCTACTCTTTGTTGCGGTGCTTGGGCTTCTCATTGCGGTGGCTTCTCGTTGTGGAGCACGGGCTCTAGGCGCATGGGCTTCGGTGGTTGCAGCATGTGGGCTCAGTAGTTGTGGCTCACGGGCTCTAGAGCGCAAGTTCAGTAGTTGTGGCGCATGGGCTTAGGGGTTCTGCGGCATGTGGGATCTTCCCAGACCAGGGGTCGAACCCGTGTCCGCTGCACTGGCAGGTGGATTCTTAACCACTGCGCCACCAGGGAAGTCCAATACTCTTCTTTTTCTGAATCATGAGAATAAGTTGTAAATATTACATCCCCTAGATATGTTATTGGGTAGTCCTTAAGAGTAAGGTTACTTTCTTAGGTAGGAATATAGTTACCAACTTAAGCAAATTTATCTTTGATGTAATACTTCTATCAAATCTGTTACTCATATTTTAGTTTTTGACCTAATAATGTCCTTGGTAGCAATTTTGTTACTCTAGTGAGAACATAGTCTCAAATCATGTATTGCATTTAGTTATCACATCTCTTTTAATCTAGGGTATAGTCAAAGGTTTTCCTTTAGTTTTATTAAATAGTTACTTTTGCTGAGGTTTTTTTGTTTGTTTGTTTTTGTGGTTTTTTTTTTTGCGGTACGCGGGCCTCTCACTGTTGTGGCCTCTCCTGCTGCGGAGCACAGGCTCCAGGGCGCCGGACGCGCAGGCTCAGCGGCCATGGCTCACGGGCCCAGCCGCTCTGCGGCATGTGGGATCTTCCCGGACCGGAACATGAACCTGTGTCCCCTGCATCGGCAGGCGGACTCTCAACCACTGCGGACTCTCAACCACTGACTCTCAAATTGTTACTTTTGAATAATACAGTCACCTTTTAAAATAAAGTTCTCCTTATTTTGAGTTTGTCTGATGTTTCTTTATGATTAGATTCATGTTTTGCATTCCTGGCTAGAACATGATGTTACATATAAATGATGCTGTATACTTTTTAGGTTATCACAACTGAAGCTACATAATATCAGTCTGCCCCTCATTGGTGATATTGGTTTTCATCATCTGATCAAGGTGTTGCCCTTGACAAAGAGTAGTTACTTACTGATTTTCCCCTTACAACTAATAAGCAATCTATCAGGAGACTTTAGAACCATGCAAATATTCTGTTCACTTACCAAAATTTCCCTCCAAGTTTGGCATCTGTTGATGATGAAACTGTGAAATAATAATTACTCTGATGGTTAGAAAGTGATGATTTCCAACTCCAGCACTCTCTTCTTATTCACCACTTACCATTGGTACTGTAAGGAATAGCCCTGTTTCCCTTCTACCCTATTTACTTATTTTGTATCTTTTACTATTGGTACAGATGTATGTTTTTCTACCTTTTTTCCTATATCTTATAATTTATTATGCTTCTTCTTATTTTTGGAGGGAGAGCTCAAATTGTCTGAGATTCGGCCAGTGGTAGCCCCTTTAAACTGACTGCCATGTCCGTGGGACATGGCACTATCACTTTTTTGGAGAAGTTCTTTATTTTCTGACATAATAAGATGACCAGACTCATCTTGTATATATCCTGACTAAACCTAGAATCAGCCCTGTCTCCAAAAATACAATGGAACCTTAGATAGTTTAACTTGAGGAATTATACCATGAAATTCTGTAAGAATATTAATCTTGAAATAAAGTTTGAATTAGAATGCATTGTAGATAAAATGGGAAGACAGATTATGAGACTAGAAACTTTATTATTGTTTTTTTTCTTTCCTGTAGATCTTGGTAAAATTTTGGGGTGAATTTTATTTCAGAAGAGATGATCAAATTATCTCTTCTCCTCTCTTCCTCCTCTCCTTCATTTTATCAAAGGAAGACAACTTCATGGCCTTACCCTGGTAATTTCTTACAAAAATATGGTATATGAACACACCTTTGACATCTCTGTTTAGCTGTACACAAAGTCAAAATAAATATTTAAAGACAAATCTTTCTAAATAATCATAGAGTTAGTGGTTTGCAGAGAAGAGCTTTATGAGGACAGTAAGTTCTTACTAAATCAGAGGTGTAATATGAAGTTTAAAATTAGCAAAGCGCTCTGATGGATCCAGGTTTACAACCCTTTGTGCTTGAAACTGAAATATGATTTCATATGGAAGTCAGTGTTCATTTCAGTAGGCAATATTGAAAAAGTTTGCTCTGTAAATTTTTGAGGAACACCAACAGGATTTGAGCTCGTTTGTATTGCCTGAGGTCAAGACTAAATGTGTCATAAAGGAGAACTGTTACTCATTCAATTTTTATTGTATCTTGTGTGGTCTCTACAGAGAATGAGCATTTGCTAGTACTTATCCAGAGAAGGTATTTCTCTGGACTTGCATTATTTATTTTTTAAACCACAGCTAGCAGTAGGTCAAACTCAAGTGGGTATATTTATCTAGGACATTCTGAAACTGGGGATTAGTATCAGACACAAATGGATTATTTTCTAAATGCATGTTGTTTTAAAACTCATTACATAGATTAATAAGGGGATTTATATTCATTTATGCAAGAAAAAATGTCCAGAATTATCAAGAGCAATACTGCTGGAAAGGTGGTCATGGACTGCTATGATCTGTGAAATGTTTGTCAATGGCCCTTAAGATGGGTTCAGAAAGTGAGACTTAACATTTGGAAACTGTTATTGAAATTAGCATTGCTATGATATACAGGCATGTGATCATTTTTATAGTAATTTATTACATTTTCCAAAGTATCAGTCCAACCAATGGGTTGGAATTTTAAAACAACACAAAAAATAGATCCTTGATTGTAGAGTTTGTAAAGTAATAATCTATAAATTGAAAAATTAAGTCCAAATTAGGGGTTTTCCTGAAATATTTAGATTGAAGAATATTTTTAAAATTATATGTCTATTTGTCACTTAAATTTTCTGGATGAATGTCTTATTTTCAATTTTTCTCTAATTATCTTTATGTATATGAAAAACAAGATTCTTCTACCTGCCAAATATTTTTGGCTTCTTCTCAGCTCAATTGTCTGAGAAAAATCAATTTTTATTTCAATATTAGAAAAGGGTCATTGCTACCCATGCTTCATTGCTTCCTCTGAATCTAGTTCAAAGTCTGCATCATAGTGTCAGGAGATCAGAGAACTAGTTCTTGTCTAATTCACAAGCTCTTTTGCAATTTAGATCTTAAGAAACATCAAGGACACAGAGTTCACTGAGAAAATTAGCCAATGTCTTGTGAATAAAGCATGGACATAAAACACAACACAGTATCAAATTGCGTTAGACAGTTGGCAAGATGGGGAAATCAATAGCATCTTGGCATGTTGATGAGAAATGCTGACTGATTTGTGGCATCATTCTGAGCTCTAGGCATCAGTTACTGTATTTTTTCACTTTTATTATATAATGCTTACTGTTTTTTTTTTATGAAAGCATTACTTGATCATAATACAAACTTAAAATTACAGAAAGCTGTAATGATTAAAATGAAAATCACATGTATTCTTACCACCCAAGGGTAGCTGTTCACAATATTGTATCCAGTTTTACATATGTAAGTATTTCTTCTATGTCAATTGGTGTTATTTATGTACATGAATTTGATAGTGATTTTTAACCTGCTACCATATAGGCATTTTTTCTCATGTTATCTAAAATTCTTCAAAAATGTAACTTTAAAGATCTGCATAGTATTTCATAGTATATTTAACAATTTCCTCACTGTTGAACATTTACTTTAATATTTGTTAGAGCAAACAACATTACTATATATACATATTTGTCTGCATTTCTGTCTGTTCCTTATGATTGATTTCTAAAACAGTGCCATTTTATTGAATTGTATTTATTTCCTACTGGGACATTGCATTTTATTTATATTTTGAAAGTCATATTTTTCTGTCTGTTCAAGTATGTATAATAGCTAGTTTGGTTCATTGCAAAATAGACGTAAATTCTTTCAATTCAGTTCTTAAGATTGAAACTGTATGTTCATATAATGATGCAAAATATAGTACAGAAATGCATGTTAAAAAATACTTAGGGCTTTCCTGGTGGTGCAGTGGTTGAGAGTCCGCCTGCCTATGCAGGAGACACGGGTTCGTGCCCCGGTCCGGGAAGATCCCACATGCCACGGAGCGGCTAGGCCCGTGAGCCATGGCCGCTGGGCCTGCGCGTCCAGAGCCAGTGCTCCGCAATGGGAGAGGCCACAACAGTGAGAGGCCTGCGTACCGCAAAAAAAAAACCCAAAAACACTTAACCAGTACGTCTGCTTACAATCAAGCCTCCCCCAAAATATGTAAAACTTTAAATCGTTTCTATTTTTAGTTCTTGTGATTATCACTCTAATAGTTAATGATATTCTTTTATATTCACTTCTTGATCTGAGAACTTGGGCATTTTCTATAGATTATTGCTATGAGAGGAGGGTTTCTCTCTATTATGGTCTCCCCGCCCCAACCTACTTCTTTTATTTTTGACGTTTATATTATTATTCTTGCTTTTTATTGCTTATCTATGTAACTCTAGGCAATAAAATTAGGTCATTTTTTTCTTGTATCCTCCTCTGTGGCTAGTTTCATGACTCCTCACTAGGTAAGATGTGGATATTTGCCCTTATGATTACACCATATTTTTAATCATTTTTAATTTTCTACTCTGTGCCCTTTGTACTTTTTTTTTTTTTTTGCTGTACGCGGGCCTCTCACTGTTGTGGCCTCCCCCGTTGTGGAGCACAGGCTCCGGACGTGCAGCCTCAGCGGCCATGGCTCACGGGCCCAGCCGCTCCGCGGCATGTGGGATCTTCCCAGACCGGGGCACGAACCCGTGTCCCCTGCATCGGCAGGCGGACTCTCAACCACTGCGCCACCAGGGAAGCCCGCCCTTTGTACTTTTAATTTTACATTCTCAAAGAAGGAGAAGTTAGTATTGTGTATGCACAAAATTCAATTTTCTGAGCACTCTCTGTATGTTGATGCCAAAAGATGTTAAATAGTAGTATTTTATTAGTATGAGAGAATAAAGAGATTGGATGCATGTAAGAAAATATAAATGATATTCAAGGAGATCTAATATATGTCACATGTGAGTTCCAGGAAGAGAAGGCTGAGAAGATAGGTCAGAGGAAAGGATCAAAGAGACAAGGGAGGGGAATATCAACAGCTAAAGATGACAGGAGTCTGCAGGTTTTTAAAAAGTTATTATGGTTTTCTAGGCCCTTTGTATTTTTGTTAGACGTTTAGCATAATTTGTCAACTTCCGGAAAAAAGAAAGCCTGCTGGATATCGATTGAGATTGCATTGAAGCTGTAGATTGATTTGGAGAGAACTCTTTCTTGATAAAATTGAGTTTTTTTGGTCTCATGAACATGGTATTTATTTCCATTTATTTAGGTCATCTTAAAGTCCTCTTAACAAAGTTTTGGAGTTCTCAGTATACAGGTCTTTCACATCTTGTGGAAGATCTATCCCTAAGTATTTTATATTTTTGGTACTATTATAAATGATATTTCTAAATTTCCACTTGTTTGTTACTAGTTAATAGAAATACTATTGATTTTAGACTATAGATCTTGAATTCTGTAACCCTGTTAAACTCATCAGTTCTGGTGGTTAATTCATCGGTTCCATAGGATTTTCTACATTGACACTTGTGTCCTCTCTAAATAAAGACAACTTTATGTCTTTCTTTCCATTTCTGATGCTTTTTATTTCTTTTTTCTTTTTCTTCTTATTGCACTGGTAAGAACCTCCAGTACAATGTTGTATAGACGTGGTGAGAGCAGAAATCTTTTTCTTGTTCCTGATATTAGGGACAAAAAATTCCATCTTTCACCAGTGAGTACAATGTTAGCTGTAGGGTTTTTGAGGATGCCTTTATCAGGCCTAGGAAATTCTCTTTTATTACTAATTTTCCGAGTTTTTATTTTTTTAAACCAGAAATGGTCTTTATATCTTTAAATGGTTTTTTAAAATTATTGAGATTATTATTTTTTAAACTATAATCTTTTAGATCATTTTTTTCTTTCAGAAAGAAATCTACAAGTTAGTATTTATCTTTACTGTGCCTGAGCTCTAACAACATCTAATAAAATCAAAGACACATCCATTGTCTTGGAGAATAGGAAAGCAAAAATTGCACCAAAGTTAAACAGGTAGGGAAAACTTTATCCAAGGCTATTGGAATAGTGTAGAAAGCCAGAACTAAAGTCTGAACTTAGCTCCACTGAAACAAAAGGCAGGAGAGTTTAATCACTGAGGTGAATGAGTGGAAAAATACTGGAGGATACTAGCGGAGAGATTAATCAGTTGAATATGTCCAGCACATTGAGTTATTCCTGAGTTTTCAACTGTTTTGCTCTGTAAATAGGCCTGTTTTGCTAATTGAGACTGATTGAAGGTAGACTCCTACCTCCTACAGAGACTGGGAGAAAGGGCTCTATCTCCCTTAATGATTACATTCAAATGAATGCCTCGCAAGTCCATGAGAAAGTCATGCCTGGATCAGAAAACTGGCCAGAGGCTTTTAAAAAGTTTTTCATACATCACAAAAGGACAGAGAAAGTTACAAGGCTTTCTGAAATAAGTGCTCTAAGAAAAGGGAGGTCGGGGGCCTAGAGTCAGGAAGTAGCCTGTCTAAAGATTAGGTAAGCTGACAGGAACATTAAGGCTGTCTTGGTCACAACTATATAGTCCCTGGGTAGGCTTGTTAAACAGTGCTCCTGTGTGACATTGGAAGGCATGCTGTACTCCTTTTTGATTTTGGATAAGTTTTAGATAAGTTTTCTTAGCCTCAGGTATTTCAATAATCACATAAGGTGGGAGATGATGATTTCTTTAGCCAGAGTAGTGGCAGTCATCGTGGTGGCTATAGGTAGTCAAATTTTTAAAAGTATTTTTTAAATTAAAATTCAGAAAAATTAAAATGTAAGCAAATAAAACTTGCTGATTGAAGAAATGGTGGGATATTAGAGAAAGAAAGGAGTCAGTGATGACACCAAATACTGTTTTTTTCTGAGCAGTGGGAAAAGTAAGGTTTTCATTAACTTTGTTTTTATAGAGTTGGTCATCAGATTAGCAATCAAACTATGTCTTGTTTTATATACTATCTGTGACTTTTTCCCTGCAGTATATTGGTCCCCTGCAATATTGCCTTCACAGCATTTCGTATCTAATTCTTAGCCTTTCGTCAAAAACCTGCTCTTACGCTGTCTTTTCAATGAAATAATTCCAGTTATCTCCAGCCTGATACGATGATGGCAATACTATTGTTGGTATTGTTAGTGTTGTTGCTAAAGTTTTTGGCGGTTATACTCTGTGCTTGATACTATGCTAAGACCTTTACATTAATTGTCTAATATCATCCTTATAACAACTCAGTGAGGTATTATTATTATTAATTTGTTTTTACAAGTGAGAAAACTAAGGCTTAAAGGTGTTGTCACTCCTAGAGATGAGGATGCAAAGATGGAAGTGGTGGCACTAGTATATTAATTCAGTTTTGTTTAACTCCAGAGAACCAATCTCTTAAACTTCTAGAATGACTTATTAATTGCAATTATTGATGAATGACCATTTGTTCTATAGCTTATGTTTGGTTTCCCCAAGGTGATTGCATTTGTAATTTAATCCTGTGCATCCATCCTTTATTTCTCCTAGTTACCCCTGTGGTTAGTGCTGTACACTATTCAATTCTTTTTGCTTTATGGTTCTCTACTGAATCATATTTGAGAGAGAGATTGTTTCTTTATTCCAAATAACGTAGCAAGATCCTCTGGCAAATTATTTATATAAAGCGAGTGGATTTTATCAAAGGCTTTAGTTACCTGACAATTTTTCTATCCACACACATCGTTCATTACCTAATTATTTATTTATTGACTTGTGTTAATACATTTTTTTTAAGTGAGATAATGATGTTTATTACACAGAAATCTCAGATATGTTTTCTCTCTTTTTCTTCCCGGCATAAATTCTTTTTTTTTTTAACATCCTTATTGGAGTATAATTGCTTTACAATGGTGTGTTAGTTTTTGCTGTATAACAAAGTGAATCAGCTGTACATATACATATATCCCCATATCTCCTCCCTCTTGCGTCCCCCTCCCACCCTCCCTATCCCACTCTTCTAGGTGGACACAAAGCACCAAGCTGTTAATGACAATAATATACACTGTATTGGAGAATGAGAGCTAGGGAACTTGAACATCACTTGGTACATCCTTCTACCCAAAGGTAAATTCCCTGCACAGCCTCCCTGACAAAGCACTGCTCTATTTCTGATTAATTATGGCAGTAAAGGGAAAAGCAGAATACCTCAATGCATTCAGTTTTATTATTGAATGAATATGTTTGTTCAGCGTTACTCATGATAGTTAGTTGAAATCTTCCTCTTTGTAACTTTTCAACCATTGCTTTTAGTTCTACACTTTTAAGAAATAAAAATAAATTTAAGATACACACTGTGCCACATGCTCAAACACTTAAAGATGCCCATCATCTTTCTCTCAAGGCTTCTTTCTTCAGGCTAACTTTGCTCAGTTCCCTTACATACTCTGTGGCGCCCATCCTACTCCCTCTCAATTGGCTCTGTTTTTCCCTGGAAAGAGGCAGCAAAAATATTCATTGCTGTAGGCTGCCATATTGATAGCAAACAGGCCAATTAAAAAATGCCACCACAATAATGACCTAGTTCCTAAATAACTGATCCTTCCATGCATTGATTCTAATCAGTAGATTATGGATTCATGAGCACTTGGTTTATTGACACTAATCACTGTATAGACAATGTCCCTGAAATAGTCAAGATGTTTGTCCACATTATAGTCTCTCTACAGTTTCTCTGACAAGTTTCTGTCCTTCCCATTTTGATCTTTGTCTTTTGCACAATTGCTTTGAAATGTATCAGTCTTTTCCTGAATCAGATCTAGTAAACGTCTCCTCTGTCCATCTTAAATGCTCTTTATTTCTTTTAATGTGGTTTTTCTAATTAATGGCATTAACATGAGATGATCTTCAATCTTGGTTAATCCGAAAAGGGAAGTGTAAAGTTTAGTTTTAGCTGGAATTTCTGCTATATATACAGTTGCTTCTCATTATTTGCCATAGTGATGTTTTAGAAAGTTACCATAGATACTGAATTAGTGAATACTGAAATTTTGCTCCTAGGGGAAATACAGGGTTAGGTTCCTGCAAGCCTCTGGTCACAACATTTTTATCAACCAAAACACCATTTATGTTTGGTAGGTTTGCTTGCTAACAATGTCCTTGTAAAACAAGCTAGTCTCTTCATTGTTGAAAACCTGCTCTACCATGAAATCCTTTTCCTAAATAACACTTAGCAGGTATTTTTACAATTCTTCCACAGTCTCTTGACTCACAGAATCTGCCTCACCTGCAAGTTTAAGTTTTTTCATGCTCTATTACCCTTTGAAATGTCCAAGCCAGCCAGCACTAGCTGTAAAGGGTTTAACATTTTTCTGATTCTAGGTAATGTGATTATAAATTTCTCTGGCTTTCAGCCTCACAATAGTGCCATCTACTACACTTTTTACAATGGGTCATCACCTCATGAATCCACAAATTTAGCTACTTCTGTCTTTTCCATGGTTTCGTTATGTATTATAGATGTTGCTTTAGCACATTCTGGAGTGGTCTCATGGACAGATTGGCGAATTTCCTCTTCATTTTTCTGGATATACCTTATTGTTGATTCATTAATATTAAGCTCATAGCCAACAGCACTATAACTCATGCATGAATGAATCTAACACACATATTTTCCCCATAAAGTATATCACAGCCTTCCACTTAGGAACACTACACCGCACTTCAGTATTATACCTGGGAGAATTTTTAAATTCTCAAACTAAATTCTCAGTTAAATCACCAAGAAAAATTACAAAAATGTAAAAGATATGGCACTAAATAGACTTTTAAAAGCGTGCTTGTTTACAGCATGAGAGCTGACTTGCCTTGTTTGACTTCAGCTGGGAACGCGTGTGTCCAGCAACTTAAGTCTTTGCCTCTATGTACATGTCCATGAATAACCACGTAAGTGCCCAAGTATTGATTTGGAGGTTACAAATAAATTTTAGTGAGTAGACCAGTCTGTAAATATGGAATCTACAAATAATGAGGATCAACTGTATTAGGGTTAAAGAATATGAGCCTTCAGAATGAAAAAGTCCACCAAATGTCCAGCATAAAACCATATGCTTTGACAGATCATTGAGTATTTTCAGAACATTAGGCTTAAGAGAAGATTCCCAGATTATATCCTCCACCTTGTAAACTCAAAGAAAAGTTTTTCTCAGGCTCACTTTGCTGGTTACTTTTATTGCATCCTTTTTAAAAATTATTCCATCTTTTGTTTTTATTTGTTTAGAAATGTATTATCCTTCTACTTTCTACTGATGGTTGTATTCTCATGCTCTTCTTAATTAGAGGTTTATGACTTTACGTATGTTTTACTATCATCTTAGGGGAATTATAACAGAGAAGAAAAACATATCTTCAATCTTCCATTTTTCACTGACAGCTCAGAGACTGAGAAGCTAATGTGCTCTGCATAAGCAGAAAGTAGACAAGTTTCTGGAAGTTGGATATGGGAGTGTAGTAAAAATTACTTGAACCCTTGAAGTGTGTGTTCCAGGAAGATCAGGTAAATCACCTGAGCTGGGGAAGAGACAAGTGACATGAGTTATACATTAGAATGTAGGTTTGGAAAAAGTAGACTAAAGCTTGTGGAAGAGTAGAGAGTGGCTCTGACTTGTTATTTTTTGACCCACCCCTAGGAGCCTGAAAATACTTTTTTAATAGGAAGATATGATATGAAATCCTAATCAACTTTTTCTAGTCACATAGATTGTGTGCTTTTGTAGAATGAAACCACATATTTGTATTGATGTCTTGTATTTGAATGATGCTAAAATTACTTTATTAACAAAATCTATACTTCCTATAAACTCTAAATGAGAAAGACCTCCAAATTGTTGAGTCCTCAGGTCCATGATTTAATGATGGCTGAAATGAGGAGATAAATTATCCATTGTATCATTATTTTTCCACCAAGAGAAAAAACAGAATTAAAGCTTTGTACTTTGTCAGCTTGTCCCCTGGGTAATAGAAGAGGAGTCTGAGCCTGAATAAATGTGATGGGAGGGATACACTGATTCAGGTTCTTACTGAGATGTGGTTGTAAGAGAAATTTACACACGTAATTAATATTCAGGAAAGTATGGAAGCCAAAAAAGTCCTCAGATAAAATTAATGGTTTTGAAAACTCTGACAGCAGGAAACGCCATTAACTATTATGCTCAAAAACAAAACAACCACCTACTGCAAACTTTCTTATTTTGGCATGGCAGAACAAATGTGCTAGAAAGAGAAAAACTGTAAGGAACCATTTTATTTTTGATAGAAATCAAATATCATGATTTGCCAAAGTCTTATGACAATTTTGGAAGGGAAGTTTCTTTTCAGAACTTGGAACTAAATCCATCTGTATTTCTATTGTTGAGTATTTAACCAATGAGGTTTTCCAAAGATGTTACTTTTATCCTGAATTTACATTATCCTGGATCACTTGATTACTGGCTTATGCTATAGTCTCACACATGATTTACCATGTATAATAACCTGCCTTCAAAACTTATGCATATATAAATAGATTACAAGATATTAGTGGATACATAACATAAAATACATGAATGTAAAGAAAAGTCTGTGTTCAGAGGAGGTGGTATTACATTGTTCTGAAGAGGTGATTTTATTTTTTAGTAGGTTCAGGAAGGGGGAAAGTTACTAAATGAAATTAATATTTAAGCAAAAATTCTAAGGAGATAAATATGTACAAACCCAAGAGTCTTAAGAATATTTTATTAAAATATATGAAGGGTTATGGAAATAGCAAAAAGAAATTATTTCATAGTTGAATAAGCCATACTACCTATATGGAATTTTGTAAAGAATTTATGCACGTTCAAAGATTTATTAAATATGGACATTTTGGCCAATTTTCAGTTAGCCAAACATATTGTTTCGAAAATGGATTATGGAAAGAAGGTAGACACTTAAGGTAAACATGAATAGAAAAGCAATGAAGATTGGCACAACACTGTAAATCAACTATACTTCAACTTAAAAAAAAGGAAAAAAAAAGCAATGAAAGAGAGGAAAGAGGGAAGGAGGGAGGGAGGGAAGAATGGAGAGAGAGAGCAGCAGACTTGAGAGCATGCAGCAACCAGAAGAGAAAGTTATTTATATTCCTGCCTTTCCATTTAACCATTGCCATTAGTACTTTAAGCCTTGAGTTCCATGACATTTTTCTCTCTTTAAGTAGTCTCATTCCTTGATTATACTGAATAACTTTTTTTCACTGAAAAACAAAAGAGCAGTGTTACCACCAACTTCAAAAGGTTGTTTGTAGGATTACTTAAAGCGTTGAATATGGAAGCACATTGAACGGAAAATGTACAGTGTTAAATGAAATGATACATTAATATGAAGGCAGCCATTTTTATTGCTTGGAAGTTTTTAATCAGTAAATCAACTTTTTATTTGTTTATAAATAAATTATTGTGAAAAATGGCTGATATTGAAATTGTGTTCATCTCTTTCTTGACTTTGACACCACATCCACAGAGTGTATGACATGAGGCAGCATTATTGGGGTCAAATGGACCTTGTGGGTCAAATTTTAGCCTTATAATTATTCATCTTTTTTATAGGCAATAATGCCTTCCTTCAAAATCACTTGCATGTCAGCTTTGACCTGTGTAAGTCATAATCAGCATTATACACACTCATACAGTATGTTTGTTCACCAAGGAAAGACAAAGAGGCTTATTGAAAACTTCAATACACACTTCTTTCTGACTTTCTCAATATATATTTTTTTACACAGTGCAGACTGCAAGGGGAAGGTAAAGAGCAATCTTATGGGGCTACTAAATGGTTCATTTGAACTCCATTCAACCATGTGATGTGCAGTTATGCTCTAGTGAACTAGGTAGACAACACTTCTCTCAAGTGCTCATAGTTTGTTCAGGGAGGTAGACAATAAATAAGGAAATAAATAGTTTTGAGAGTACTGACTTCTAAGAAGAAAATAAATCACAGTGATAATTAGAAATGGGGAACCATCTGCTTCGGTTAGGATGGTCTGGGAATGTGTGTGTCAGCTTAGATACTCAGGGAAGGACTCTCTAGGGTGGGCAGAGTGGGGGGCATTTGAGCTGAGGACAGAATGATGAAGAGGCTGAAGCTGCACAGATGTCTGGTAGAGTGCAAACATCCACAGGCAGAAGGAGATTGGCATATCTGAGTGAAAAAAAAGAAAAGATTCAAGCTGGGGATATATATATTTTTCTTCAGTGCATGTGTCTAGGTAATGGGTTATAATCCAGGAAAAATTTTTAGACTCTTGCCAAAGGAGGTAAATTCAATGGATAATGTAGTAAAATGTACAGGTTTAAGATAATCACTTTTGATTTTCCCTGTGGAATGTATTCTTTACATATAGTTTTTCTTGATAGGTTTTGCCTTTGTTTTACAGTCACTGTACATATTAATGTTCTTGCAGAACTGCTTTAAAGGATATTATAATTATCCTGATCAACTATAAAAGCTACACTATAGTCGTAACTGTTGTAGTCCATATCCATGGATGATATCTTCTGGCTACTCATCTCTATTTTGAATAGTCATGGAAGTGTTTTGAAAATTAGAAAGGAAGAGCAAAAATATATCACAATGATGGTTTCCTGAATAGCTATGTTAAGCAGGTGATTTTATGTTTATGTGTGTGTGTATGTAAACACAAGATTTTTTTCTCAAAGGAAACTGTGACCTTTATTGTCTTGACTTTACGTAAGTTATCTTTCCTGGCCTACAGATTCTACAGCCCTCTTCTTCCAATAGACTCACAGCACTAATATACGCAGATATAGCCTCAAACCAAAAGTAACATAAATATATTTTTTATTTGTATGAGGCACAGAAAACCAAGGAGAAGCATTGGAAGATTTAAAAAGAAATCTAATGGGAAAAATTGGATGAATGAACCTTCTTTAAATACACACTGCTTTCCAAATGTTCCTTCCAGTGTGGTCAGCATTAGCTTTTTTTTTTTTTTTTTTTTAACTTTGTAGTCGATTTCATACACACACACACACACACACACACAACCCACCCACAAGGGAGTATTGGTATTCAGCATACAAAAATCACACATTAAAATTGTAGATGGTTAAGTCCAAGCAGATGGTTGCACAGCATTTATGTCTTTGATTAAATTTTATTTTGATTTGTTAATGGAACTATAAAATTCCTTAATGAAGCATATTCACGAAAAGCCAAAGAAGAGAAGATTATTAGCTGGGCTTGTATTACTGAGGCCATAAAATTAACAAGTAAACAGAAAACATAACTGTCAAATTATTTATGGGCTTCTCTTTAGCATAAATATTTTTAAGGCTGTATACCCGGTTGATTTGGTAGCAGATGGAGTGAAGCAACCCAGTTAGAAAATATAAAAACAGTTCCCCAAGGCTCATATCATTTAGCAAGTGTGTTATTAGGGTATGCAGGGCAACAAGGATCAATGTTGGCTGTCACTCAGAGGACCCTGAGCTGGGGAGGAACATGTAGAGATTGGAATTTAGGAACAAGTGAAGATTTGGAATAAGAGTTTATAATATATAATTGCCACTTTCTGGAAGAGATAGAACTTCAGAAATTTGAGAAAGTGTTCAACCAAAAGAAACAATAGAGTTATTAGTTTTAAATATTTTAAAGTCCTGGAGTCAGGATGGTATTTGTGGCCTGCTAGAGAAGATGTATCGGCAGCTCAGTCAGGTGAGGAAAGGGGATTTTGACATAGCAGTTCCTCTGATACTTCTTCCAAGCAAAGGCGGGACCTAATGTCATAGTGTAGATGCCTGTGGGCCTGAAGGTGTGAACTGCATGAAAGGTGAAAGACATTTCCAAGAGCCAGAAGGCAGCAAACTGCTAATTTTTTTTAACATCTTTATTGGAGTATAATTGCTTTACAATGGTGTGTTAGTTTCTGCCTTACAACAAAATGAATCAGTTATATATATATACATATGTTCCCATATCTCTTCTCTCTTGCGTCTCCCTCCCTTTTTTTTTTTTTTCTTCAAAGAGCAACTGCTTTCCCGTCATTAGGTTAACTGCCAGAGAAAACACATTTAAAACACACCTTTGGAATTTTCTATTCTGCTCTTAAGAAAAGATGCATGTTTCTCCCCTATAAATTCTCTCCCATAAACAGTTCATGGTTGTGTTTTAAACAAAGTGCTTCAAATCTGGGAGGGAGGAAACAATCTTTAACATGGTTTTGAAGAAGATCAATAATGAAAACAAAGTATTGTAAACTCCGTAGTGTTAAAAATTAAATCAGTTGCATTCCTTGGTTTTATGATACAGAATTTGCTTCATCACCTCCCAACCCAGCTTTAGGGCAGGGATGCACTCTTAAAATGAACAGAAGAGGAAGACACTCTTGCTGTGCTTGATTTCCTGCTCGGTGCAGTTTCATCTCCTTTCTGGTTTGGGCAGCGTTTATTATATCTACTGTCTTATTTATGTACATCTTTGATACCTCATTTGATTAAAAGTTTGTTGTTGAGAATGGAACTCATATTTGGATCACACTTGTATCCTTTTGCTAAGCACACATGATGTCTTTTAGGTCTTTGGTATTGATATATATTTTTTAAACAGTTTGATTTGCAAGCTCTATCAGCTTGGTTTAATCCCACTGTGAGGCAGCCTGATGATTTATCCTATTGCTATGAAAGCTTAGAACTGCGTGATGATAGAACACTGAAGTGCATGTGATTAGTTCAATTCCACAGCATTGCTAGCACAATACTGACCAATACAATATATTGGTAAGTAATATTTAATTTAGAAAACTTCCTCTTGGGAATTGCATTGTAGTGCTAAAGATGTATAAGGCATCCAAAATAGACCACAGTCATTTGGATTATCTAAAATTATGTTAGTTACATTTATGCCAGAAACTGTGCCAAATATTTAGTATGATTTAAACAATATTTACTCACAGTTTAGTTATCTTTCTTGTATAACTTCATGCATATAGCATATAGATGAGATCATTCTTTTTTTGTTCTTGTTTTGTGCTTGTGTGACCATTTTCTGAATCTGATGGAAAAAATGAGTACTTTTAGCATCGATATGAATATTTTACCCTCAATTTAAGGAACATTAAAGATACACATTTAATTTTATACTACAGTAAAAGTAAATGGCAGAATCTTTATTTTTGTATCTAAAATTAATATATATGAGTAATAAATATATTTGGATACATATATAACAAAATGCTAAAAACTTTTTAAATCAAAAAATTTTGCATTAAATGCTCATGTTCTAATAATATCCATCAATATACCTGTGGATCAAAATGACAATATTTACACTCTTTTGAAATTTAGTTCTGAGTGAATAAATTTACATTGTGACTATCATTTTTTGAGATGATGTAAGATATTTAGGAAAGTGGTAAAAAAAATTATGAATCACACAAAGAAATCGTTAGACTTGAAAGGATCTTGTTAAGAAATAACTCCTATGAGAATTCTCGTGCTCTTAGTTTGAAATTGACTTAATAATAAAATAATAAAATGTACTTATTTATTTTATATGCATTAAATATATATATTAGCCCTGTAGAAATGTATACTATATTTATAATTTGAAAATTGATATGAATATGAAAATTATTTACAACTGAAATGATTTATTCCAGTGTAGGAGAACATTTATCTGTGCAATTGAGAGATTTAAAAGCAGAATGAATGACCCGTTTTTCATTAGGCTCGAGGCCCTGTCCCATGTACAGATTGTTGTTGATAAGCCATAGAAAACCAAGTAGATTACAAGTTTTAACCTAGTATTATATAATTCAGTAAAATTATAATAGGTTTTACATTAATACAGAAATGTTTCCAATGGCATTTGTTTAGATTTTTGCTTGTAAATAGCTCAAGCTCATTTTGAAGTAATTTAATCAAAATATAAAATCTATGAGGACCTTGGCATCTCATCAAACCTGTAGACTGAAATGTGGCTGGGATTCAGAAGCAATTATATCCAGTGATTTGTCCACTATTGGGAATCTCTCCATTTATCCTCTCTCCCTCTCTCTGTGTCAGCTTCATACTTTTCTCTTTTTCTGTAGTTCTGCCATTTTCATTTCTCAGTTCTACATGACAGAACGTATAGTAGCTGATAGATCCTGAGGTTAATATTTTATAATGTCAGCCATTAGGAAGAGATCATCCTTGGGGATGAATTGATTGGTCCAGCTGGGCCAGACACTCATTTCTGACCATTATGTTATGGTCTGAAGTTGGATCATATTGAACCATGGCTGTTCCAGCTGCCATATGACTGTGGAAGGGAAAGTCCCCAAAGGAAGTAAGAATGTTGGTCAAATTTCATAGATTTCCTATAAAAATAATCACTTGGAATCTCAGCATACATCTATATCTTTCAGTTCAAATATAAAACATCACATAATATATACCTATGCATTCCAGGTTGGGAACTAGACACTGAGATGGTGATTAATGTGTATAAGTTTTAATAGGGAGTTAAACACCTATGGAAGGAAAGAAAGGGATGGAAGCAAGATTGAGCAGAGGGAGAAGTTGGGCTGAGACCCAGTCTCATCAATGGCTCAGCTGACCCTATGTGGTGCTGTACAGTTGTACGGACCTAAGTAGGGCTGTGAGGCTTGGGCCTTTATACCCCTACATTAACGACTCAGTGGATGTCAGCTGACTTAGGAAAGGAGTATATCCTTGGGCTAACTTTAACTAAGGCAATTCCTGAATAGGGTTCTTAGCTGAAGGCTTACTGCTGGTAGCACCCCCAACAACTGGGAGAGTAAGTTGTTCATCTCTGAAGTGGGACCTGAGCAGGTAGCACAGCATACATTATATTCTTTTACTTGTGTTTTCTGGATATATTTTTTCATATAAATCCAGAGAATAACTCCTCTAATATTCCAGGGAGTTTTTTATTTTCATGGACAGACTTAGTAGAGGGACAACAGTGGGATGAATGAAAGCCCTCCCTGATGAATATAGAGCAGGAATTGCAACTGATGCTCCTCTTCCTCCTCTACTATCAATTCAAAAGTGCTCTGACTCTCAATTAGTATCTCTGCTGGTCTCAGTGGCTTAAGTGGTAATGTGACCTGACCTCAACCTTGAGATGCCTGAGCCCGTAGTCAGCATTCTCTTCTCAAGCTGTGGCTGCTGTGCTTGTTATTTACCAACAAAATTGGGCATGGGGTACCATGAGGGTCACTGCATATCAAAATATTTCTCCCTGCTCCCATGATTGATGATCATGATCTATAAAACCCACAAAGATGACAACTCTTAACCTGCTAGGTCATCCCAAAGAGCCCAGGCAGCACCCACTTCTTATAGTTTAATGAAACTCTTGCTGTGTATTCAGGTTTTGTGACACAGAAGATTCAGACAGATCCCAGAGTTCTGAGGATGAGAAGCACACTTTCAGATCCCAGAGTTCTGAGGATGAGAAGCACACCTTCCCCAATAGGGATGATGGAAATGACAAGTGAGATCACTCCTGCGTCCACCTCTTTCTTCCCAGACCCATGGATTCTTCCTATAGGGAAATAACCATATATAAAATTCTTGGTTGAGTGCAAATTGTGTCCTGGAAGAAGGCACCCTATCACTACAAGGTATCACCTCTGAACTGGTAGACAATCTGTGCCTACAACAAACACTGTTCTATCAAGTTGTCAGTTTCTGGGTGATGTGGTATGTGATAGGATCAGTTGATTCTCTGGTTTGGTGCTTACTCCTTACTGAACCTCCTTTGCTATATAAAGTGGGTTCTTTGGTCTGATGTGATATTACATGGCATCTCATGCTCAAGAAATACACATTCCTGTGTAGCCAACTGGGCAACAAGGCAAAGCCAGGGTTTAAATTTCTTTTTATTCTTGTCAAAATGAATTGCTGTCCCTTCCAGGGTGTAGCCCAAATCTGGCCTGGTTTCATTGTTACTTAATCTTGGCTATTAGTCTACTGTGTAGGAGAATGTATGGAGGCAGATCCTGAAGGGGGGGCATGTTGCCCTATAGGGTGGTGGTAAGTCTCTACATGGTCTTCAAATAAATTCTTTTAACATCTCAAAGAGAGTTCACAGCAACCTGTGCATCAATCCAGATGTTCACAACTTAGGTCTTAGGATCCCATTCTTTCCCAACAAGAACCTTGACCTTGGTATCTAGGCTGGGAATTTTACCCTCTGATTTTCTGCTACTCTATTGATTGATTATTGGGGCTAGACCTAGACTTTCTCTGTTCTCACATTGAAGTAGATTAGAACCTCTTTGTATACTGCTACTTAAGAGACTTCTTTGGCTTTCATATTTGGTTTTTAATTAGAGTCACCACTCCTAGTTGTTTTTTTCCCCCAAGGTATGGATTGTGCTTAAAAATATCTCCCCAATTCCACTATCTTTATAGTTATTATTTTTCTGGAACTTCCTAAATATTTGATACAGTCCTCTTTAGAATAAGATTCCAGTTTATCATTAGTGAAAGTTTAAATAATTGCACTGCTATCTTATGCCATGTTTGGTTGCAACACAGTCTTATGAAAGGCCTTAGCTGGCTCCATAGCAATTGGGTAAGCTTAATCCATTTTCATTTGTTACGAAACTAACATATGTGGAATTATTTTTACCATTTTGATTTGTGTTTTTTATGTATTGTGCTTTCTCTGCATTTTGTGTTTTGTTATTTACTTTTATGCACTTATTGAAGTAATTAGTGTTTGTATGCTCGTGTTGTCTCCTCTACTTGTTTCAAAGTTATATATTTTATTGATATGAGAAGTTTCTTTTAAATCTTTAAATGCACACTCTATTTAACATAGTGTAAAATTAATCATTATCTTTTATCCTTTTCTAAGACAATACCTTAACTTTTTTCTTTTTTTCATACTAAGTCTTCAAAAATCTGGTAAATATTTTTTTTTATTGAGATGTAGTTGATTTACAATATTATATTAGTATCAGGTTGCAACATAGTGATTCAAAATTTTTATAGATTATACTCCATTTAAAGTTATTATAAAGTGTTGGCTATATTCCCTGTGCTGTACAATTTATCCTTGTATCTTATTTATTTTATACATAGTAGTTTGTACCTCTTAATCCCCTACTCCAATCTTGCCGCTCTCCTCTTTCCTCTTCCCTCTGGTAACAAGTAGTTTGTTCTCTATATCTGTGAGTCTGTTTCTGTTTTGTTATATTCATTCATGTGTTTAAATTTTTAGGTTCCACATATAAGTAATAACATACAGTATTTGTCTTTCTCTGACTGACTTATTTCACTAAGCGTAATACCCTCCAGATCCAACCATATTGTTGCAAATTTCATTCTTTTTTATGGCTGAACAGTATTCCATTGTGTGTGTGTGTTTGTGTGTGTGTGTGCATGTATGTGTGTGTGTATGCCACATCTTCTTTATTCATTGATGGACACTTAGGTTGCTTCCATGTCTTTGCTATTGTAAATAAAACTGCTGTGAACATTGGGGTGCATGTATCCTTTCAAATTAGTGGGGTTTTTTTTCCTTTGGGTATATACCTAGGAGTGGAATTGCTGGATCATATGGTAGTTTTGTTTTTAGTTTTTTGAGGAACCTCCATACTGTTTTCCACAGTGTCCATGCCAATTTATTTTCCCACCAACCATATGCAAGGGTTCCCTTTTCTCCACATCCTTGCCAAATTGCTATTTGTGTTCTTTTTGATGATAGTCATTTTGATAGGTGTGAGCTGATATCTCATCATGGTTTTGATTTGCATTTCTCTGATGATTAGCAATGTTGAACATTTTTTCATGTGCCTGTTGGCCATCTGTATGTCTTCTTTGGAAAAATTACTATTCAGGTCTTTTGCCCATTTTTAAATTGGGTTATTTTTTTGATATTGAGTTGTATGAGTATTTATATGTTTTGAATATTAACCCCTTATCTGTCATACCATTTGCAAATATTTTCTTCCATTCATTCACTTACTTTTTCATTTTGTTGATGGTTTCCTTTGCTATGCAAATATTTTAAGTTTAGTTAGGTCCCATGTATTTATTTTTGCTTTTGTATCCTTTGTCTTAGGATACAAATCCAAAAAAAATATTGCTGCGATTTATGTTAAAGAGTTTTCTGCCTATGTTTTTCTTCTAGGAGTTTTATGGTTTCCAGTCTTAAATTTAGGTCTTTAATCCATTGTGAGTTTATTTTTGTATATGATGTTAGAGAATGTTCTAATTTAATTTTTTTACATGTTTACATGGCCAGTTTTCCCAGCATCACTTATTGAAGAGACTGTCTTTTCTCCATTGTATATTCTTGCCTATTTGGTCATGGGTTATTTGACCATACGTTCACAGGTTTATTTCTGGGCTCTCTATCATGTTCCATTGATCTAAGTGTCTGTTTTTGTGCCAGTACCATACTGTTTTGAATCCTGTAGCTTTTTAGTAAAGTCTGCTTCAGGGAGCATGATACCTCCAGCTCTGTTCTTCTTTCTCAAGATTGCTTTGACTATTTGGGATCTGTTGTGTTTCATACACATTTTAGAATTATGTCTTTTAGTTCTGTGAAAAATGCCATTGGTATTTCGATAGGGATTCCACTGAATGTGTAGAATATCTTGGGTAATTTGATCATTTTAACTATTAATTCTTCTAATCTATGAACATGGTACTCGTCATCTTCAGTTTCTTTCATCAGTATCTTATAAGTTTTCAAGTATATGTCTTTTACTTTATTCCTAGGTATTTAATTTTTCTGATGCAATGGTAAATGGGATTTTTTCTTAATTTCTCTTTCTTATAGTTCATTGTTGATGTACAGAAATGCAACATTTCTGTATATTAATTTTGTATCGTGCAACTTTACTGAATACATTGATGAGTTCTGGTAGTTTCTTTAGGATTTTCTATGTATAATATCATGTTATCTGCAAACAGTGGCAGTTTTACTTTCTTTCTTTTCAATTTCGATTTTTTTATTTCTTTTTCTTGTCTGATTGCAGTGGATAGGACTTCCAATACTATGTTGAATAAAAGTGGTGAGAGTGGACATCCTTGTCTTGTTCCTGGCCTTAGAGGAAATGCTTTCAGCTTTTCACTGTTGAGTATGATGTTAGCTGTAGGTTTGTCATATATGGCCTTTATTATGTTAAGGTATGTTACCTCTATGCCCACTTTCTGGAGAGATTTTAATCATACATGGGTGTTGAATTTTGTCAAAAGCTTTTTCTGCATCTATTGGGATGATCCTATAGTTTTTATTCTTCAATATGTTGATATAGTGTATCACACTGATTGATTTCCAGATATTAAGTTCAGAAGAGTTCCTTTCTCTGCAATATTTTAGAATAGCTTGAGAAGGATAAGTATTAACTCTTCTCTAAATGTTTCCTAGACTTCACCTATGAAGCCATCTGTTTCTGGACTTTTGTTGGTTGGGAGTTTTTTTATTAACTGATTCAGTTTTGTTACTGATAGACAATATCTTAACTTATCTTAACTATATATATATATATATATATATATATATGGTACTCAATCTGTTTCTCTGTCTCTCTGTCTATATCTATCTATGTATCTACCTACCTACCTATCTATCTACTATATGCATAATGTATACCATATATACACAGATATATACTATATACACTGTATATTTTGTATGTATGTATGTATGTACACACACATACACAGTTGACCCTTGAACAACACAGGTTTGAACTGTTCAGGTCCACTTATACATTGATTTTTTTCAATGGTAAATACCACTTCTTTTTGAAACGTTTTCTTTATATGGCTTCAGTCTCAGCACATTCTCCAAGTTTTCTTCCTCTTACTTGATCCATTCCTTCTTTGTCTTATTTGCTATGCCCATATCCCCTTTCTAAACTTTAAACATTTAAGATTCTCAGAGCTTACCTGTCCTTACCTAGAGTGATCTCATTTAGCTTCATGTCTTTTTGGCCAACCCAATACTATGTACTGATAACCTCCAAATTTATTTCTACTTTAAGCCAAATATATGCTCCCTAAATATGTATTTTCAGATGTCTATTTGACACCTTTCTTAGAAAGCTAATTGCAGTCTCAGTATGTTCAAAGGTAACTCTTGGTATTATGCCTCAAAAGGAAAATCTTTCTCTCTTCTAGATGTCTCCACCTAAATTCACTGTACCTAACTGATTCATTTGCTCCTGCTAATATCCTGAGATTTGTCCTTAACTCCTCTTTTTCCTTCACTCCATAAATCCAATCCATCAGTAAGGTTTAGTCACATTATATGACAGATCCCTTTCACCTTTACTACTATCACTGTACTGGCCCAGGCCATCATCACTGCACTAGCCCCTAACTGTTCATCCTGCTTTCAGTCTTGCTGTTAACAGCCTTTTCTACACACAGTGACTAAAGTTTTTTTCATATGCACATCAGATCCCATCATTTTCCTGCTCAAAACATTTCAGTAGCTTCTTCTCACGTTTAGTACACAGTCTAAACTCCTTTTCCAGCCTTAAAAAACCTTATGTGAACTGTCTCTTATTTGCCCTGGTAACCTGATCTCTACTGCTCTTTTCTTTCAGTATCCCTTAGTGCTTTAGCCATTTGCTATTCCTCTAGATATCATCACAGCCAGTCCCTCTATATCTTTCAAAGTTCTACTCAAATGTTGATTCATCCAAAGACCTTTCCTCACCAACCTGCTTGAAATGGAACAGCTCTGTTCCAATTTCTTTCACTCTGTCTCTAATTCTGCTTTACCGTCTACATAACACTTACTCTCTGAAATCAGTTTGTTTATTTGTTCCTCTTCTCATCCAATGAAAATCCTAAGAAGCAGGATTCTTATTTATCTTACTCAACATTGTATCCTAAATGCATACAAGAGTGTTTATAGCAGATTAATAATTCAATAACTACCTGTTTAATAATAATTGAATGAATTGGTCAGGGTGATGATGCCATTTTTTGTTATTTAGATTCCTATTTCAGGGTTGTTTCTGAGACCGCCCCAGGATCATTTAGCTTCAGGTAGCAGTTCATTTTTCCTTCTCCATGGTTCTTTCACAGTTTCCAACCAAGCCTAAAGACGAGGTCTGAGGAAATTGCCCAGTTTACTGTGCTATAGGGAGGACCCTGCTTACCTATCAGAAGAGAATTGACTGCATCTTTAAATACATCTATTTAGTTCATGTTTATGTTAGTAGTAACTTATTAGTTCTCCTCTTCAGTTAAAGGGTACTTTCAGGTTTGGCAACAATTCTAGCTGCTAATGACCGACCCAAGGCTACTTGGGTCCACAGAAGTGAGGACACGGAGCTCCTCTATTCTGAGGTTCAACAACATTAAGGGAAATCAGCAACAATGCTTTCTTCTTTATTTCTAATAATTACTTCCCTCTGCCCAGCCCGTATTCAGTGTCATCATATAACTGGAGAAGATATTAAAACTTGTCATAGACTTATATATAACTTGTCCATGATATAAAAACTGATAGAAACAGATTCACTTCCAAATGCTAGAAATTTAGTAAGCTTCACCATGTGACATAGTAATTTCTTTTTTTACTAAAAAAATTTCTCTGTGTGAGGTAGGAATTAGCTTTTTTTTGGTACCCATGAGGAGACTGAGACTTAACGAAGTTGTAAAAGTGTTCTATTGCTAGTGACAGCACAGCCGTGATTATAGCTAAGAACCTTTTGATTCCAAACCCAGGATATTTCCCAAAGGGGCTTTTCCCTTGTCTGCAAGAGAAGTCCTCATATACCTTATCAAATATTATTGACCCGCTCAACTGTTTATATCTGATCCATTCCTTATAGACAAAGGGCCAGAACTGAATTGAGCTTCGTTTCCAAGCATCATGTCAAGAAGTATAGCTACAGGAAGGGGAAGGTTTGATCTGATATAGGGATAGAAGAACTGGATTCTTAACAATAGTTATATAGTGGGAAGAAGAGAGAACAGTTTGGGCTTCCATGTTTGGAAGAATTCAAAATCAGGACAGTGGCAGTGTCAGAGGGCAAAACTAAGTCAAATGCTTTCTAAATTAGTTTCTTTCCTCCCTGGGAATTAGGGAATTAAAAAAAGTCAGAGCTACTGGTTTATAATTAACTATATCAAATTTTTTTACATGATTATATATTGGTTGCATTTTTATATAGTTTATTATCAAATCTTGAACCATTTTGAAAGTGAAAGGAACAAGGGCAAATGTGAAGTCGCATGAGATGCTCGGGCTGTGAATTGATAATAGTTGAAACTACGTGAAGCAGTTCTTCCTTTGTTTTTTGAAGCTTTCCATAGTAAAAATTAAAAGTTTTTGATAATATTTTCAAGTGTTGGGATGAAATTATATAACATAGAAATATGCATATTACTCTTTTAAGTATTAATATATGCTTTTGTTATTTAAGCACTATATTCAAGCCACACATATGTAGTCTTAGAGATAGTTTGAGAAAATAAATCCAAATACCACACACTTCTATGACAGCACTCCTACCTTGAAAATATTGAAACTGCCAGATTTATTACTTAATACCAATGTCATTGGACATAATCCTGATGTGACCTGTAAAAGGGAGTGATATGTCTGTTTCTCACAGTGATTCAAGTAGGTAATTAGCTGAAAAACTGGATATTTTGGTGTAATCCAGATTCAAACCAAGTGAAAAGTTCAAAAGAGTAAAGCAATAAAGGGACAAATTATGAATCAGCACCAAACCTTATTACAATTATATTTGAATGAAAAGGAGTAGAGCAGATGTATTTCTTCTTGGAGTAGTGAATGAATATCAGCTGCTATAGAAAACCTTAATGTTTTATTATTTGAATTTTGGATATTTCTATAAGTAGACTCTTCTAAGCCTGATGAAAAAGTTTACCAAGTGGAAATAGGAGTTTATTCCCTGATATACTCAGAGACCTCTGATTAATTACCTTTTCCAGCCATTTCACTTAGGGCCCCTTGGCTTGGACTCAATATTGCTCATCATTATATTTTGTTCAGATACCTCATACAGTGGCTGGAATGGAATGTTTGCTCAGCAATTGTTTATTGAATATCTGATGAGCATTTTTTCACTCCCTTAGGATTCACTTCTGTACTATATTTCTTGATGGGAACTGATTGGATAAATTAAGGTGCTACTAGCTGATGATTTCAGATATCAACTTTTTTAGTGCAACTCATCTCATGCAAAGAATGACCACTTAAATTGGAATTTGGCTAGTTGAGAGAAAATTTGGTGAGAGACTTTAGGAAATTTCCAGAAAACTTTTAATAAGATTATATAGATAACAGTTGAAATAGCATTCTTAAATTTAAGAATAACCTCTGGTAAATAATGGCATTGGTCTCTTGTATTACCTATAAAATAAAGAGGTGGACCTACTCTGGGTAAAGCTAATTCAGTGGCATACATATAAAATTATATATATATATATATTATAGTCATAAGACTTCCCACTGCTCTACATGGGGTGGATATCCCTAAGAACTATAAAAGTTAGCTAGCTGAGATAGTTTTTTGAATATGTTTTCCTCTCAGCACGTTAAATAATTGTTTTCTTGAAAACAGCATACACTGTATTTATACAGCAATTGAGGTATACATTGCCTGTGGTTTTATTAAGCATTAAATAGGAAAGATAGCTTTAGTTTGATTCACCAAAAAATTTTTTCAGAAACATTAACCAAAGGCACTGCATTTCTCTATTTTTATTCCCCTAGGCAATGAACTTGTGGGCAGCACAAAGTAAGATGAATGACAGAGCCACAGAATATAGCTGAGGTAAGAATTACATAATTGCAATTCACACAGATTACATTTTCCTGAACTGCCATTATCTCCCTCAGTTGATACCCACCATTTCTGAAATTATCCTACAGTTTTATCTACTGATGGGCTATGATCAAATTCAGAAAAATGTGTGGTTGAGAGTTGAAAAGATATTAAAAAAATGAATCAGTCTTGCTTTGATTTGCAATTCTACTATATAAAGTCCATAATTCAAAAGATCTCTTTCCCTGTATTTTCTACCACTCCATAGATAAATAAAGGTTAGTTTGGATGAAATTGTTTTAATTGCACAAAATTCTTTCAGGGTTGTGACTAATATCAAGGCTTGGAGTCATGACAACTGGGATAAGACTCTGGCTGTCACTTATATTGCTCAGGTTGCAACTCCCTGAACCATAGTTCATCTAAGAGGGCAGCTGAGATTTTGATCACCTGCTGTGTTACAGAGTGATAGGAAAATCACAGGAGAAAAGCCTGGGATGGGGGTAAAATTTGCTAATTTTACCAAGCAAACTCCCAGGTAAACCACAAATCAAAGAGAAAGAGATTCTGAGTCATTGAAACCTCTTTGTCCACAGTTTGGATCTTTATAATGTTCTCAAGGTCATTTTCTTTGATTGAGTAAATGTAACCTAATTAGAAAAATGGGCATTTTATCAGTCTCTTAGGATTAACTTCTCTGCTCTGTTTTTTGATGGGAAGTGTGTTTCTTGTATTTCTGTGGGGTTTAGATGTTTCCAGAGTTAACGCTCATGTAACTTTGCAAAAAGCAGGGAAGTTATTGTTTTCCCGTATTATAGTTATGAGGAACCTGAAGCTCAGAGATGTTAAGTGGTTTGTCCAGTAATTGACATCTAAAAATGGCAAAACGCTTTCATTTCACTCATTTACTTATCCATTCATTTAATACTTAAATATTTATGTAACACATTCTTTGTTCCAGGCTGTATGTGAAACATTGTGTGTGTGTAATAATGAACAAGGTGGGGGAATGCAGACAATAAATCTAA
This sequence comes from Pseudorca crassidens, assembly GCF_039906515.1. Taxonomy (NCBI): domain Eukaryota; kingdom Metazoa; phylum Chordata; class Mammalia; order Artiodactyla; family Delphinidae; genus Pseudorca; species Pseudorca crassidens. The sequence goes on along the minus strand of NC_090311.1, from coordinate 43,573,565 downwards.
TCAGGGAAATAAACAAAAAATTATAATGTGACAGATGTAATGAATGACAGAATAATAGATGAAGAACTTTCTAAATAAGTGACTTTTAGGCAGATATTAGAAATATACAACAAGAGAGGATGGAGCATATATTCCAGGCATATAGAACAACCTTTGTGAAGGCTTCTGATCTGATCTTTATTGCAGCTCATTGCCATAATTAGAATGCTGTGTGTGGGAGGGTTGTGGGTGGGTTTATGCCTCTAGTGCAGGTCATGCCTTCTCAAAACTCCACTGTCTAGCAATATCTTGGGTACAGTTTATCTGTGAATATAAAATGGGACGTATAGGAAAGGGAGACAAGAGAAATATAGTTGGTACCATTTCTGTTCATGGTTAGAGAACTTAGTCATCAAGGACTTCCAGTCCACTCTGCTAGCCCTGTTGACTTTGGCAAGACCCAGTCACCTATGTGAAGAGAAAGGGTCAACATCAGCAAAAGTCTACATATACAGGGGCTCGTATGATTCCTTGCAAAATGGAACACTCAGTAAGTACTCTTGAAGGACAATAGCAAGGTGATATCCTGGGGCTTTTCCCAAAGAGCTACAGTTTCAGATGGTTTTCTCAAGACCTGTATTCTGCCATTGAGGAGACATGTAAGAATTTCCTAAAAGCATTGAAAACATGCATAAATTCTTTGAATGTCAGTGTCTAACTGCTTATCTCATTTACATTTAAGTCTGAGGGAAGATAGAGTATTTTAAGCAAAAATGGAAGAAATGGAGACATTTAAAAAATCTCAAAAAGAGAGTGCCTCAGTCTCATGACATTCAAATACTCAAATATTTTCACAGGTGGTAGTCTTATAATTTTAATAAAATATATGTGTAAGAAGGCAAAGTCAAATTTTTAATACTCTTATGGGGATACTATTTACTATAAAATTTATAATTCAATGGTTTTTATTAAATTTATGGAGATATGCAGCCATCACCACAATCCCATTTTAGAACGTTCCCATCACCCCCCAAAATACTCTCATGCCCTTTTACAGTTAACCCCTATTCTCACCCTCAGCACTAGACAATCACCAATCTGCTTTCTGTTTTTATATTTTTGCCTACAAAGGAGAAACTTACTAAAATAGTTCTGTATGTCTTGTGCCTCATCTCCAACTGTGGCTACATGACACTTGCCAAGGATCTGAGGCCTTTTCTTTCTGTATCACTCAGAGTGATTCAGGTTTTTAAAACTAAAGTGGGTATGGTAGGCAGAATATGCCCCCTCCTCCAAAGATGTTCACAGCCTAGTCTCTAGAACCTGTAAATATGTTATGTTATATGGCAAGGGGGAATTAAGGTTGTTAATCAGTTGACTTTGAGATCAAAAAATTATTCTGTATTATCTGGATGTGTCCAATATAATCATAAGGGTTCTTAAAGGTAGAAGAGAGAGCATAGTTAATGACAATGTGATAATGACAAAAAAAAGTCTACCAGCTATTGTTGGCTTTGAAGATGGAAGGGGGTCCCCTAGAATATGGGAAAAATCAAGGAAGTGGATTCCCACTAGAACTTCTAGAAGGAACACAGCCCTACTAACATCTTGATTTTAGCTAAGTGAACCCATTTCCAACTTCTAATCTTGAAAACTGTAAGATAAGAAATGTGTGTTGTTTTAAAGCCACCAAGTTTTGGGTAATTTGTTACAGCTGAGCAAAGCTGTTAATTACATAATGTTAGGGGACTAGAACAAGTGCCTCTTTTTGGTACAATACAAGTTTTCAAGCAGTCTATCAAATCTAGTTACTGTAAAAGGGACCTGGCTAATTCTAGAGAAAAGGCTTGGCATTTTCTCTGAGTGCTTTTAAGGGAAAATAGAAAAGAGTTACATAGGTTAACAAGTAATTGCTAACCACAAGAACCTTGAACTGGAGTTGGTCCCTCATCTGGAATTTTCTGGCTCTCTGTTTCCCCTCTTCCTCAATATACACACATTTCTTGTCTGCCCCACATTTACTCATCTTCAAAGCTCAAGGTTCCAGGAGACTTTCATAGTGAGTGTCATAGGAAGGTAGGTTGCTGGACTTTGTACATTGCGCTGGAAAGGTTTCACTCTTCTTCACCTGCCCTGTGCTCATGAAGTTGTACTTCACAGGCTGCAGTTATGGATCCCCTTCTGATTCTCTCTCATACTGGGTTCAGATAATGGCAGGCACTGTCAAGAGAACAGAGGCATTTGTATTCCCTTCATCTTGATATTATCTGTATATGGTAGTGCAATGTCTGAACATCAGTAGTTAGTTAAGCTTGAACTGATTTATCTGGAATACAAATTAGACCTCTCGAAGACTGAAGGAAAACAAGCATACAAATGCAGAATGTTTTCCCAAAGCAATGGAAATACATTAAGCTGCCATCTTTCACTCTTACATATTTTTATTGGAGATTATGTACAGTTTTGCATTTTAGTCACACAATATCCTGAAAAAAATCTATGTTGTATCAAAAAAATGTGCTTCTTAAAAATGCCATAGAGAAATTATTTCACAGTTTAATCTGACAAATTATACATAGCCACCACCCTTAGCCTTTCACTGGTTTCTTCAAAACTAAAACAAGATTGATGACCAGTAGTATTTATAATTACTATGAAAGAACTTACGAAATGGAAAATTATAATTGCATGCTTAATAGTCTTAATATTTAATGTATTCTTTATTAATAGTTACATATGTTACTTTGATTTTTCTGGGGAAATATGATTTTTCCATTGCCTGTAGTAAATGTTCTTATCCTATTGAAATCAATGACTCTGATCTTTACAGTAGAAGTAATTAAAAATACCCTGAATATTTGTATATCTCTTGAAGGCAACTAGCTCAGTGGAGGACAGTCTTTGGAAACTGAAACAAGGTTTTGTTTTTGGTGGGTTGTTTGGTTTTTTTGAGGGCTTCAGTTAAGATTTACCTAAGAAGTGATAAACACCGTACTTCCTTAAAAGTGTAACACTATAATAGCAGTGTTCTCTTCCACTGTGTTCTATTTCCTCTGCTTTGCTCTTTTTTCTCTCCCCCTCTTTCCCCTTTCTTCTCCTCTTCTTCCTTCCCAATTCTCCCTCCCCCTTTCCTCTCCCTCTTGGTCTCTATATCCATCTCCCTCTCTTCCTTTTTCCTAGCTTTTTTTCCTTCTTGCAGTACTTTTTCTCCATAGAGCTATTTCGTCTTGAAACTTCGATGTTGCTAATGAACTTTTGAGACATCTCTTTGAAAACCATTAGAAAGGTTCAACTGCAATCTTATATACATTCTTCATTAAGAGAATGTTACATTGTTATTATAAATTTTCAACTGATTGTAATTTGTTTATTGTCAGGCTAGTAACTACTTTTCTCACTGTGAGTTTTAATCACTCATACATGTTTTATAATTTGGAATAACTAAACATAGAAAATCATTGAGCAAAGCATGTTATGGGTTGTCATACCAGGATTTTGTTACGACTCTAAAGATGAAAGTGCTTGACAGATACTGATTTATTTGAAAACTGGAGTTTCAGTACAGCTTGAGTTTTGTGTATGTGTGTGCCTCTTATTTTAGTTTTAAAGAATGCCTTATGGGGATTACATTGATCTAAGACATTTATTTATCATTTATTTATTATTTATATTATTTAACTCTCTTAGCTTGCTATGAAGTTCTGCTTAATATTTAAAATAAGTGCTTACTACATGGTGAGTCTAGTAGTCACTCAGCAAACCCAGGGTTTTAGAGATTTAAATTAGTTTCTTAATGACTCACAGGGAGTTATTCATCTGATTTTCTTATTTAGACTATGTAGTCTTCAGGTTTCTAGTCTCCATCTTTAGTTAGGAAGACTTTTTATTTTTCCAGTGCTTCAGTGGGGCGGCGGGGGGAAACCAGAGTAAAATACCACAGTTCATCCTCATTGCCTATGTTTTGTAAAGTTGCATTTAAAGTATTATTTGTGTATACTCAAATGTTTTTATTCAACTTTATCGAGACAAAATTTTCATAAAATACATGATTATAAGTATGCAGTTTAATGAGTTTTGACAAATATATACAGACTTGTAAAACCACCACCAAAATTAGGATAGAGAATATTTTCATCATCTCAAAATATTTCCTCACGTTTCTTCTGCAGTCACTTTCCCACAGCCACTGCCCCAGGTAACCACTGATCTGCTTTCTATTACTTAGATTACCTCTGCCTAATCTAGAATTTCATAGTAATGAAATCAGTATATGTCAGTGTATACTCCTCGTTCATGTAGTTGTATATATCAGTATAAATTATTCTTTTAAATTTATAAATATCATTCCATTGCATGAATATAATTTGTTGATTCACCTGTGGATGAAAATTTGAGTTCCTTCCAAATTGGAACTATTACAATTAAAATTTCTATACACATTCTTGTAGAAGTTCTTATGTGGGCACATATTTTTATTTCTCTTGTGTAAATGCCTACGAATATAATGAATGTTTTATATAGTAAGGGACTTCATAAAAAAGTAACTTCATAAAAAAACGGAGGAATCATTTCCAAAGAAGTCATACCATTTTATACTTCCACCTACAATGCAGGAGATTTCTGGGAGCTTCACATCACGGAAACGTGGTTTGTCTTTCTAATTCTAGCTACCCTAGTGGTTTATAGTGACATCTCATGGTTTTAATTCACATTTCCTTGATGATTGATATTATTGAGCTTACTTTTATGTTCCAATTGTTTGTTTAAATATCTCTTTTTTTAAGTGCCTGCTCTTACCTTGTATTAACAGATACAAAGATATGCATATTTTCTATTTCATCTTTTGTCATTTTTGGTATGTTGTTTTTCAAGAACTTTGTCAGTTTTATCTAAATTGTTTAATTTGCTGGTATAAACATGTTCATAGTAATCCCTTTATCCCTTTAGTGTTTTAAGGATATATAGTGATTTTTCATTTTTGATATTATTATTTTATGTTTTTCTCTTTTTAATTTTCATGGCTACTACTTTTAGGAGTTTATCAATTTTATTAGTATTTCTACGGAACCTTTTTATTAGTATTTCTACAGAACCTGTTTGTTTATTTTTTCTAGGTTTGTATTGTACTTCATTGATTTATTCTCTTCATTATTTGCTATGTGCTGCTTTCCTTGGTTTGATTTGCTCTTCTTTAACTAGGCACATAGTGAGAAATCTTAGATTATTATTGAATTTTTCTTTCTTTTCTGTTATAAGTACTTAATGCAATAAATTTCTCTACAGATTGCATCAGCTATATCCCATACATTTTGATATGTTGTGTTTTATCTTTAATTTTCTTTCACTTCGAAGTAGTTCCACACTTTTTTTCTCTTATTTTCCTTTGACTCATGGTATTTGCAAGCGCTGCTCAATTGCCAAATATGTGTTTCTCTGTTTTGGATATCTTTTCATTTTGATTCGTAACTTAACTCCAAGTGCTCAGGGATAAGACTGTATTTTTAAAATTCTTTGAAATTTGTTGAAACTTTCTTTATGCCTTGGACTATAACTTATTTTGCACATGGTTCCACTTGAAAAAAATGTGCGTTCAACAATTACTGGTATTGTGTTCTAGAAATATCAACTAGGTCAATTTGTTTGATGGTGTTATTAAAATATTCTCTTGTACTTATTTTTGTCTAATTGTTTCATCAACTCCCAAGAATGGATCATTAAATTCGCTAAGTATAATTGTGGATTTGTTCATTTCTTCCTTCATTCCTATTAATTTTTACTGTGTTATTAGCTGTGTACACAACAAGGATTGTCACATCTTATTGATAATTTGCTGTTTGATTTCACTTTGAAATGACCTTTTTATATCTTGTAATGTTCTTTTTTGTGAAATATTGATATTAACACAGGCCAGCTTTCCTTCTATTAGTGTTTCCATGGAATGTCTTTTCTAAATCTTTTAGTTTCCATTCTTTGTAAAGTATTCCATTATTTCACCTATCTGGTTTTATATTCAAGGTGGTTTTTTTTTACTTGTAAACAACATATTGACCTAGTTCAGTCTTATTTTTTTAATTCAGTCTGTTGATATCTGCCTTTTAGTTGTAGTTTTTACTGTATAAAATGTAATATAATTATTGATATGTTTGGTTTAAGTCTACCATCTTGCTATTTGTTTTGTTTGTCCTATAAATCCACTTAACCTCCTTTCCCTTGCTATTGTTTCATACATTCCCTTGCTATTGTTGTCATGCATTTTACTTAAATGTGATAGGCATGATAACACATTATTAAAACTTTTGCTTTAAACAAATGATCTTTTTATAGTATTTAAGAAAGCAAAACAGTCATTTATATTTAACTATCTACCATTTCATCATTTCTTCAAGATATGAATTTCCATCTGATATTATTTCCCTTTTACTTGTAGATCTTCATTTCATATTATTGGTGGTATGATTCTGCTGGAAAAAAAAATTTTTTCCCAGTTTTATCTTACTCAGGAGTTTCTGAAATCTCTGTTTAGATTTTTCAACCTTTCAGTTTATTTCTTACGTATCTAATCACACTCTTGCATTACTCAGTTAAGAATTCTGCCAAAGAATTTGAGGGGAATTTCTATGCAAATACTGAGGCTTGCCCACTATGGTTGCCTTTACTGTGGGTGTTCCTATTCATTTTCCAGCTGTCTGGTAGCCCAGTATTCTGACCTCTAACTCTAGATGAATAAGACTGCTGCTGTCTGCAGATAAATGCAAGTACTCTCCAGGGCACCTTTTTTTTTTTTCCCACCCCAGTGGCTATCCCTTTTAACTCTGGGGCAAATGGGATGAGGCTTGAATCCCAACTCTGACACCTACCTGTTAGTTGGGCTATCTCAGGCAAGTCACTTAACACTTCTGAATCTTACTCTCTTTTGTAAAATGAAGGAACTGGGATCTTCCAGGATGAATTGATTTTAGGATTCAAGATTGTTAGATATGTTTGCATATATTTACATATCTCCCCTAGGAGCATTGGTTTAGTATTTATTAATTCAGTGTTCATAGTGACTTTATAGAACATTACTACCAGGAATATCAAGAATTGAATGCATACCTAGAATTTATACTGGTTATTGACAGGATATTAAAATTAAATAAACAGAGCTGCCATTAACAAAAGAAGAAATCTGTTGATGCTTCTCCTTATTTTTAAGGACACTTCCTGGTAGTAACACATACTTTCCTATACATCTTATAGCCTGGTACGTAATAACATCATTACACCTAACAGTGAGTGATACTTGAAAATATAGTCTTTTAGCTCAACAAAAAATAGCCTGTTTTCATAGGGAAAAATAGGAGATAGGTTAATTAGAAGCATCTGAGGGTCTATGCCATATAGGCAGTGATAAGAATAATTCAACAAAAATAAAAGATGCAGAACTTACCCTTATAGAAGAACTCAAATCTAATTTAGAAACCAAGACTATAAAGTGGAGATCAATGAGAACACTTAAAATATAACCTAATGGTATGGGTTTTAAGAAGCAAAGAAACAAAATGAGAAAAGGGGCAACCCAGCTGCCATGAGAATGTAGAAATAGGTACTGAATGAACATTTATTGAGTATGTGAAAGAATAACTGTGTAATTAAATGTTCAATTCAAGGAATACTCAAAATATCACTGCTAAGAGAAAGAGTATTTAGCACTCTTTTCTTTTTTACAATTGATATCATAATATCAACTTAATGTTACCTAAATCTTTGACAAAGCAGGGAAACATTGGATGTCTTGATATGCAATCTTCATCGAATATCCTGTGTCCTAAAACGAACGAAAACCTTAAAAGTTTATCTTATCCTTTTATTTTAGCCTGATAATCAGTTGTCACCCCCATTTTATAATGAGGCTTGTTAAGTATTTTATCTATGGGCAATCTCTTCATAAGTCATGACTCAGAATCTAGAGACAGGACCGATTTCTTTCAGGGAGTAACTTTTCCATTTTATTGTTTATAACTACTAATACATAGTGTTAATACTTTTGGTGATTTGGGTAATAATTTATGTATGAAAAGCATTTTTTGTTGTTTGTGCCTCATCCTTTCTCACAAGGGATAAAGGTGAAGTGTTTCAAGTATTTCAGGGAATTCTCAGCCGTAAATTAGTATGAAATGTCCCAAGTGCAGATACCTTCCTTTCCCTTCCCCCCAGTAATATTCCTCTTAACAAGGCTTACAGATATGGCACCTCCAGAAACAAGGCCAGCCTTCATGTGGGAGGATAAAAAAGTCACATTAAAAATCAAACAGTTGAATCTTTGTGGTGTGTCTGTAAGAGAGGTAACTCACTAGTGGCCTAATGGGCAGCGCACAGTGTGAAAGCTTCAGGGGAAAAACACGTTAAAGGCTGGATCCAAACTTAATAGACGGTTTCTTTTTGTTTCTCTTTCTATTCTTTTAGGAAGAGAAGGAAACAATAGGTCTTCTAATGGATGAAGAGCAACTTGTAGAGGCAGTGCAATGATATACTGCATCTCGTGTTTTTATTTTTGAGAATATCCCCATTTGCTCCTGAACTCTGCATAGTTAGGTCATTTACAGTGTTCCTTTGTGCAGATGACATAAAAAAAAAGAAGAGGACTAATGATAATAGCCTTAATTGAAGTACCAAGAATTGGTTTATTGCCTGAGCATTGAAACAATTTAATAGGGACAGTTTCTTTTAAGTACAGAGAACAGAAATGCTTTTGCAAGAGGGTGAAAATTAGAGGCTCTGATCAATCTATTTGAGATTGTATTGCTAGAGGGCAAACTTTTTAGCAAACAACTTTGTACCATATGGCTGGGAGTTCTACCTCAGATCTGCTAGAGTGTTCTAGTGTGTTTCTCATGGCATTCTCTATGTGTCATTCTGAATTTACAAAGGGGAAGCTCTGTCAGAGTAGCAGAAAAATTAAGAATAATGGACTTGTAAGTTGGTAGAGCCTAAAGTACTTTCTTTTAGAGGTCACTGAACCACTTTCTCTCATTTTAACTTGACGAAACTTCATCCTGTGGAGATGAAGAAGGTGAATCAGGTAATCCAAAATCATGTGGCCAGGTGAAGGCAGATTCAGGACTAGGTATCCTTATCTTGACCATCAGTTCAGACCTGAATCTCTGGCAAGGTGTTTTATTTAAAAAATACCAATTAAAATCTATTCAAATGAAGAAGGCACTGACAAGATCAAGGGTGTTGTTAGAAGCATTGCCTTCCCATTACTTAGTAGCAAATTTTGATTGGGCTAGAGATGGATGTGTTGTTTGAATTTCAAAATACTTTGTCCATGTGTGTGCCCGTGCACATGTGTGCATTCCCTTTGCTCTTTTCAGCTTATTACCTTCCTTATTGGCTTTCTGGTAACCGAGGAATCTACATCTAAGGCAGGCTTAGAGCTAGAATGTGATTATATGCAAAATAATATGGATAATCAAGAATAATTAAAATTATGGAACCAATTGAAGTTTCTCTTTGACTTTGCCACTTAAGCTTTCAGATTCTAATTTAGAAACAGACTCTTTTTTTTCTTTTTTTTTTTTATGTGGGCATCTCACTGTTGTGGCCTCTCCTGTTGCGGAGCACAGGCTCCGGACGCGCAGGCTCAGCGGCCATGGCTCACGGGCCCAGCCACTCCGCGGCATGTGGGATCTTCCCAGACCGGGGCACAAACCCGCGTCCCCTGCATTGGCAGGCGGATTCCCAACCACTGTGCCACCAGGGAAGCCCTAGATTCTAATTTAGAACTGACTTTTATTAGTCTTTAAAATCCCATTAACCTGAGTAGCACCTTTCTGATCTATCTTTGCTGCTCCATTCCAAGCTCTGCACTGCCTCCTGACACTGTTTTTATTTTAATAAAAAAATTTATTATTATTGGTTAATGTATTCTAATTTATATATATAAATGTGTGTAATATATATAAGTGTATGTTCATTTAATTAAATTTTATTAAAATCTGCCCAAATATTTTGTTGAACAATGCATAAAATATATGTAGCTATCAAGAATGTGAATTTCTTAAGTGCAAGCCTTTTTTAAAACAAAATTTTATCTCTGTATTTCAAGCATCTAAATTGACTGACAAATAGAGGACGTTCAGTAGGTATCTAGATAGACCTTTGTATTTGCATATGTTTTTCATGCTGTCTTTTTATATTGGTATGCATTAAAATATAGATAGACTCATCAAGGATCCTTTGTAAACTATATATTTTTAACATGTGGTATCAGTTTCAAATATTGGGAAGCACATAATTACATTAGTAAATAGTTTAACTAGTTCTCATGGACTTTAATATAGATGCATTTTTTTCCCCCAGGGATGAAAATATTCTCACCCCGTTTCTTGATTCATTTTGGAATAATTGCATACACTTTGTAAACCTAAATTGTTGCTCTGGAGAGAGATCATAGTAAATGTGTTAATCATCTAGTTTTAAAATTTGTAATTTAAAACATGCTTTGTTTTCCTTATAATTGCTGTTCCAGGGGAAGTAAATGCCACACATGAATGCATGTTCACATACACACATATAGACACACACTTGTATTCTCTTCTGCACAATTGAGTATTTTATTCAATGTTTTTGGTAAAACAAGGGGATGAGCAAAGTAGAGAAGAATTGTTAATGAAAATTATGCCCCCCCGTGCTAATACAAATGGTTAGATATTTTGTTTTGATGTCCTTTTGTGTTTCATCTTTCTGGACAGGGCAATATGTTACAGCATTCTATTTATCTATAAATTTATCTATAAAACTAAACCCCAGCCCCGGTGACCACAAAAAGGCAATATAATGGCGGTAGAAGAATAAAAATTCAAATAGTCAATAACTACATAAAAAAGAATGCGATTTCTAGCAGTATGATTAGATAATGGTAGGTAATCGGTAACTCAAATTGACAAAGTATAGATTTAAAAATCATTATAAAGTACTATTTTTACCCTGGTAATTCAATAGAGATTATGACACACAAGTGGGATCATTAATCTTAGGTTATTCATATGTATATGAATTATACAAACTGAGTTTATTCCCTTCACCTCGATGGGTTGTACCCACATATTTATGCCAATTGCCATGGGATTCCTTGTAATACAAATAGCATAATGTGAAAAAACATGAACTGTTTTTGTTCTTGTATAATTGATACAATGCTAATGCCAAATGTATTGCACAGTAAGTACTTAGGTAGAGTGCTTATCGATTTACAGCCAACATTTCACTTGATCTTTACAATAATTCTATGAAATGGATAAAATTATTATCACTGTTTTACAGAGGAAAAATACTTTAGAGAATTCAAATAAACTGCCAAAATCCCACTGTTAGCAGTAGGGCCCATCAGAATCTCCACATTGTGTGTTCAGTGCCCAAAGACAGGACACAACTTGCACAACTGTATAGAAATTTACTCCATAAGATGCTGGAATTTAGAAACTCTGGGTGCAAAGAAAATTCCATTAGATGCTAAGATTTTGTATTCCTGATAGAGTCAAGTCTGAGTTGGCTAATTAAAATTTGGAATTTCAGCTGACCTGAATGCAGCAGAAATAGAGAAAACAAATGTGGCAGAAAGGTTGGGGAAATAAAAAACAAATCTCTAGGTAGAAAATCTTGGATCTCAGTTTAGAAGTTGCTTTGTTGATTGTGTTCCTCCTGAATCCTCAGTGTCTGGATGAGTACCTTTTAGTGCTTTCATAAGAGGCAGTATTTTTCTACCAAATCCTACATCACTCTACATGGAAGTGCCTGCATATGTGTGTCACCTTCAGTTTACTATAGTTTCTGTAAAGACAGGGACCCATTCAGGCTTTATGCCCAGAGCCTAGAGAAAGAGAGAAATTTGACTACAGAGAAAGACAATGACATGTCAAAGACCATGGATAAATATCTCTGAACTTTGATTTGTAATGATTTCATGAACTAGAAAGAAATATGACCTCACATAGTAACAAAATGAACTCCATATTTTAATGCACCCCCTTTTTCTTTTTAGTTTTTATTTAGTGAAAAGCATTTTAAAGTATAATTAATTTGGGGGGGGGTAAAGTAACATTTTTAATGTAAGACACTAGTGAGTCTTTGGGACACATCACTGAATTTAATTCTCTATTTATAAAATATCTTAAATTATTCTGTTTCTGAAATGTCTTCCAGGTTTGATAAAAGCAACCAAAATAGGGATAATGTATTGTTAAGACTACTTGGGAAAGAATTTCTTGCTAGAAAAAAAATGGATTCATATTTCCATTTCACAAAATGCTAAAATGAAATTAAAGTTATTAAAAAAGGTTTAAGATCACAATGAAAAAGAAAACAGGAAAGGAGACAATAACAGAAGAGAGAGAAGGAGCTGGCAACTCAAAGATGGAAAATAAAGAGCAGTAGTAGCAGGCTTACCAGGCTAGAGAACACCAAAAACTAAATGCCTGAATTAGGGCAAAACAGGAAGAAGCTAGCTTGTATATGAAGAAAAATAGAAACTTAGGAATTCAAAGCATTATGCAAATTTGAAGGATGTTAGATCCCTAGTCTTCAGAAATCACCAGCCCCGGTAGCCTTCCCTATTCCAGCAAAACATGTAGGGCTTACTTTTAGGAGACATTCTGGCCTCAGTGACATCAATATCAGCTGAGGTTCTAAATGAGGAACCAACCCACAAATAAGAGAACCATGTCAAAGTCAACAGCATTATTTGGGAACTTGTTAAAAATGAAATTTACTTAGCCCTCCCCAAGACCTACTCAGAAACTCTGAGGGTGGATGCCAGCACCTGGATTTTAACAAACCTTCCATATGATTCCAAAGTACTCTAAAGTTTGAGAATCACTAATTCAGAGCACACCATCAGTAGTTTAGCTCAAATTCTGGAAAAAGTCACATTGTACCAGTAAAAGAGGGGGATGTTGTCACATTTATTTTAAAAAGCTTGTCCTCAGTGAATGGAGAAAACTACCATCTCTATTTAAAAATGTTTGCATGTTTGTTTATTCTTCTTCTGTGATAAATACAAAAGGATTCCTGACAGCTAGAGCAGATGGCAGTTACTAATAGATTTTATTTTATTTAGAGGTGCTTGAGAAAACCTTTAGCGGAGGGAGAATATATTTATTATTTTGGTGGGGGTAATGGTTTCAAGGCTGTATACATAATGTGAACCTCACCAAATTGTACATTTTAGATATGTACACTTTTTGTACATCAGTTATAGCTCAATAAAGATATTTGGAAAAGGTGAGGTGGGGTTTCCTCTTTATTAAGGCTGAATAATGTTCCATTGTATGCATATACCAAATTTTCTTTAACATTCATATATTAATGGACATTTATGTTGCTTCCACATCTTGGCTATTGAGAATAATGTGCAGTCAACGTGGGAGTACAGATGTTCCTTCAGGATTCTCATCTCAGTTCTTTTGGATAAATACCTAGAAGTGGGACTTCTGGATCATATGGTAGCCTCTATTCTTAACTTTTAAAGGAACCTATATACTGATTTCCGTAGCAGATGTACCATTTTACATTTCCACTAACAGTGCACAAAGGTTTCCAATTTCTTCACATCCCTGCCAGTAATTGTTAATTTTAAAGTAATTGCTATTCTGAGAGGCATGAGATAATATCTCATTGTGGTTTTGATTTGTATTTGCCTAGTGATTAGTGATGTTAAACATCTTTTCATATACCTGTTGACCATGTATATGAACCTTGAGAACACTATGCTAAGGTAAATAAGCCAGTCGCAGAAAGGCAAATACTACATGATTCCAGTTATATGGTATCTAAAAGAGTCAAACCCATAGAAGCAGAAAATAGAGAATGTAGGGTCAAGGAAGAACTACTGAATCACAAAGCAGCATGAATGATTTTAAGAATAATTGTGTTTATAATATTTTTTAAAACTCATGTTCCAGTTATTATGGTTGACTCATGCTTGCATTTGTGTTTACAATATATTTATTCCACAAGAAGGTGAAGCAATAGTATTGCGTAGGATTTTTAGTGGTATAAATGGAGAGAAATTATGAGAAGATTGTGACATCCCAAGGCAAATAGCAACCTATGCTGTAGCTTTTGGTTCCGCATTTACCATGCAAGCCTATGTTTGACTTGGTTCTCTGTCCCTATCAACTTTCAACAGTTAATTGGTTTAAGTAAACCAATAGGATGGTAGGTGAAGATTTTTTTTACCTTGATGATTATGTATCACTTGAAGACAGAATTCCTGAGTGGTACAATAAGGAATAAATCTCCAAGAAAATAAAAAGCGTTTGCAGGCTTATTAAATGAAACACCATTAAAATTCATATTGAAGGTGGCTCTTTGAGAAGGTTTTCATTAAGTGTAATGTCTGATTATAGGAGACTAGCAAACTAAGCCTTTAGATAATTTAATACTATTTGCCTAACATTCTTATGGCCATATACTTCTTTATATTAGAATATTGAAGAGAAAGAATAGGAAAAAACTAACTATAAATCCATCCTGAGGCTTAATGTTTCTATTATGACCCACAATAGCAGTGATTTTGACAAAAAACCATCATCCATCACAGTAAATTAATGGACTTAATGTGGATTTTATGGGTTTGCATCTAATTGTAAGTGTATTTTGGTTTTATATATGTGAAAAGTCCTAAGCTTAGGAAATTTTACTTAGAAACAAAACTTAAACCTAGGAAGAGATGCTTAGCCACATTAGTAGCCCACGGTATTAATAATAAAATAACAGTGCAAAAAAGTTGGAAGAACTATAACCAGGTGTGAATTTTAAATTTGTTTAATTTGCAAAATTTAATACACATAATAAATCATTTTGGACATTTCAAGGTAGAAACAAATCAGTTATTTAAAAAATATTTACATTATTACCAGCAAAAAAAACCAGTATCCCAGTACTTTAAAATAACATGTTTATGGGAATAGGGTATAAAAAAATTAGTATTTCAAGAATCATAACTCTCCTCAATATTTTTTCCCCATTGGTAGTGTGTGTGTTTTTAAAGCAGCTTTATTACTATCTAATTTACATGAAATAAAATGCACCTATTTTAAATGGATAGCTCAATGAGTTTTTTTAATCTTTAGTAGTCTTTATCTTTTTGTCCAGTTTTATTGAGGTGTAATTGACATACAGCAGTGTATAAGTTTAAAGAGTACAGCATAATGATTTGACTTATGTACATCATGAAGTGATTACCACAGTACGTTTAGTAAACATCCATCATCTTGTACAGATACAAAATTAAAGAAATAGAAAACAAATCTTCTCCCTTGTGAGAACTGTTAGGATTTGCTTTTTTTTTTAAAACAACTTTCATATTTAACATACAGCAGTGTTAATTATTTTTATCCTGTTGTACATTACATCCTCAATACTTATTTATCTTATAACTCTTATAACTGGAGGTTTGTACCTTTTGACTGCCTTCATCCAATTTCCCCCCCCACCCCCCCCCCCCCACCTATGGTAACCACAAATCTGATCTCTTTTTCTGTGAGCTTGTTTGTTTTTGAAGTATAATTGACTTACAGCAATATGTTAGTTCCTGTTACAAAACTTAGTGTTTCAGTATTTCTATACATTTCAAAATGGTCACCAGGATAAGTCTAGTTACCACCTGTCACCATACTAAGATTTTACATAGTTGTGGGCTATATTGCCCAGACTGTGCGTTTCATATCCATGACTTATTTATTTTAAACTGGAAGTTTGTACATCTTAATCTCACTCACCTACTTCTTTCCTTTCCCCACTCTACCTCCCCTTTTCCCCTTTGGCAATGAACTGTTTGTTCTCTGCATCTGTAGCTGTGTTTCTGTTTGATTATGTTTGTTCATTTGTTTTGTTTTTCAGATTCCACATGTCAATGAAATAATACAGTATTTGTCTTATTCCACTCAGCATAAGACCTTCTTGGTCCATTCATGTTATCACAAATGGCAAGATTTCATTCTTTTTTTATGGCTGAGTAATATTCCATTTTGTGTGTGTGCACCTGTGTGTGTATTCTACATCTTCTTTATTCACTCATCTATTGATGGCCACTTAGGTTTCTTCAGTATATTGGCTATGTAAATAATGCACTGAATGATATTGAGTTGGATATTAACCCCTTATCAGTAAGTGGACTTTTTTTTGTTGTTGATATTTTCCTTCTCTGTGAAAAAGGTGTTTAGTTTGATGTTGTCCTAGTTGTTTATTTTTGCTATTATTCCATTGCATGAGAGGATATTTCCAAAAAATATTGCTAAGAATATTGCTAAAAATATTGCTAAGGGATCAGTAATATCTTTTGCTACCTTTTCTATCTATAGATCTTTATCTTTTTGACTGGAGATAGGTGTGACCTTAGCACAGGAAAATTAAGCAGCACATTTCATCTTCACCTTTGAGTAACATCCTTCACCCATATATTTTAGTTCTTTACCCCACAGCAAGAATCCAAAAGTACTTTTGCTATTTGTTCTGGCTTTTTGCCTTGATTTTCCTAATGACTTGTTCCACTATAGCAATATTTTGGCTTAAAATAAATTAGTGGATTAAGTGAGCACATCAATTCCCCAATAGTCTCCTGGCGAAATGAAACACACAGTAAGCACATTTTGATATGTGGGTTGGAGGAGTACTGCAGATATGGTATGGGGAATGGTAGGAGGATGGGAGAGAGAATAAGAGGAGATTGAGAGAAGGACAAAAGAGGGGGAGAGAAAAGTAGAATATCAAAAGTATAGCTGTAAACCCTGAAACTAGGGAGATCTGTATTCAAATATTGCCTCCAGTGTGGTAAAATTGTTAATATTTGGGCAATTGTATTTTAGAAGACTGAGAGGAAATAAAAAGTCACAGGTTCTTTATAATAGAAAGGATAGTAGTAAGGTGTTAAATTCAGAAAATATCCACAGGATTTAAAAAAAATTCTTTTAAAACTATATTTTAATGATAATTTCATTAATAATACATTAGCTAATATGTATGATTTTGTTCATCTGATTTCCTATTGTTTTTTTAGATGGACTTTGCCGCCTGGCAGAGATCTAGAAACACAGTTCTTATAGTTTCCATTTCTAGAACAGCCCATCCAACTGGCAATGTCTCAAAGTTATGAGATATAGTTTTTTAATATCTGGCTAAGTAGCAAAGACATTTTCCCCAATATTTTATAGCAAAAATTTTTCTTGTCTCATTAGTTGTGTTTGTGTAATGCACCATGAATCTCAGGTGAATTTGCCCCCAAGGCTCTCCCTGCTTTCTTAATATAAGTTGTTTTTCTGTTTGAGTGCTAATGTAAGTAACATTTTCAGAGCCTTTTCCCAAGTGCTACACAATAACTGATTCAAAGTGAATTAGAAATTTTGCTTTTTCCAAGAACAGCTGTTTTTTATTTTTATTTTCCATTTGTTCAATGATTCTGAGAAGACGTTTCCATCTTAATAATGGAAAAATAATGTCTGTATCATTTACACGCTTAAAGGAATTCTCTTTTCTTTCCCCGCTGGTTGTGCCATTTTCTGCCTCAGGAAGATTGGTTGAGCAACGCAGAACTTTTGTGTTTGATATATGGGACCATTAGAGCTTGATGAACTGCAAACAAATACCCCCCCTTTTTTTTTCTTTTCTGAGTTATATACTTAAGAACTTCTTTCGTACAAATGTGATTACTCTTTAACCTTTGAGATCTTTGAGGCAAGACTATTAATATGTAAATTTAACTTTTTGTGCTTAATATAACATAAAATAAACTAACTAAGGTACCTAATAGAGCATTTGGAGGAAAAGAAAGTTTATAACCACATTTTTGATGTGGGTTTGAACGGTAATAATTTCCATTAAAAACAAACAGACAAGCTTAGCTTTTCTTTCCAAGTCAGTTCCACGCAGAAGTTTATGTAGAGGTAGCGAACGTACACACTGTGGTCTCTCAAGTCCTATCTTATACTATCACCATGAAGCCCATTATTATGATTTGTCATTTATTATCTAGTTCTTATTTCTTTTTTGTACTCTTCCAAATTTAAATATCAACTCTGAGATATTTTAATATATTTTGAAGTATATATGAGGCACTATTTTCAAAAGAATTTGTGATAAATAGATCAGAAGATACTAATCTATTTGTAGTGTTTTACATATTTATACTTAAATATGCTGGTATAAAATTGTCAACAAGTGAAATAACGAGTTAGGTAAAACCAGGGTTTGGACGTGTGGTAGGCCAAATTCTAAGATGCACCCCCAACCAAGTTTCTTGCTGTTATGCACGGATCTGTCATTATGACAAGATCAGTCCCGGTATTATGTTATCTTATGTGGAAAAAGGAATTTTGAAGATGTAATTAAGGTTAGTGATGATCATTTATTTCAAGATTATTCAGGTAGGCCTAATGCAAACAGTCAGGCTCTTCAAAATTAAAGTGCTTTCTTCATCTGGTAGCAGAGGTCAGAGATATTCTTTTTTTTTTTTTTTTTTGTGGTACAGGGGTCTCTCACTGTTGCGGCCTCTCCCATTGCGGAGCACAGGCTCCTGACGCTCAGGCTCAGTGGCCATGGCTCATGGGCCTAGCCGCTCCGTGGCATGTGGGATCTTCCTGGACCAGGGCACGAACCCGTGTCCCCTGCATCGGCAGGCGGACTCTCAACCACTGCGCCACCAGGGAAGCCCCAGAGATATTCTTAGCACAAGAAGAATTCAATGTGTCATTGCTGGTTCTGAGATGGAGGGGGCCCTGGAGCTATGACCTGGGAGGAACCTCTAGGAGCTGAGAGGGGACAGAGGCCAATGGCTGGGGAAGAAAATGGGAATTTGAGTCCTACAACCTCAGGGAACTGAAATCTGCCCCAAACCTGAATAAGGTTGGAAGCAGATTCTCTATTCTCCAGAGAGAGCACAGCCTGGCTGATTACCTTGATTTTGGTTTTGTAATACTCTGAGTAAAGAACCTAGTCAAGCCTGGGACATCTGAACTGTGAGCATAAAATGTTTCTTTGTTTTTTATCTTTTTATTTTGAGATAATTATAAATTTATGTTCAGTTGTGAAAAATAATACCGAGAGATTCCATGTACCCTTTTACCCAGTTTCCCAAAATGGTAACATCTTGCAAAACTATACAATATCAAAACCAGGATATTGACACTAATACAATCCATTGATCTTATTCACATTTCCCTAGTTTTACTCGTTCTTCTATGTCT
The DNA here is from genome assembly GCF_039906515.1 of Pseudorca crassidens. Lineage (NCBI taxonomy): Eukaryota > Metazoa > Chordata > Mammalia > Artiodactyla > Delphinidae > Pseudorca > Pseudorca crassidens. Next base: position 43,554,363 of record NC_090311.1, on the reverse strand, counting down.
GCTACCACATTCAAGCTGCAGAGTATTTCCATCACCAGGAGGAGCCCTCAGGTTGCTCTTCTGTAACCATACCACTCTCATGCAACCCCCTCCCCCTAACCCTTGGCAACCACTAAAATTTTGTCAGTTTTGGGAATGGTACATAAATACAATCATGGACTATGTGACCTTTTGGGATTGGCTTTTTTTCTGTCAATATGCTTTTCATGAGATTCATCCAAGCTGTTTATGGATTAATAGTTTCTTTTTATTGCTAAGTAGTATTCTGTGGTATGGATGTATATAGTTTGTTTAACCATTACACACTGAAGGACATCTGGGATATTTCCAGTTTTTGACTTACAAATAAAACTGCTCTATTTATGTAGGTATTGTGTGTATATAAGTAGATTAGTTCCTGTGGCTAATATAACAAATTACTACACACTGGATGGCTTAAGAAAGCAGAAATTTATTCTCTTATGGTTCTGGAGTCCAGAAATATGAAATCAGTATCATTGGGTTAAAATATAGGTGTTACCAGGTCCAGACTCCCTCCAGAGACTCTAGGGAAGAATATATTCCTTCCCTCTTGCAGTTTCTGGTGGCTGTCCATATTCTTTGATTTGTAACTATCACTCCAATCTCTGCTCTGTGGTCACATTGCCTCCTCTTCGTCTCAAGATCCTTAATTTAATCAAACCCACAAAGATTCTTTTTCCAAATAAGGTAACATTTACAGGTTCCAGGGGTTTGGATATCTTGTGGTGAGGAAGGGGGAATTTTTCAGCTTACTAAAGTAGTTTTTAATTTCTCTGATAAATGCTCAAGGGTGCAATTTCTAGTCACGTGACAATTGCATATTTAGTTTTACATGAAACTGTCCAATGTTATCTGGAATGCCTGTACAATTTTACATTCCTACCAGCAATGTATGAATGATCCAGATTCTCTGCATTTTTTTAAGCTATTAAGTTTGTGGTAATTTGTTATACAGTAACAGAAAACTAATAAATTATCTTAACCAAATTAGTCTATTCGAGTGAGCAATATATTTTTCACCTTTTCAAATATCCAAGATATCAAAAATGTTAAAATGAAAACACAGCTAACCAATCAGAGTGCCTTTTAAAGCATATCAACCAGGAATAACTCTAATAGTTAATCAAGATGATGGTGTATGGAAAACATTTCTCACTATTTTAGATGTATGTGTATGAAAAGATTGCAATAGCATGAAAAGTACTACACAAGTTTCACATTGTGGGAAGTAACTAGTACTGGAAGTTCACCCTTAATTTTTTTAATTAATTTTTATTGGAGTATAATTGATTTACAATGTCATGTTAATTTATGCTGTACAGCAAAGTGAATCAGTTATACATATACATATATACACTCTTTTTTAGATTCTTTTCCCATATAGGTCATTACAGAGTATTGAGTAGACTTCCCTGTGCTATACAGTAGGTTCTTATTAGTTATTTATTTTACATATAGTAGTGTGTATATGTCAATCCCAGTCTCCCTATTTATCTCTCCCTGCCTTCCCCCTTGGTAACCATAAGTTTGTTTTCTACATCTGTGACTCTATTTCTGTTTTGTAAGAAACTTCATTTGTACCATTTTTTTTAGATTCCACATATAAGCAATAGATATCATATGATATTTGTCTTTCAGTGTCTGACTTACTTCACTCAGTATGCAATCTCTAGGTCCATCCATGTCACTGCAAATGGCATTATTTCATTCTTTTTTATGACTAATATTCCATTGTATATATGTACCACATCTTCTTTATCCATTCCTCTGTTGATGGGTTGTTTAGGTTGCTTCCATGTCCTGGCTATTGTAAATAGTGCTGCAATGAATATTGGGGTGCATGTATGTTTTCGAATTATGGTTTTCTCCAGATATATGCCCAGGAGTGGGATTGCTGGATCATATGGTAGCTCTATTTTTACTTTTTTAAGGAACCTCCATGTTCTCCATAGTGGCTGTACCAATTTACATTCCCACCGACAGTGTAGGAGGGTTCCTTTTTCTCCACACCCTCTCCAGCATTTATTGTTTGTAGATATTTTGATGATAGCCATTCTGACCCATGTGAAGTGATAGCACATTGTAGTTTTGACTTGCATTTCTCTAATAATTAGTGACATTGAACATCTTTTCATGTGCCTCTTGGCCATCTGTATGTCTTCTTTGGAGAAATGTCTATTTAGATCTTCTGCCCATTTTTTGCTTGGGTTGTTTGTTTTTCTTGATATTGAGCTGCATGTGCTGTTTGTGTGTTTTGGAGATTAATCCCTTGTCGGTCGCTTCGTTTGCGAATATTTTCTCCCATTCTGTGGGTTGTCTTTTCATTTTGTTTATGGTTTCCTTTACTGTGCAAAAGCTTTTAAGTTTAATTAGAGTCCACCCTTACTTTTAAGGAGATTTGGCCTAAGTGAAGGAAGACAGACAATGTATATCACAGTGAAATAAAGTTACTATGTAAAACTGTCTAAATATATCATTTTTAACACATGATTGAGGTGTGCAGAGAAAAAGAGTATGGCTGCAAGAGAATTGAAATAACTGAAATGGTCTGAAATAAATGAAATGAATGAAACTTATTTTATGAAATGGGTCAAAGTTTTAAAGTGCTAATGCATTATGAAAGAGGTTAGACTTTCAGGAGTAAAATCTGAGTTAACCAAATGGCAAATGGTTAGAAGAGAAGGAGAGGAGTAACTGGAATAGTCAGACATATCTGCCTGCCAGGGAGAAGGAGCAACTACAGGTAAGAGAGGAAATCCTCTGGATTTCCTAGAACAAGCTTCAATGGCTTCATGGTGGTTTGGAGACTGGCACTGAATTTTGTATGAAACAAAATTGTCATAGCTGGAGTTACGTCAGGGAACGCTGACTGCAAATATCTAGGTTATGCAGTTAAAAAACCTAGGGGAAAAAAATCCCATTATGTGTTTTCTTTTAATGTTTATGTTCATTTTTCTATTAACTTATAAGTATTATAGAGCATATACTTTCTGACAGAATTATGACCATAATGCAATAAAATTAGAAACCACAAAATTATTGCAAGAACAAATCCACTTGGAAAGTAATACAAAGATATAAAACATAACCAAACTGTCTTATTTTACAAAGAAAACTCAACACTAAAGCTACTACAAGTATTGTAGAAATTATAGCTAGTGCCATATGTATGAGATATGGTTGCAGGAATAATCAAAGGAAATTATAGAGCCATAAATTAAATTTTAAAATGCAAGATATATTGAAAATAAATTATTAAACATTTGGTTCATTACACTACAATATATTAAAAAAACAAACCCAAAGAAAGTAAACTAAAAGGACTGGTAAAAATAATAACAGGAAAGAAGGTAAAGAAAAACATTGAAAATTAATTGGATCAGTAACATTAAAGCTTATGCTTTGGAAAGACAATTAAAATAGAAGAAATTTTTGCAAATCTTAAGAGAGAAAAGGAAGCAGGAGGAAGGAGGGGGAAAGAGGTAGGGGAGGAAGAATAGAAAGAAGATGGAGTGAGGAAAATATTATCAATGCAGATATAAAAGACATTGAAAATATTTTCTATTAACGTGGATAGGATGTCTTGACATGCCACAAATCTTTGAACCCTAAAATCTTCACCAATATGATAGGCCTCTGAATCTTTGTATGGTTTGTCTATTATGTTCTGGCACACATTTGTCTTACAGGACATCCAGATTACTTGCCATTTTCTTCTCAAGAGATTCGATCAGTTGAGTGGTGAGGTAGCAATTCAAGGGCTTCTACTTGACCTCATTATGATGCCTTTTATTCCACAGTTCAGTGAACTCATCTTAGGGTACTGCCAGCAATTAAGAACAGCTGCCCTGATTATACACTCAGAAATTAGGAAGATAACCACAGGGTGACCCATTGGACTCTATGTAAAAATGAAATGGGCCAGTACTTCATTTATCATCTGGTGACTCTATGCCCCCACTTTAACATGGGAGTTATTGTGATGCTCCACATCACCTAGAGCAGCTCAGCTCTGATACTGTATCAAAATGTCAACAGTCCCTAAATCATCTTGGTATGGCCCCTTTCCCCACAATATAGTTACTCTTGAAATGGCCATAGATCCTTTTGAAGAAGGATTGGTGAAATAGATACTACATATTCTTGCTGTGAAATTATAGGTTACTTTTTCAAGAAAACCTTTTAATTTGTTCAAGAGACAACTTCTAATCCATTGTCATTGAGACTGAGATCTGATTCACATCTGGAAACTGGGCAAGGGCTTTTGTCAGCCTTCTGCCTAGCTGCATTTCATTATATAAACCAAGCAGCAGTCTCATTGGATGCCCAATTATATCACCTCGTGTTCTAATTTCCATTACAACAGATTGCTACATGTCAGGGCTCCCTAGTTGCCACTTTGGTCTTGTTCCTTATTATGGTAATTATTTCCTCCTTGCCTCTGATGGTTAATTACTGCCAACTGTCCACTGCTATACTGGAATCTTATTGCCAATTTACACTAGAGAATCCACTTCTCTAATAATATCTCTTATTATCAAGACTAGTTTATAAATGACAACCACCATTGAGATTTCATCAATATCATTTCCCTTTATTAATGTTTGTATTATCCCTGTGAGCTTCTGGAACTTAATCCTCTGGAATGTCTGGGAAACAATATAGAATTCATCCCTGATTTGCCCCAACTGAGGAGGTGGAAAGCTTGGGTATTTATCCACTAATCCCTATTTGGTTTTGGTTGAGTGTTGAGCAGTGGTAAATGTTTAACAGTCATCTCTCTGAACAAATAATCCTGATTTCTAGGATCTGTCACCTGTGTTGGAACCACTCTTACTATGACCAATTTCAGACTACAGCATGACATCACTGAGTGTGGGGTTGAAAGGAGATGCTCAGTAGTGCACCATTATATGGAATCTCCACCCTACAAATACAAATAAGACATTAAGGACCTCAAAAGCATAGATAATAGTAAAGTGTAAAATAATTAGGAAGTGATGAGTTTTGAGCATATTTTACTCTTGTTTTTAATATAATTTATTTAATTGTAAGTTTATATAATTTAATTCTTAATAATGTTGTACTTAAGAACCAAGTTGTAAAATCCCTGAGAGTTTACCAGCCAGCATTTGTACACTGGTACACATGACACCAGCACACCACTGCTCCTGTAGATGACAAATTGTCAGCCCCTGTATTCTGACCTGCACAAAATATCTAAGCAGCTCCTTTAGTCAGGGAAAGGAGTCGTTTAAAAATTTGTAAGTACTTGTGATGAGAAACCAGCACTGTGCCTGGGAGCAGTAAGTGCCAAGGATCCGGGGGTCACTGAAAGCATCTGCTGCATTACTTGTCCTTAAGAATTCATGAAAATGTGCATGGATAGGATTTAAAACATTTGTTTTATATATAACTGAGAAGGGAGTTCTCATTTATTGCATACGCACAATGTGTTAAAGGGCCTTAATCTTCACTATAGCTATATGTAGGCTGTTATCCACCATCCAAAAGGCAAGCAATATGCTCAGGGGCTCTGACCGTTAACTAGCTGAACAAAGCTTTTAACCCAGGTTTGTCTAACCCTGAGGACTGAACTATTTATTTCAGGCTAGAGTCATGTGTGATTGTTTTAATTATATCACACAAGTAGGATAAAGATTAAATCTTTTTTTTTTTAATTCTGAGTACCACAAATTAAGTAGAGAATAAGAAATATGTATCTTGCCTAGATTTCTTAATGGGAAATCTTTATATCAGAAAATTAGCCCAAGTTTGTGACTGACAATACAATACAGTTGAATTTGGCTAGGAGAGATTCCCCCTTTCCATTTCAGCATCCTGCCCATCTATCCAATAAAAGGCAAAGATTTTCCAAGGAGAAAGAGTCTTCGTGAGATGTCTATTATTTGTGCGTATGAAATGCAGTGATTTTGTCAAGAAACTCTCTGAAGAAAAAATTTAAATTAAACAGAATGCTCTCATTCAAACAATATTGTTCTAAGTAAAAATCCCCAGAGCTTTTCTTTATAAATCACTGTTACCTCATAAAAAATGCCCGATTAAGTGATAGGAAGTAATGGCAAAGAGAAACATAATTTGTCACTGCTTCTGAAGTTGAACAGCTTACAGTGAGTTCTTCGTAATTATCTCCACTTCGCTTTTTCAAAGTTAATAAAAGTTTCTGTTGACTCCAGCATTGCTTTGAGGTGACTAGAAATATAGAAAGGTAGTGGTGCCAAAAAAAAAAGGAAATATAGGAAATTAAGCCAGAATTTTACAGTTTAGGCCAAGACTTGGCACATGTTTTCTAAAAAGGGCCAGGTGGTAAATATTTCATGCTTTGCAGGTCATAAAGTCTCTTGGCGTAGCCCAAAAGTAGCCATAGACAAAGGTAAATGAGTAAGCATGGATGTATTACAATGAACTTTATTTACAAAAAAAAGGAATCAGGCTGAATGTGGCCTCTTGGACATAGTTTGCAGACTCCTGATTTATGCAGATGAACCATATTGCTAAGTTCCTGATCATTCCAGGTTTTTTTTTTTTTCTTTAATGAAACAATGCTAACAGTGGATTCATAGTTTATTTTTTTTCATTTTAGTAAATATTGACTTGGTGCTCAACATGTGCCAGACACTGTTCTGGGTACCGGTGGTGCAGTGGTGAACTATTCAAGTCCCTCTCTCAGTGAGCTGTTCTTTGAGTGAAAATGCCTTAAGCAAATAAATAAACAAAAAATATAGAATATTATGCCAGGTATTGCTTAAAAAAACAGGCAGGTAGATAAAATGAAAGATGTTTTAAATTAGATAATTGATCTGGAAAAACACAACTGATAAGGTGATATTTGAATATAAAGCTGAATACAGTGAGGTGGAATGCCACATAAATGACTGGAAGAATAGTCTCCTGGAAAGAAGAAACCTTTGGGACCAAAACCCTGAGAGTAGAGATTGCTGACTGTGTCCATGGTGTAGTGAGAAGTCCGTGATGGTTAGAGCAGATGAAATAAGAAGAGAAGAGGGGGAAAAATGTCTGAAAGGAAGGCAAGGCCCAGATCCCTGAATTGCAAGAAGATTGTTTTTTCCATTCTCTTCTTGCTTTTCACCTGCACTAATACAACCATAGCAACCACTATCACAGCTTACCACTCCTGATTTTGATGTGGTCATAGGCATAGATGATGATTTTTCTCCTTCTCCTTTTTCTCCTTCTTGCATATTCTGCCCCACATTCCCCTCCCATGACCTTGGTAAGAAAAGCTTAGGCAGTGCAGATGCAGATGCAGAATAGGTTGAGAGTTGGATTTAACCAGGTTGTTTTTTCCCACTCAAGTATAATGAAGAAAGAAGGATGGTGGATGGGGATTGAGTATGCACCCAGGTAATTTGTTATGTATAATGCTGAACGCAATAAACTTGTAGGGTTAAGAAGTGATATAAGAAGGTGAGGGGATATGAGAGTGATAAAGTAGTTTTTGCAGTGGATGGTAGGTCTTGATGGAGTTGAAGAATTGTTACAGTTGTAGTACTAGAGGGAGTGAGCTGGGGAGATAAAAAGTTGTATCAGAGGATGGGATATATGAAAATGAAATTGGGGATAGACTATATTTAGTTATTAGGAAAAAGCATGTTCAAGTATGTTTTAGTGAAGTAATATAATAATACATATAATACAATAAACTAGTCCTCATTCATATTTCTTGTTTGCTCTCAAATCCAACCATATAGGAGGATTCCACTTTCACACTCCTTGAGTTTAGGTATGTCCATGTAAGTTGCATTGGTCAAAGAAATGATACCAGAAGGGTCACTCCCATGTTGGGTGCATTTAAAAACCAGATTTCTCCATTCTTTATTTTCCTTACTCAAGCTGTAGTTGTGGACATATTGAAATGATCATAAATAGCGTAACGAATGAAATGTAATAAATGTCCACTGTCTTCTAAGCCAAAGATGGGCAGAACTTGGCCACAAGGCAAGGTTAAAGCATCCTGGAACATTTAATAACCATGTAGAAGTCAGTTGCCCTGGAGAACTTTGTGGGTTCACAGTATTTTACAAGGGTGAGAAATAAACTTTTCTTACGTTAAGCCACTGACAGTTTGGTGACCTTTTTAACACAGCATAATCTAGGATATCTGGCTCACCACAAAAGTATGCTTAGTAAGTGAATGGCTGAGCTAGGCTGGATGACAAGGTCACTGAAGGAGAGGAGGTCAAGTGAAGAGAAGTCAAGGTATAGAACGATTGTCTGAATGAAAATTTAAGTCACCACACATCATTACGTGATACGTTTGAAGAGATGACAGTGAGTCAAGAGCTAAAATTCTCAAGGCATAAAGAGAAATGACTTGGAGATCTTAAATGACTGCAGCAAGCAGTGATAATACATAGCATAGTATGAGGACGTAAAATCCTAAAGCTGAGAGATTCATGGAGAAGAAGGAAACATTGCAGAAGTAGCTATACAAAGAACCATTGAGGTCTGGCTATTTTAATTACATACAGGAAGATTTTATTTAAAAAATATCCTTATATTATTCAAATAAAAACATTTACCGAAACAGTTTCCCTTTTCCAGAACTTTAAAATCTACAATTAAAAAAAAAAATAGACCTTTTCCTAGCACTTTGACCATGGAAATGACATTAAAATAAATTAAGAAAAGACTTATTCTGGAATTCCCATCTATTAGGAGGTTACATGGACTTAATGTATAATTTACAAGTCATGTACTTTACTAATTTTGATCCTGTTTTTTTTAAATTTACAGTTCAGTTCCAATATTTGCCTTTGCTATTAATAAAGAAATGCAAATTTCTTCAACTTTGGAATAATACAGTGTGCCTGAATTCATTTTATATGAATTTCCATATATTTCATTTTCCTTTTCTTTAACTATGAGTCATATGTTTGACTAATGTAACCTTTTGGCTGTTTTACAATTTAGAATATAAATGGTTCAGGCAATAATGTTTAACATTTTTGTAAATTTTGTTCTGTTGCTTGATTTTTTGGCAAAGTTAGGAACATGAGTAATTATGAGTTAATAATGAGAATCTGCTTCATAGCATGGGCAATCCTTATTGCCATATATTTAAACTTCATATTTTGAGGTATGTTTTAACTCACACATTTTAAAGAGTAAATATTACACTGGAAAATACCTTACAATGGACAGAGTGGGGAAGGATCTTTTTGTCTTTAATGGTAATTAGAGGTTAGACTTTCTTTAGGCCCCCAAATAACTAACATCCCTTTACTTTGAATGTAGATAAGAAGTTAAAGATTCTTTTCTGAAAAACTATGCAAGGTTTACTGCATCATTAACAAGTTCACATAATTAAAGAACCTGAAAATGCTCAGTAAAAAGTAGCATGGATTCTGTACAGATAGTAAAAGCTAATCGAAGTATTTTGGGGCTACGAACCCATGTCCCCTGCATTGGCAGGTGGACTCTCAACCCCTGTGCCACCAGGGAAGCCCGAAGTACTCATATTTTTACTGAGAATATTAAATTTTTTTTGTCAACCTTCTAAATTCCTCTATGTTGTAATATACTCACTTCTGTTATTTCTGTACTCTGTTTATGGCTATTCCTATTGGCAGAAATGTTTGTTGTAGCTTAAGTTTGAGCTTCTTCCTATTCTTTAAATATGAGCAAATAAAGATATGAGATATGAAATACTATTTTGGAAAATACCATAAACTCTAGAACTTGGAAGAACTGTGAATTCTAGAACTGTGAAGCTCTGCTGTTTCTTTTCTTTATAGTTCAGATATCTATACCCACCAGATTTTGTTATATCGTCCCACAGAATTCGCATTTTATTATTCCTTTAGCTATAAACTCAACCCCCCCCATGTCATTTTCAGAAATAAAGGAAACAAGCGTTACATGAGCTCTCTGACTTATTAAACTACACCCAAAGACTAAATTTCTTTGATCTAACGTTTATAGCATATTATAAAAAGTTTGTTAATTTTTCAAAATTAAGTGATATCCTTAATTTTACCAATCAGAATGAGGGGATGAAGCATAGTAATTTCCTTAATACCTATCATCAGGCTTTGCCTTGTTCTCAGCTCTAATAAGAGTGCTTCTTTTCTTTTTCTTTTTTTTTCTTTTTTTTTTTTTTTTTTTTGCGGTACGCGGGCCTCTCACTGTTGTGGCCTCTCCTGTTGCGGAGCACAGGCTCCGGACGCACAGGCTCAGCGGCCATCGCTCACGGGCTCAGCCGCTCCGCGGCATGTGGGATCTTCCCGGACCGGGGCACGAACCTGTGTCCCCTGCACCGACAGGCGGATTCTCAACCACTGCGCCACCGGGGAAGCCCCAAGAGTGTTTATTTTCTGTGAGCAAATATTCAGTATGTACTATGTGACACGTACTATCCTTTCATTTAATCTTGTGAGATAGAATTTATTACCATTTATTCTGTTAAGCTGTGACTTAGTGAATTTAAGTAACTTGGTAAAAATCACACAGCTAGGACATGGAGATGTTGAAATACAATTATGGGTCTGTCTGTTTCCAAAGACTACTTCCTAACCAGTAACCATTTTTCCAAAATATAATATTCAGATGATTTATGATGCTTTATAAAAAATAATCTAGAGAGTCAGTTTGGGTGAAGAACCAGAACCTGCATTTTTACAAAGCCATCATAGGAATTCTGGCATGCCTAGTTTGAGAAACTTTACAATGACCCCTACAAATGGCCTTGCTTGCTCAGTTGCTGGATGCTTTGGTTCCCACCTTTGATAATCTGCTTTCCTCTACTCTCTAGACCCAATCCCTAGCAAAGACACAAGAAATTAAGAACTAGGGCCCTATAGTGATTAGCACTAAATCAGCACTGAGTCTACCCTGAGCCATTTGTCTCTTTGGGTTAGAGTTACCATCTACTGTGGGTCACAAAAAACTCTGTATTTATTACATGATTTTGCTGGACTGGTATTTCTTTACGTAAATTTCAGCTGAGTGTGAAACGTTCCACAAGCTCCATTTCAGGGAGCAAACTTATTTTCAGGGCTGTGCCAGTGATTGGATGAGCTACATCCTAAGATATGTCCTGTATCATTAAAAAACAACAACAACAGGGGGCTTCCCTGGTGGCGCAGTAGTTGAGAGTCTGCCTGCCGATGCAAGGGACACGGGTTCGTGCCCCGGTCCGGGAAGATCCCACATGCTGTGGAGCGGCTGGGCCCGTGATCCATGGCCACTGAGCCTGCGTGTCCGGAGGCTGTGCTCCGCAACGGGAGAGGCCACAACAGTGAGAGGCCCGCGTACCGAAAACAAACAAACAAACAAACAAAAAAAACAACAACACAGCAATCCTATCATATAGGAATATACCATATTAACCAATAGTATTAATAATGGGGATTTGGTAGATCTTGCAAAGTTAGATCTATGCCCAGTAGATAAGATTTAGGAGCAGTGTTTTTTTGTTTGTTTTGTTGTTGCTTTTAAATCATAACTTATTTCCTTTTTGATAGTTTTTATTGAAGTATAGTTGATTTATAATATTGGTTTTAGGAATACATCACAGTGATTCAATATTTTTGTAGGTGATACTCCACTTAAAGTTATTACAAAATAACATAAATATTTCCCTGTGATGTACAGTATATCCTTGTTGCTTATTTATTTTATGCATAGTAGTTTGTATCTCTTAAACCACTACCTCTATCTTGCCCCTCCCTACATCCCTCTACCCACTAGTTTGTTCTCTACATCTGTGAGTCGTTTATGTTTTGTTATATACATTTGTCTTATTTTTTAGATTCCACATATAAGCAATAACATAGAATGTTTGTCTTTCTCTATCTGACATATTTCACTAAGCATAATATCCTCTAGGTCCATCCACATTGTTGCAAATCACAGAATTTAATTCTTTTTTTATAGATGAGTAATATTCCATTGTGTGTGTGTGTGTGTGTGTGTATAGATGAGTAATATTCCATTGTCTGTGTGTCTGTTATCCATTCACATGTTGATGGACACTTAGGTTGCTTCATATCTTGGCTGTTATAAATAATGCTGCTATGAACACTAGGGTGCATACATCTTTTTGAATTAGTGTTTTTGGTTTGTTCTGGATAGATAGCCAGGAGTGGAATTGCCAGGTCCTATGGTAGTTTTATTTTTTGGTTTTTTGAGGAACCTCCATGCTGTTTTCTGTAGTGGCTGCACCAATTTACAATACCACCGAAGGTATTCTAGGGTTCCCTTTTCTCCACATCTCTGTCAACATTTGTTGTTTGTAGACGTTTTGATGATAGCCAGTTTGACAGGTGTGAGGTGATGTCTCATCATGATTTTGATTTGCATTTCTCTGATGATTAATGATGTTGAGCATTGTTTTTCAAGTGCCTGTTCGCCATCTATAGATCTTTTTTGGAAAAGTTTCTATTCAGGCCTTCTGCCCATTTTTTGATTGGGTAGTTTATTTTTTTGATATGAGTTGTATGAACTATTTATATATTTTGGATATTAACCCCATATCAGTCATATTATTAGCAAATATTTTCTCCCTGTGCAGTAGGTTGTCTTTTTGTTTTGTCGATGGTTTCCTTTGCTGTGCAAGAGCTTTTAAGTTTAATTAGGTCCCATTTGTTTATTTTTGCTTTTCTTTCTTTTACATTAGAAGACAGATAAAAAAATATTGGTATAATTTATGTTGAAGAGTGTTCTTCTGCCTGTGTTCTCGTCTAGGAGTTTTACAGTTACCCATCTTACATTTAGACCTTTAATCCATTTGAAGTATATTTTTGTATATGGTGTGAGAAAATGTTCTAATTTCATTCTTTTACATGTAGCTGTCTAGTTTTCCCAGCACCACTTATTGAAGAGACTCTTTTTTCTCCATTGAAATTTTTTGCCTCCTTTGTCATGGATTAATTGACCATAAGTGTTGGGTTTATTTCTGGTTCCTCTCTCTTTTCCTCTTGATGAGCCTGCCTAAAGGTTTATCAGTTTTATCTTTTCAAGAAACCAGCTCTTGTTCTCATTGATCTTTTCTGTTTGTTTTTTTTTTTTTTTTTGGTCTCTATTTTATTTATTTCCTCTCTGATTTTATTCCTTCTGCTGATGTTGGACTTTGTTTTTTCTTCCTTTTCTAATTCCCTTACATGGAAGGTTAAGTTATTTGAGATTTTCCTTGTTTCTTGAGGTAGGGCTGTATCACTATAAACTTTACTTCTAGAACTGCTTTTGCTGTATCCCATAGGTTTTGGAATGTTGTGTCTCCATTTTCATTTGTCTCGAGGTAATTTTTGATTTCCTCTTTTATTTCTTCTCAGACCCATTGGTTTTTCAGTAGCACATTGTATAGGCTCCATATATTTGTGCTTTCCCCATTTTTCTTCCTGTAATGATTTCTTGTTTCATACTATTGTGGTTGGAAAAAATGCTTGATATAATTTCTGTTCTCTTAAATTTGTTGAGACTTGTATTATGGCCTATCATGTGATCTATCCTGGAGAATGTTCTGTGTGCGCTTGAAAAGAATGTGTATTTTGTTGTTTGGGGATGGAATGTACTGTAGATACCTATTAAGACCAACTGGTCTATTGTGTCATTTCAGACCACTGTTGCCTTATTGATTTTCTGTCTGATCTCTCCACTGATGTAAGTGGGATGTTAGAGGTCCCTTATTAAATATTATTGTATTATTGTCAGTTTCTCCTTTTATGTATGGTAATATTTGCTGTATATATTTAGGTGCCTCCTGTATTATGTGCATTTAGGAGCAGTGTTTTACTGACATAAATTTTTTTTTCTGGACCCCAGACCAAGTGCAGTATTACAGGATTTTTGTTTATTTACTTACATTTTTAAGGAAATAGTATTTAATGTAAACATAACATGTATGCATTCTTAGATACTATCTCAAATATTCAAAATCTCTTACAGCCTCTGCTTTGGAGATTCCATAACTATACAATGTACGTTATAACATGTCATTCTTAAGAAATCCATGAAACACCTATTAAAAAAGACAAGAGGTGAGAAAAATAGTATTTCCTTCCTAGAACTTAATTCAAGAGTGAAAATGGCTTGAAAACTGAAATATTTTAACCATGAAATACAGTGGAAAATTTTCAGCCTTACAGACTCTAAAATAAGCTTCTTATTGCTATTTACTTATTGCTGTCTTTCAAATAACCAGAAATTCCATGGGTATTAATTGATCACCATTTCCTTTGCAGTCCTTTCACCATCTGTTTTTATCATATATTCTGTTGTCTCTCACAGCCTTCTTCTATTATGTATGTCTCTTTTTCTGGCTTATTAACATCAAATCTCAGACCTTGTCAATAGATTGGGATGAGTTCCTGTAGTTTTGTAAATCATTATCTATGACTGATAGTTATATAAAGAAAGGGCTTTATACTTCATTGGTACATTATTACATAATTCTCCAGCAGCGGTTGAGAAAGAGTAATTGAATGAATGACACTCTTTGGTACAGCAGTCTGTAATGATAAAACTTAGGACAAATGCATAGAAAGAAATGTATTTAATTGTCAGAGAGTTTCTGAGGAAGTAAATACCATTCCCCCTACCTTCTTGTTCAGGATATACCAAACACAGAGAAGGATATGGGAAATTTGAGGGTCCTAGCCTCTTGACTAAGGAGTTACTGCCTCTTTTCTTCTTTCATCTTCTCCCACTGCCCCATATATGAAACTTTTCCTGGGAATCTTGTTAAGATGAACAGAAAAACTGAACATAGGAAAACTGCCTATGTCTGCATTATTCTTATGTAGTTGTAACCACTTTGATTTAACATTCTTGCTACTAATTAAATTGGAATAGATTATCTTTAATAAATTACCTTTAAGTGGCTTATCAAGGTAGATGAAACTACAACTAATATAAAAATTGAATAATAGGCTGAATAATGGCCTTCCCAACAATGTCCACACTCAATCCCTGGAACCTGTGAATAGGTTGCATTACATGGGAAAAGGGACTTTCCATATGTAATTAAGGTTATTGGTCCTTAAATAGGGCAATTATCTTGCATTATCTAGGTGAACTCAATCTAATCACATGAATATAGAACTCTCTGGCTGGAATCAGAGAAGGAGTGATAAACTCCAAACTTATGAAGGATTTGCAGCACCTTTAATGGTTCTGAAAGATAGGGGCCATATGTAAGGTCTGGAGAGAGGCCTTTATGAACTCATGGAAAGCATGAAAAGGAGTGAAGGCAGCCTCTAGAGTAAAGATTGGCTTCTGGCTGATAGCCATTCAGGAAGCAAGGACCTCATTCCTGAGATTATAAGGAACTGAATTAGGCTAACAGTTTGAATGGGCTTGGAGTTCAGTTCTTTCCCAGAGCTTCCAGTGAGGAACAGAGTCCTGCTAACACTTTGATTTTAGCCCAGTGAGACCCGTGTCAGACTTCTAACCTACAGAACTATGAGATAATAAGCAAGTGTTGGGCTTCCCTGGTGGCGCAGTGGCTGGGAGTCCGCCTGCCGATGCAGGGGACACGGGTTCGTGCCCCGGTCCGGGAAGATCCCACATGCCGCGGAGCGGCTGGGCCTGTGAGCCATGGCCGCTGAGCCTGTGCGTCTGGAGCCTGTGCTCCGCAATGGGAGAGGCCACAACAGTGAGAGGCCTGTGTACTGCAAAAAAACAAAAAAAACAAAAAAAAAATAAGCAAGTGTTGTTTTAAGCTGTGGTAATTTATTATGGCAACAATAGAAAATTAATCCAAATAGTGACTTAATGTAAGTTGTTACTTGAGCAAGTTATTTGCCTTCCCTGTGCCTTCAATCCCCCATTTGTACAATGGACTTAATAAGAGTATCTAACTCATTGTATTGTTGTCCTATATGACTATCAGTCCGTATACATCATTAAGTCTAGTTATATAGGAAGAGACATAATGCCAAACTTGTTGCCAGAGTACAGTACAATAAAATAAAGGAAGTAAAGGAAGTAAAAATTCATGCTATATAAAATGATCACATTTTCTTAAATTGAATTCAGATGAAAGAGGAAGCATGCATTTACAGATAGACAGTGGTCACAGGTTATATGAGATATGTATTCCTGACAGTCTCTTAATATTTGAAACTAAGTTAAGAAATGGACAGTATTTTGTTACCTAGATAAGGTTGTGTCACAAGCTTGTGATTCAGTCATTCAGGATTCTTCCAAAGTATGCAGTTACCCCCTTTTGGGAAGCATTTAAATTATATAAAAAAATACATAAAGTAAATTTTAGTAATATTATTTCAGATTAATATGTTTTGATTGGCATTGAATGCAGCCACACTGCTTATATTGTTTTCTCCAAATGGGTTTGTGCAGAGCCAGGTTGAGCATAGGCAGCATTTACTGACTGCAAGTACTATATGTCAAAGTAGTTTTAAGCCTTGTATCTGGGCATTAAATCCCACTACATAATGGGATTTTTTATACTTAACATAGTTCTGGTTAATTAATGATATATGTGAATTATTGATTAGTTCTTCAACTCACATGAATTTGTTATGTAGAAGCCTTGATCAATACATCCATGAAAAGACCTAAAGATTTTATCTTTATGCAAATTGGCTTAGTAGCTCTAAAAATCTTTAAATGTTATTAGTGTTTCATTTTCTACTTATATCTGCTGATAAGAATGATAACTCAATTAGACTTCTGAATATATATCCATGTATACACACACACAGACCCAGACACACACGTGTATATAACCTCAGGGAGGAGTAGAAAGCTGTTCTCAGGAATTTATTCACAAATTTTCCGATGTAACGAAATCATGCAGAAAGGAAAACACCTAACACTAAATTACCAATGCTGTTTGATAGGCATTCACATAGTACTTTTTTAAAAATCAAGGATATTCTCCTTTGCCCCAAAATCCATTTCTGGTACCAACTATAAAAGGATTGAGATGTTTTTACCACGATCCTGATCAAAGAGTAACATGTAAGGATGAGCATTGCTTTTTTCCTGAAAAGAGGGAAAAAAGATGCCAGTCTTAAGCAATGTGACATTAAATTTAAGACCAAAGTCATTCTAATATGACACTATTGAAAGAAATTTGATTTTTGTTATATCATGGCCATTTTATCATTGTTGACCATTTTAGAACTGATAGATGATACATACTAGATCTATCCAGTAATGTAAGCAAAGTTCTAAAAAGAAAACAAAATTGTGAAAAGCAAAAGGTTATTATGAGGTATAAATAAGAAAGGAAAATAGCACAAAATGTCAATTGGATTTTGAGATTTGTATAAAAAGCCATCAAGCAGTGGGTGTCCATGCGACTTGCCATTTGTGCTTATATTGATTAATTGCAAAATAAATAAAATGTGAGCATTTTACATACAGAAAGAAAAATGCTGTTAACCTTCTGCAGACTGAACTTTATAAAGCTGTTTTTAGATGTGTAAATCTTGCTGAAATTAAGGGACAGAAAGTGTACGTTACACATCTTTTTATTTTTAAGAGATAATGATTCAAATCTGACCCAAATCCATTTTATGACTTGGGAGAGAGTTAGCAATGCTTATATGAACCTGTCGTCCAGGTGATAGTGATGAGTGGGTATACAGTGGCACTTCCCAAGAGAAAGAAGGGGTTATTATACAAAAAAGTAAAATAATTGAATGGGGTACTATTTTCTAAAATGGGCCATTTAGGGAATCTTTTTATGAATAATATTAAATGTCCAATCTGCATCAGTTTACAATGCAACAAACCAACCACCTCCTTAAAATATATACCCTCTACTTTCCTACTTGTTTCATTATCTTCATAAAAAGTACATTTGTCATTATGGACAAGGACCGTAAAAAGCAGAGTTCCTATACAGAAAATAAATACATGTGGGGGAGAGAGCACAAACAAAGAATCAAAAGGCCAAAACATCAGTCAAAATACTGAAGAAAAACTATATAGGTTGGCCTAAGCAATTGAAGAAAATTGGAGGGTGTTAAATAGTGGAGAAAAATGTCTGTGGGGGGAGTACAGTGAAGAATGTTTATACTAGAGCCTACCTTATTCAAATTGAGTAATGAAAGATAGAGAACCTCCTTGTGATACATGGTTATGAGTCCTTAGAAGTAAATGTGGCTTTTAGGGGTCAAGCTAATTTCTAGATGACATATGATCAAACAGTTGAAAAAATACATTATTTCTGTAACTGATGACATTATAGCCAAAATGAGGAAATACAATCTAAAAAATCAAAAGCTATATATAAATTTGTTTTAATTTATGTTAATTTATTCATATTAGATTACGATTTGCAGGGCACTAACTGGAATAGACAACTAGTGGTTGCAACAGAGGTTCATTATGCCATATGCTGAGAGATCTATTGTCTATTTTAATGAAGTCCAAAGTCTTGGTAAAGCTACTCTCTAGTAAATTTAATAAAAGCATGTAACAGGTATAAGTGTAGGAAATACTTTCATGGTAAACAGTTACATAAACCCCATGTGGCTCTGCATTTCTTCTACCTTTTGACCAGAATGTCCATATCATAAGGGAAAATAATACTGTCTTTGGAATCCAAGTTCACATATTACCCTATCAGGGAATACTTCCAACATACTTAGACAGGGATAATCTGTCTTCTGTGTTTTTGCATGTCACATTATATTACCCCATTCCAATAATCTTCACATAGCATTATATATATATCTATATATATCTATCTCTCTCTCTCTCTATATATATCTTTTTTATTAGATTGTATATTCCATGAAGGAAGATTTTATTCACTTTGCATTCTTACTTTTTATGCCTGAGATATAATGAAAGCTCAAAATATGTAGATGACACAACTGGATGTAGTTCCTGGACTTAGAATTTTGAGTTTGAAATAGATTATGACTTAATTAGTTTTTCAGCACTGTTTTGCCTTTCTATGTTTCATAATTGATGTAGTACATGAAAAATGCTTACTGCAGTGACTGGCACAGAGCAACATATTAAATAATCAAACTCATGTTAAGTCTCTGCTTTAAGTAATTCTCCATCCCTCTCCTTCAAACACCCAGATCTTCCTACTCTGATACTGAAATCTGAGCCTTCACTTTACAGATAGCATCCTGACCTCAAAGCATAGATAGGTGATATTAGCATTTGTAAGAAAGAGTTATGCTGTTGGAATGAAGTTAGTACAAATCATCAAACTCTCAATCATTGGAAGACTTTCCTCCCTCCCTCTCTCTTCAAAAATATATCTCCTGGCTTGCATGTATTTACAGTGTAATAGAAGAGAAACATGGGATTTTCTATAATAAATATAAGCATAAAATACTGAAATAATACAAAACAAAGACAAGTTAATTCTGCCTGGAACACAAAGGAAGGCATTGCAGAGTTAGATTTAAGCAAATCCTTGAAAGATGAGTAGGCAAGTGAATAAACAATGTTTAAGCAAAAAGTGCAGAAGCAAGAAATTTCGTGGATTAGGTAGAAAATCATGATAAAATCTGAATCACAAAATCATGGGGGTGGTGGAGGGCAGGATGTGAGGGACATAACACCTCCAACGTTGAATAGGACCATATTGCCAGGGTGTTACGTTAAGGAGCAGTCTGGTGTTGACAAAGCCTACATGAAGAGATTTGTATTTTAGAACAGTAAGTAAAGGAAAAAACTGATTTCTGGGGAAAGAGAATGGTTGCCTATCTGTTGTAATAGTGTATGTGTAATATGATGGGGGCAAGTAATCATGAGAATAGAGCACAGTAGAGAGATTTGAGAACCATATTGTAGAGTACTGCAAAATTTAGAGGGGACACAGTCCAGAAGAAAGTCCTCACTTATGATACCATTTGCAAGTTCGGGGTACCAAAACAACCTCAGGTTCAAAATCTCAACTCACTGAAGGCTGTTACACTCATGGTTATGATTATTACAGAGAAAGGGTTTAGATTCAAATTGGCCAAGGAAAGAGATTCATGGGGCAGAAGACAGGAGGTTCCAAACATGGAGCTTCCAGGTGTCCTCTCCCCATTGCAGTCATGGAAAATGTTGGCTTCTAACAACAGTGTGTGACAGTACTTATAGAGTATTGCCAAGTGGGAAGCTCATCCAAGCTTTGGTGGCTTTATTACATAGGCAGACTGAAGCCTCTGTGGCTGATCTCATTCTGTAGCCTTTCTGGAGGTTGAGCTGACACCATGTGACCCCAAAACCCCACTATAAATGCCAGAACTCACCCTAAAGACACTTTTATCAGGGCTTAGAGATTATGGGAGCAGAAGCTGAAGGTAAAGGCCAGACCTCTCATTGAGAACGGGTAAGTTCTTTACTACACAAGTATCAACAGGATGTGGTTTTAATGGTGGGTAACTGAATATTTGAATAGTGGAAGGATAACTGAATAATCCAACAGGATTTTCTGTTCCTAGCTTCTGTCAGACACTAGTTACCTTCTTAAACAACATTTGAAAACAAATAGAAGGAAACTCTAAGAGACTATTAAGGTGGAGATAATAAGATGGTTTTAGAATTTAATGAAGTCCAATGTTTGCAAAAATTTACAGACTTGAGTTTGTGATTTTTATTGGATAGAGGATATGAGTGGCAAAATAGGAAAATGAGACCAATGAGAGAGAGAGGGGAGAGAGAGTAGGGGTGTGGGGGTGGAGAAGAATTGAGTCACCACTATAAAATAGAAACTGATTGTCTTATTTATTTTATGACATGGCATACATTATTAATATTAAGAACAATTAATGATAATAATACAGTCTTCTAATTCATCTATATCTAATAGCAAATAGCATAAATTTATTACTCCATGCTACATATGTGAACAAGTAGTATCATTTTTCAATCATAAAGAGATCCTCTATTATCTATATTGTTTATTAGTCAAAGAGATGCTTAAAAAATACACATTATCACCAATTTTTAAATTTTAGTCCAGTTACCTTAAATGTATCATACTTACCTAAAAAGCTTAATTCTTACTTTTAAGGTGCTGTGACAGTATTTGAAAACATATTGGGAAAAAAGATGTAGCAATATCAAGTCTATTAATTAAAGTCCAGATGAATTAATAGATAAATATTACTTTAAGATAAATGGATAGGTAAAAAAGAGAGAAAACCAGCCATGTTCTTTGAAATTTATTGTAAGATGCACAATTTTGTTTTTGGCATCTTTATTGGAGTATAATTGCTTTACAGTGGTGTGTTAGTTTCTGCTTTATAACAAAGTGAATCAGCTATACATATACATATATCCCCATATCTCCTCCCTCTTGCGTCTCCCTCCCACCCTCCCTATCCCACCCCTCTAGGTGGTCACAAAGTTCTGAGCTGATCTCCCTGTGCTATGAAGCTGCTTCCCACTAGCTATCTATTTTACATTTGGTAGTATATATATGTCCATACCACTCTCTCACTTCGTCCCCTCTCACTTCGTTACCCTTCCTCCTCCCCGTGTCCTCAAGTCCATTCTTTACGTCTGCGTCTTTTATTCCTGTCCTGCCCCTAGGTTCTTCAGAACCATTTTTAAAAAATATATATTCCACATATATGTGTTAGCAGACGGTACTTGTTTTTCTCTTTCTGACTTACTTCACTCTGTATGACATACTCTAGGTCCATCCACCTCACTACAAATAACTCAATTTCGTTTCTTTTTATGGCTGAGTACTATTCCATTGTATATATGTGCCACATCTTCTTTATCCATTCATTTGTCGATGGACACTTAGGTTGCTTCCATGTCCTCGCTATTGTAAATAAAGCTGCAGTGAACATTGTGGTACATGACTCTTTTTGAAGGGAACCCTCTTGTACTGTTGGTGGGAATGTAAATTGATACAG